>NC_045784.1:49164508-49471744 GCF_008692025.1 Phocoena sinus
TTAGGCATACTCACCAAGAAAAAGAGGGAGAGGACTCAAATGAATAAAATTAGAAATGAAAACAGAGACGTTACAACAGACACTGTAGAAATACAAAGCATCCTAAGAGACTACTACAAGCAACGTATACCAATAAATTGGACAACCTGGAGGAAATGGACAAATTCTTAGAAAGGTATAACCTTCCAAGAATGAACCAGGAAGAAATAGAATATATGAACAGACCAATCACAAGTAATGAAATTGAAACTGTGATTAAAAATCTTCCAACAAGCAAAAGTCCAGGACCAGAAGGCTTCACAGGTGAATTCTATAAACATTTAGAGACGAGCTAACACCCATCCTTCTCAAAGACTGCCCAAAACTTGTGGAGGAAGGAAAACTCCCAAACTCATTCTATGAGGCCACCATCACCCTGATATCAAAACCAGACAAATATACTACAAAAAAAGAAAATTACAGACCAATATCACTGATGAATATAGATGCAAATATCCTCAACAAAATACTAGCAAACAGAATTCAACAACACATTAAAAGGATCCTACACAATGATCAAGTGGGATTCATTCCAGGGATGCAAGGATTCTTCAATATACGCAGATCAATCAATGTGATACACCATATTAAAAATCTGAAGAATAAAAAACATATGATCATCTCAATAGATGCAGAAAAAGCTTTTGACAAAATTCAACACTTGTTTATGATAAAAACTCTCCAGAAAGTGGGCATAGAGGGAATCTACCTCACCATAATAAAGGCCATATATGACAAACCCACAGCAAACATCATTCTCAATGGTGAAAAACTGAAAGCACTTCCTCTAAGTTCAGGAATAGACAAGCATATCCACTCTCACCACTATTATTCAACATAGTTTTGGAAGTCCTAGCCATGGCAATCAGACAAAAAACAAATAAAAGGAATACAAATTGGAAAAGAAGAAGTAAAACTGTCACTGTTTGCAGGTGACATGATACTATACATAGAGAATGCTAATGATGCCACCAAAAAACTACTAGAGCTAATCAATGAATTTGGTAAAGTAGCAGGTTACAAAATTAATGCACACAAATCTCTTGCACTCCTATACACTAATGATGAAAAATATGAAAGAGAAATTAAGGAAACACTCCCATTTACCATTGCAACAAAAAGAATAAAATATCTAGGAATAAACCTACCTAGGGAGACAAAAGACCTGTATGCAGAAAACTATAAGACACTGTTAAAAGTAATTAAAGATGATACCAACAGATGGAAAGATATACCATGTTCTTGGATTGGAAGAATCAATATTGTGAAAATGACTATACAACCCAAAGCAATCTACAGATTCAAGGCAATCCCTATAAAATTACCAATGACATTTTTTTACAGAACTAGAACAAAAAATCTAAAAATTTGTATGGAGACACAAAAGACCCTGAATAGTCAAAGCAGTCTTGAGGGAAAAAAACAGAGCTGGAGAAATCAGACTCCCTGACTTCAGACTATACTACAAAGCCACAGTAATCAAGACAGTATGGTACTGGCACAAAAACAGAAGCATAGATCAATGGAACAAGATAGAAAGTCCAGAGATAAACCCACATACCTATGGTCAAGTAATCTATGACAAGGAAGCAGGGATATACAATGTAGAAAAGACAGTCTCTTCAATAAGTGGTGCTGGGAAAACTGGACAGCTACATGTAAAAGAATGAAATTAGATCACTCTCTAACACCATACACAAAAATAAAGTCAAAGTGATTAGAGACCTAAATGTTATACCGGACACTATAAAACTCCTAGAGGAAAACATAGGAAGCACACTCTTTGACATAAATCACAGCAAGATCTTTTTTGATCCACCTCCTAGAGTAATGGAATTAAAAACAAAAATAAACAAATGCGACCTAATGAAACTTCATAGCTTTTGCACAGCAAAGGAAGCAATAAACAAGACAAAAAGACAGCCCTCAGAATGGGAGAAAATATTTGCAAATGAATCAATGGATAATGAATTAATTTCCAAAATACATAAACAGCTCATGCAGCTCAATATTAAAAAAAACAAACAACCCAATCCAAAAATGGGCAGAAGACATTTCTCCAAAGAAGACATACAGATGGCCAAGAAGCACATGAAAAGCTGCTCAACATCACTAATTCTTAGTAAAATGTACATCAGAACTACAATGAGGTATCACCTCACACCAGTTAGAATGGGCATCATGAGAAAATCTGCAAACAACAAATGCTGGAGAGGGTGTGGAGAAAAGTGAACCCTCTTATACTCTTGGTGGGAATGTAAATTGTTACAGCCACTATGGAGAACTGTATGAAGGTTCCTTAAAGAACTAAAAATTGAATTTTCGTATAACCCAGCAATCCCACTTCTGGGCATATACCCAGAGAAAACCATAATTCAAAAAGTCACATGTACCCCAATGTTCATTGTAGTACTGTTTACAATAGCCGGGTCATGGAAGCAACCTAAATGCCCATCGACAGATGAATGGATAAAGAAGATGTGGTACATATATACAATGGAATATTACTCAGCCATAAAAAGGAACAAAATTGGGTCATTTGTTGAGACGTCGATGGATCTAGAGACTGTCATACAGAGTGAAGTAAGTCAGAAAGAGCAAAACAAATATCGTATGTTAACACATATATGTGGAACCTAGAAAAGTGATATAGATGAACTGGTTTGCAGGGCAGAAATTGAGACACAGATGTAGAGAAAAACATATTGACACCAAGCAAGGAAAGTGGCGGGGTGATGGTGGTGGTGGTGTGATGAATTGGGCGATTGGGATTGACATGTATACACTGATGTGTATTAAATTGATGAGTGATAAGAATCTGTTGTATAAAAAATAAATAAAATGAAATTCATTAAAAAAAAGAAGGTATGAGGAATGGAATTACATTTTCTTGAGGGAAAAGAAAAAGTATGTCTTACAGCTGGTTGTTTTTGGATGGAAAAATAAAGGACTAACTAATATGGACACAGAAAGTGATGAAGTTTGTTGAACGGAACCTTGTGGGGACTGGGGGGGGGAGTTTTATGCATGGTCAGGATTAACTAATTTTAGATTGAAGTTAAATAAGTAAATGGATTTTGTTGTTAAGTGAGTACAAGACTAGAATTTGAAGGAAATTTCTTAGAATGCTCTTTATGATAAGAGATTGTGTGAGTTCTGTGCCCTTAAGTGATCTGTATTTGGTTTTTTCTTCCATATTTTTGTGACTTTGGTTAAATGAATAAGTATTGTTTCGAAAAGACCTATGATCCTGTTGTCTTTTAAAACATTTTTGATATTTTTAATAAACTTCCCAAATATCAAAATCTAACTAAAGCTCTTTTAGCCTCCAACTAACTTAGATACTTGAAGGAGCCCTGAGATATATCAGAGGGGAATGTTAAACTAATTAAGTTTATTTGGTATGTGAAATTAGTTGAAAAACATTGTCAAGTGATTGGAGATGAGCCTTAGGTTATAGTGTATGGATAAATGTCATTAATAGAGATATCCCAAAAATTATATGGAATTTCTAACATCTGATATGCCCTGATATAATATTATCAGTCATAATTCTAGTTTTTATCCTAAAATGTTATATGTCACAGAAATATCCACATTTCTTGCTAATTGCTTTGTACTGAAATCTTTAACCTTGCTATTTTAAGTTTTGACCTTTATAGACAATAATTATTTTACAATGATGCTTTTACAAATTAAGATTTGCTTTTACAAAATTAAGATATTCAAGAAGATTCATAAAAAGGACTTTTTTAACAAATATAAGTTTTTGATAGCCTTTAAATAATACCACTGAATTGGGTAACAAATGACAAAACTCTAATGGAAAACCCTATGACTTCATCCAGATTAACAGGAATTAATTACATGGGACTGAATGAACTGATGAATATAATTTATAACTTTATGACATTTGGGGAAACATACTAGCTTTAATCTTTGTTTTCCAGAAAAACCTTGGCTCTTATGCTATGACCTACAAGTTGATAAATTATACCTTTTAAACAAGGATGAAACACTTATCTTTTTCTCTCTACCTGATCCTGTTAGTTTGGCTTCTCCAGCTGGCTCTCGTGTGGACTTGATGGTTTATTGCAACTGGATTACAACTAGTTATACTAATCATTATTTTAATTTGTTCTTTGTTTCCAAATTGTTTATGATTTTTGTCTCCCTACTACACTATGACTTTGTCAATGTTACTAGATGCATTACTTACATCCTGTCTATTTTATAAGATTGTCATCTCTTACAGTACCCAGTGTGCAACCAGGCCTCCAACAAAATTGGTGATGGCTAAACATCTTGAGGAAATAAATCACATTTATGACTCTAATAATGTAATTATAGTAGTGTGATTCTAGGTATGGGAAGAAGCAACAGGAAAAGAATTTCCTGGATCATTATAGACTAGTAAGATAGAGGATCCAGAGAATATTTAATTATCAACAGGGCCTAATACAGAAATTAGCACCTGAGGTAGAATATAAACAAAAATTTTTGTCTGATCTGAGATGAGCCTCCCATCACCATGGGACAAAAATTGGTCATGAAATGTCTCCCAAATATTGGTCGAATTTCAAACCAAGAGAAGGAACCAAGAAATAAAGTATTGCCTACCATATCAGTAAACAAAGGATGTCACAATCACCAGCAAAATTGCAGCTACCACTGACAATGTTGAGTTGGTGAGCCCTGAGGGAACTCAGGAAGGAAACAAAAAATACCCACCATCTAGCAGCCATCAGACTGCAACCACTCCTGATAGTGAGCCCTGAGGAAGCTCAGGATGTGAAAAAACAGGATACTGGCCCCAGATAGCTGAGGTGCATATCAAAAGAGTGATTTCAGTGAGCCCAGACTCTTGCATCTTCCCATACATATAGAATCACTAAATTCCTTAACTTGAGATATCTAGTTTTCTTTTATTAACAGTAATCTTTTGCTCCTACTACCTGCCCTTTGTTGCAAAATTCCTATATATCCCAGCTCCCCCCTTGCCTCCTCAGAGCAGTTTTCTCAGAGTTACTTGAGATGCTGCCTCCTGGGCTTGGAGTCCTAAGTATGTCTGCTGAATAAAACATAACTCTCAAATGAAAAAAAAAAAAAAAAAAAAGATTCTCTAGCTGTTGACAGTTTAATTATAATGTGTCTTGGTGTAGATTTCTTTGGATTTATCTTATTTAGAACTCTCTGGGCTTCCTTGACCTGGGTATTTATTTCCTCCCACAGGTTAAGGACGTTTTCATCCATGATTTCTTCAAATTATTTTTCTTCCCCTTTCTCTCTCTCTCTTTTCCTTCTGAGACCCCTATAATGTGAATGTTATTCTGCTTGACGTTGCTCCACAGGTCCCATAAGCTATCTTCATTCTTACTTCCTTTTTCTTTTCACTGCTCTGTTTAGGTAAATTACCTTGCCCTGTCTTCCAGAGTGCTGATCCTTTCTTCTGCTTCATCTATGCTGCTGTTGAAACCTCTAGTGTACTTTTCAGTTCAGTTAACATATTCTTTGGCTCTGTGAATTCCATCTCATACTTTCTTATATTTTCTATCTCTTTGTTGAAGTTATCACTGTTTTCATCCATTGTTCTCCCAAGTTTGGTAAGCATTTTCATGACCATTAATTTGAATTCTTTATCAGGTAGGTTATTTATCTTTGTTGCATTAAGGATTTTTTCTTATAGTATTATCTTATATTTTTATTTGGAACATGTCCAGGACACACTCACCTGCTTCATCATGACACTGGGAAAATTGCCTTGATTTCAAACACCCACAAGCTTCAATGATGCAGTGGGAGAGTGCTTTGTCTAAACGTGCCTATCAGGTTTAGCAAGGGAGCAGTAGAATGTCATGAACACAAGAGCTACTGAGCCCCAGTCAGGAGGCATGGGAATATTGCAACTGCCTGCACTCAACAGCTTCAGCAAGGCAGCTGGGTAGTGTTGTGATCTCTTGCCCTGGCAGACCTTAGCAAGGCAGCAAGATGGTGCCACATTTGTCTGTTTTTGCCTGAACTAATGGGAAGAGGTAGAGTGCAAAATGGTGTCCACCAGTGCCTCCTTCTTTGCAGAATACAAACTGTGCCATGCCCCTCCAGCAGATGCTTTTATTCTTTTTCTAATTTTGACTTACAATATTACATTAGTTTCAGGTATACAACATAGTGACTATTTTTATAGAGTATACTCCATGTGAAGCTATTATAAAACATTTCCTGTACTGTACATTATATCCATGTGTCTTATTTTATATTAATATTACCTCTTAAACCTCTTCCCCTGTCTTGTCCAGCCTCCTACCTCTCCTCCCACTGATAACCACTACTTTGTCCCCTGTATCAGTGAGTCTGCTTCTGTTTGGTTATATTTGTTCATTTGTTTTATTTTTTAGATTCCACATATAAGGGAAAATATAGAAAATTTTTCTCTGACTTATTTCACTAAGCATAATATCCTCCAGGTACATCTATGTTGTAGCAAATGTAAAGTTGTGATTCCTTTTTTCTGACTGATAAATAAATAAGTAAATCTATATGTCTATATATATCTACATAAAATATATAGATAATATAGACATTTATAGATATATGCTACATCTTCTCTATCCATTCATCTGTTGATGAACACTTAGGTTGCTTCCATATTTTATCTATTATAAATAATGCTGCTATAAACATTGAGGAGCACATATCTTTTTGAATTAGCATTTTTGTTTTCTTTGGATATTTACTCAGCAGTAGAAATGTTGGATCATAGAGTAGTTCTATTTTTTTTAAATATTTTGAGGAAACTCCATATTGTTTTCCATAGTGGCAGTAGAAGTTGACATTTCCACCAACACCATACTGTTTCCCTTTTCTCCACATCCTCATCAATACTTGTTATTTCTTGTCCTTTTGATGATAGCCATTCTGACAAGTGTGAGGTTATATCTCACTGTTGTTATTATTTGCATTTCCTTGATGATTAGTGATATTGAGCATCTTTTCATGTGTCTATTGACCATCTGTATGTCTTCTTTGGAAAAATGCCTATTCAAGTCTTCTGTACATTTTTTATTTGATATTCTTTTGATATTGAGTTTTTAAATATATTTTGGATATTAGCCCCTTATCAGACACATCATTTTCAAATATCTTCTCCCATTCAGTAGGTAGAGTTTTTGGTTCTTTGATGGCTTCCTTTGCTGTGAAATAATTTTACATTTGTTTAGGTTTCATTTGTTTATTTATTTATTTTTTCTCTTGCCTGAAGAGACAAACCCTCCAAAATATTGCTAAGGCCTATGTTAAAGAATGTATTTCCTATGTATTCTGTAGGAGTTACATGATTTCAGATTTTACATTTTTTTAAATCTAAGATGTACTTCTTTTTTGGTGGCATGAGGGATCTTCCCTAACCAGGGATTGAACCCACACCCCCTGCAGTGGAAGCATGGAGTCTTAACCACTGGACCACCAGGGAAGTCCCCAGGTTTTACATTTAGGTCTTTAATTCATTTTGAGTTTATTTTTTTAATGGTGTGAGAAAATATTCTAATTTTATTCTTTTACATGTAGCTGTCCAGATTTCCCAATACCACTTATTGCAGAGACTGTCCTTTCCCCTTTGTATATTTTTGCTTCATTTGTCAAAGATTGATTGACCATATGTGCATGGGTTTATTTCTTGACTCTGTTCCATTGATCTCTGAGTCTGTTTTTCTGCCAGTACTATGCTGTTTTGATCACTGTAGCTTTGCGTTATAGTCTGAAGTCAGAAAGTGGTGCCTCTGGCTTGGTTCTTTTTTTCAAGATTGCTTTAGCTATTTTGAGTCTTTTTTGATTCCATACAAATTTTAGGATTGTTTGTTCTAATTCTATGATAATTAGATGGGTATTTTGATAGGAATTACATTAAATCTGTAGAATTCTTTGGGTAGTATGGCTATTTAAACAATATTAGTTCTTCCAATCCAAGAACACAAGATATCTTTGCATTTATTTGTATCATTTTCAGTTTCCTTCATCACTGTCTAACAGTTTTCAGAGTATAGTTCTTTTACCTGCTTGATTAACTTTATTCTTAGATATGTTACTCTTTTTATGCGATTGCAAATGGGATTTTTTGCATTCTCTTTCTGATAGGTCATAATTAGTTTATAGAAAAGCAATAGATTGATGTATATTAATTTTATACAACTTTAATTATTTAATTTATTAATTTTAATAATTTTTTTGCTGGTGTCTTTAGGATTTTCTATATGTAGTATTATGTCATCTGCACACAGTTACAATTTTCATTTTTCCTTTCCAATTTGGATGTCATTTTTTTTTCTTGTCTGATTGTTGTGGCTATGACTTCCAATACTATGTTGAATAAAATTGAGCAGAGTGGATATCTTTGTCTTCTTGTTGATCTAGAGAAAATGCTTTCAGCTTTTCACCATTGAGTATGATTTTAGATGTAGGTTTGTCATATACAGCCTTTGTTATATTAAGATTCATTCCTTCTATACCCACTTTATTGAGATTTTTATAAATGATGCTGAATTTTGTCAAATGCCTCTCTGTATCTGTTAAGCTGATCATATAATTTTTATTTTTAATTTTTTTAAAATGTGAGTGGTGTGTCACATTGGCTGATTTGTGGATTTTGAACCATTCTTCTATCCTTGGAATAAATCCCACTTGATCATTGTGTATGGTCCTCTAATGCATTGTTGAATTTAGTTTGCTAATATGTTGCTGAGGATTTTTCCATCTATGTTCATCAATGATATTGGCCTATAATTTTCTTTTTTTGTGTGATGTCTATGCTGTCTGGTGTTGGTATCAGGTTGACGCTGGCCTTGTGAAATTAATTTGAAAGTACTCCTTACTCTTCAACTTTTTGGAAATGTTTGAAAAGGATAAGTGTTAAGTCCTCTTTAAGCATCTGGTAGATTTCAGTTATGAAGCTGTCTAATCCAATCTTTTGCTTGTTTGGAGGTTTTTTTGTGTGTTTTTTTTTTTGAATTACTGATTCAATTTTATTACCAGTACTTGGTTTGCTTGTATTTTGTATTTCTTCCTGATTCAGTCTTGGGACATTGTATATTTCTAGCAATTTATCCATTTTTTTCTTGGTTGTTCATTTTATTGGTGTATAACTGTTCATAGTAATCTCTCCTGATCCTTTGTATTTCTGTGATGTCAGTTGTAACTTTTCCTTTTTCCTTTTATTTATTCACATCCTCTCTTTTTTCTTGATGTGTTTGGTTTAAGGTTTATCAATTTTGTTTATTTTTTCAAGGAACCAGTTCTTAGTTTCATTTATCTTTCTATTGTTTTTTAAAATTATTTTTTCATTTATATTATTTAAATTATTATTTTTGTTTCACTTATTTCTTCTCTGATATTTATGATTTCTTCTTCTAGCTGTGGGCTTTATTTGTTCTACATTTTCTGGTTCTTTTCAGTGTAAGGTCAGCATATTTAGTTGAGATTTTTGTTTGTTTCCTGAGGTAGACTTGTTTCACTATAAATGTCTCTCTTGTAACTGCTTTTGCTGTGTCCCATAGATTTGTATAATTGTGTTTTGATTTACATTTTTTTCATATATATTTTTATTTCTCCATTGTTTTCTTCAGTGATCCATTGGTTGTTTAGTAGCATATTGTTTAGCCCTAACATGTTTGTGTTTTTTGCAGTTTTTTTTCTTATATTTGATTTCTAATTTCATAGTGTTGTCATTGGAAGAGATGCTTGACATGATTTTAATCTTAAGTTTGAAGCTTGTTTTTTGGCCTAGAATGTGATGTATCCTGAAGGATGTTTCATGTGCACTTGAAAAGAATGTGTACCCTGCTGCTTTTGGATGGAATGTTATATATATATATATATATATATATATATATATATATATATATATATATATATATAGTCTAATGTGTCATTTCAGGCTGGTATTTCCTTATTGTTTTTCTCTCTGAATGATCTGTCCACTGATGTAAGTTGGGTGTTAAAATGCTCTACTATTATTGTGTTACTGTCAGTTTCTTTCTTTATGTTTGTTAACATTTACTTTATATATTTAGGTGTTCCTTTGTTGGGTGCATGTATATTAACAATTGCTATGTCCTTTTCTTAGATCAATTCTTTTATTATTGTGTAATGTCCTTCTTTTTTTCTTATAACTGTCTTTGTTTACAATCTGTTTGATATACATATTGTTACTCTAGCTTTTTTTTGTTTTCATTGGCATGAAGTACCTTTTTTCATCTCACTTTGAATCTGTGTGTGTCTTTACATCTGAACTGAATCTATTGTAGTCATCATATATAGGGTTCTTGTTTTTTTTTAATCACTTCAGCCATTTTTTTTTGGTGGAAGCCTTTAGTCCACTGATGTTTAAAGTAATTATTGATAGCTATGTATTTATTTTCATTTTGTTAATTTTTCTCAACTTATTTTTGTAGTTCTTTTTCTTTTACTCTCTTCCCTAGTGATTTGATGACTATCTTTAGTGTTATGGTTGAATTCCTTTCTCTTTTTTGTGTGTATCTATTTTAGTTTTTTGGTTTTTAGTTACCATGAGGTATATATAACTATATATATATAATTACAATAATCATATGAGATATATATATATAATTATTTTAACTTGATTATCTCTTAAGTTTGAATACATTCTAGCAGCCTTGTATTTTTACTTCCACCGCATATTCAATATTTTTGACCTCATATTTTATATCTCTTTGTTTTGTGTATCCTTTAACTTTTATTGAGAATGTAGATGATTTTACTACTTTTGTCTTCTACCCTTTCTTTTTTTTAAATAAATTTATTTATTTATTTATCTATTTATTTATTTATTTATGGCTGTGTTGGGTTTTCATTTCTGTGCTCGGGCTTTCTCTAGTTGCAGCGAGCGGGGGCTACTCTTCATTGTGGTGCATGGGCTTCTCATTGTCATGGCTTCTCTTGTTGCAGAATACAGGCTCTAGATGTGCAGGCTCAGTAGTTGTGCCTCACGGTCTTAGTTGTTCTGCAGCATGTGGGATCTTCCCAGACCAGGGCTTGAACCTGTGTCCCCTGCATTGGCAGGCAGATTCCTAACCACTGTGCCACCAGGAAAGCCCTACCCTTTCTTTAGCTTTGTAGGTGGGTTGATCTATTACCTTTACCAATGAGATTTTTCCTTTCATAATTTTTTTTTTCTTTCTAGTTGTGGTCTTTTCTTTTCCACTTAGAGAAAACGCTTTAACATTTCTTGTAAAGCTAGTTTAGTGGTGTTGAATTATTTTATCTTTTGCTTGTCTTTAAAACTCTATATTTTCTACAAAACTGAGTAATAGACTTGCTGGGTAGAGTTCTTGGTTGTAGGTTCTTTCCGTTCATCACTTTAAATATATTGTGCCACTCCCTCTGGCCTGCAACATTTCTGCTGAGTCAGCTGACAGTTTTATTGGAGTTTCTGTGTTTGTAAATTGTTGCTTTTCCCTTGTTGCTTAATTTAACTTTTGCCATTTTAATTACAATGTGTCTTAGTGTGCACCTCTTTGGGTTGGTTTTCTTTGGGATTACCTGTCCTTCTTGGACCTGGATGTCTGTTTCCTTTTCACGGTAGGGATGTTATTTTCAGTTATGGTTGCTTCAAATAAGTTCTCTGCTCTTTTCTCTCTCTCTTCGCCTTCTGGGATCCCTGTAATGTGAATGTTAGTGTGCTTGATGTTATCCCAGAGATCTCTTAAACTGTCTTTGTTTTTTAATTTTCTTTCTTTTTCTGTTCAGTTTTTGTGTTTTCCACTACCCTGGCTTCCAGTTTGCTGACCCATTCCTCTGTATCTTCTAATCTACTGTTGATTTCTTCTAGTGTATTTTTATTTCAGTTATTGTATTTCAACTCTGGTTCTTCTTTATATTTTTTCGCTCTTTGTTAAATTTCTCATTGTATTCATCCACTCTTCTTCCATGTTCATTGAGCATCTTAATGATCACTACCTTGAACTCATCAGACAGCTTCCTTATCTCCTGTCACTTACTTCTTCTTCTGAGAATTCTTTCTTGTTCCTTCATTTGGAGCATATTCCTTTGTCACCTCATTATGCCTAATTTTCTGGGTTTATTTGTGTGTATTAGGTAGGTCGGTTATGTTTACCAGTATTGAAGTAGTGGCCTTATGTAGGAGATGTCCTTTTGGGCCCAGATGCACATTTCCCTCTGGTCAGCAGAGTTATATGATCTAGGTATGTCCCTTATGTGAGCTGAGTGTGCCCTCCTATTGTGGTAGGGCTGACTAAAATCGGAATGCTGGTAGGTGCTGCTGGTCCCTGGCCTTTTTGGCTGCCAGGCCCTGCCTCTAGTGGAGGCTGATGGCTGTTAGTGGGCATGGCCATGTTCTGGTACAGCTGGCTATGGGCCCAGGGTAACCTAGGGCAGCTAGTTCCAGGGTCTATGTGATCTTGGGGCTGATGATGGCCTGCTGATTGGCAGGACCAGGTCCCATGGTGGCTTTTTATGGGTGCCACGGGTTCCAAGGCTGGTGCCAGACTTCTGGTGGAAGGGGCTAGGTCCCACTGTGGCTGTCTGTGGGCCTGACATATCCTGCGGCAGCTGGCTGTTGGGCTCAGGGGTGATGGGGCTGGTGCCATTTTGCTGGTGTGCAGGGCAGTTTCCTCATGTGACTGATAGGCCTGGGGGGTCCTGACACTGGTGCCCACTGACTGGTGGGCAGGGCCAGCTCCCAGCTCTTATAAGTTAGAGAGAGGACTTCAAAATGGTGCTTGCCAGCACCAGTGTCTTCATGGTAGAATGAGCTTTTAAAAATCGCTACTACCAGCATCTATGTCCCCAGGAGAAGTCCCAGTTACCATCTCCCTCTCTGGGAGGTTCACCAAGATCAGAAAGTGGGTCTGATTAGGCTCCTTTCAAATTACTGCCTCTGCACTGGTTCTTGTAGTGTATGAGATTTTTCACGCACCCTTTAAAATCAGAGTCTCTGCTATAGCCCTCAGGGTCTCCAATACACAAGCCATGATGGCCTTCATAACCAGACATTCTGTAGGCTTGTCTTTCCACACAAGACCCCAGGATTAGGAGACCTATGGGAGGTTTAAACCCCTTGATCTTTGGGGAAACTTCTGCAGTTATGATTATTCCCCCCTTTTGTGGGTCACCTACCCAGGGGCATAGATCTTGGCTATATTGTATCTCTGCATCTCCTACCCATCTTGTTGTGATTCCTTCTTTATATCTTTAGTTGTGGAAAATCTTTTTTGTTAGTTTTCAGTTCATTCTAATCAATAGTCGCTCTCTAAATGGTTGCAATTTTGGTGTGACTGTGAGAGGAGATGAGCTCAGGATCTTTCTAATCTGCCATTTGTGCCATTCCATCCCAAGTAAATAATTTTAAATAGTGATAAACACTATTAAGGAAGTGAAATATGGAATGTAGATAGAGTTACAAATATGGTTGGAAATACAGTCAGTAGGCAAGTCATGAAGGGTATTATAGACCAAAATAATGAGTATGAATTTTATTTTAAGTCTATTGGGAAGCTATTGGAGGATTTTTAATAGTTATTAGTTGATTGGTTGACATATAGAGAGCATTAAAGCCATTTGAGATTGGATTCTGAATTGTTAGATAAGGCACATTAACTAGCCAAGTAGTTCTATTCAGGACACAAAGTACACAAGTATAAAATTCACGAGTTGTGGTACTGTAGTAATATTTATTTAAAATAATTTTTAAGTTAGGACGTTTATTCAATTTTAATTTGTATCTGCAGTGAGGTATGACTACAACAACGATTCTCAAGCTTCAACATGTATCAGAATCACTTGTAGGCCTTGTTAAAACACACTTCCAGAGTATCTGCTTTAGTAGATCTAGAGGTGGGCTCTCAAATTTTGCATTTCTAACAGATTTTTAGGGGATACTGATGTTGCTGGTTGTGGGATTTGATAACCGCTGGATTACAGAAACACAAAATAAATTTCATGAGACCTAGGATACATTAAAAGACATCCAGTGAATCATTGGTATTTGAGGATTTAATATTGATCTTTTCAGTTATTCATGAGTGAGTCCAAAGTTCTGGAACCTAAAATAATTTGTGACATCTGGCTCTTTTTTGGATCTTGATTTTATATTACCTAACAGTGGCATCATCTACCCTATTTCTGTCTTTAGGATAAAATATTCACTTTAATCCAAGGTTCCTGTATGGTCAAATCACCAAGTAGTCATTGTCAGCAATCAGTGAATATGATCACTTGCATGTAGTTAATAACCAAAATCATGATAAGTAGTGGTTATGAGTACTATTGGAGTTTGAGCAGCATTTCCAAGACATACACACACACACACACACACACATATATATATATATATATATATATATATATCACCTTCATGACTTTTGCTAGATCCATGTATTTCTATTTTATTAATGGTTTTGTTTACATCATTTTTTTTGTTTTTGCTTTTCTTTGTCCTTAGTGGTGATATTTATAAATTTATGGATAAATATGCTAGTAATATTGGCATATATTAAAATAAGTTCATAACCATTAAAATAAACAATCATTCATACCAACTAAAATTATCTCATGTACTACCAATGATATGCATGTCTGGGTTTGGGAATCATTGGAGTAGAGCAAATTTTTGATGATGCCTGATTCATTTATCCAAAAATTATTTGTTCACTCTACTATGTTCTAGGTACTGTTATAAATGTCAGGTACAGAGCAGATATTTTTGTGGTAATTGTCTAGTGGACTAGATAAATAAAAAACACATAAATAAAATAATTTTTCTGATATTACGTGCTATCACACACACACACACCAGAATGGTAGGTTAAAATAACATCAAAGGATAAATCTCTGGAGAAAGGGCATTCCAAGGAATAGCAACAAATACAAAGGATCTGAAGTGGAAATGGAGGGGAATATTTGAGAAAAAGCCAAAAGGCCCATATGGCTGGAGCATAGTGCATGAGAGAGCATGTTACTAGGAGGTGAGGTTGAAGACATAGATTGGGTCAGATAGTATAGGACTTTGTAAGCCATGTTTAGAGGTTTGAATTTTATTCTAATTGCAGTTGGAAACATTGGAGATTATTAAGCAGGGAAATAATCTGATTTGAATTTTAAAAAATCACTCTGGCTGTTCCGTAGAGAATGGATTATAGTAGAATTGGGAAAACCAATTAGGATTCTATTATAAGTGAGATGATAGTAGCCTGGAGCAACCTGGTAGCAGTGGAGATAGAAGTGGTCAGATATAAAATAGGTTTGTGGGTAGAATTGTCAATATTTGATAATAGATTGAATATCTATTATTATCTATCATTGAATATCTAAAGGGGAGGAAAAAGAATAATCAAAGATGACGCCATGGTTTTGTGCAATTAAAAGGATAATGGTGTTATTAATTGAGATGGGGTAAACCAGAGAAGGAGAAGCTTTGGGGAATAAATCAATGCTTCTGCTTTGGATATGCTAAATTTGAGATGCCAATTAAACATCTATATGTAGCTATCAAGTGATCGTGCATGTATACAAATCTGATGTTCAGGGAAGAGGTCCAGAATGGAGATATAAATTTGAGAGTTATTAACATATAGAAGGCATTTTAAAAGCCATGAATCTGGATTTAGATGACCATGGGAGAAATTGTAGATAGAGGAGAGGGCATATCTGAACTTTGAGACCTTTCAGTAGCAAGGGAAATTAATTAAACTAATCACACAATATAGAATTGCAAATCATTATATTGTTTGATTCATTGTAACTCCAGGTCCTGGGAAAAAACTAAGGTACAATAATGGGAATAGCCTGAGCTCCAATTTTATAGGTTTTGCCCTGACACTAACTAAGAGGGTGACCTTGCACAACCACTTGTTCCATTTTGAACCTCAGTGTTCTCATTTGACAAATGAGGAGGATTTGCAATTATATGGCTCTCAAACCTCTTGCAACTTTGATTCATAGAATTCTATAATCCAGCAGCTGAGACAGAAAACTTTGGATGTGACTACCTGTGCCAAGAAGAGTGAAAAGTAGAATGCCTTCTTATTGCACATGGAAGTAGACATAGCTTTTTATATAGAATGTTGGGGGTCAAAGCAAATAACTTCTCTGTACTTCAGTTTGCCTATCTGCTTTTGAGAAGGATCAGGGACTAAGAAAAGTTTGGTTAGTTATTCTAGAAATGACTTCTTTTCTCAAGTTGCCTAAGTGAGAGTGAGGGATATGTGGGTCAGTGAGAAGCACTGAAATTTTATTCAAACAAACCAAAGGTAGCACAAGATAATTGAATTTGGCTTCAGGAGCCTTGGCTTCTAGTATTTTTTACCCACTAGGCTGGTTTATTTTGTGTATGGTCTTTTCTCTGCATTTTACTTTTTCTCATCTATAAAACAAAGAGGTTGTTCAAACTCACTGGTCCCTAGTAAACTTTAAAAAATTGGAACAGTTATGGATTTCTTTGAACATGTACTAATATGTGTCACATTGGATTCTGGTTTTCCATTTGTGATAATATTAAATTTTCATTTTTAAACATTTTTTACATGAGTCAAGTACAAAATCTATTAAATAAAAATAGTCAAAGTCATAAAGGTGAAAGTAGGTGGTCTCTGAGTTCTCTTTATTGTTTTTCTTGATGGCTGAGGTACATTTTATTGGTTTTCTCTGAGGTCTCTTTCTAAACCTCAGTGAGTCTCCATTTTTCTCATCTGCTAGATGGAAACAAGACAAATCCGAAAAGGGACATCTGCTGAGAATTTTTGTGACTAGTCTAGACTTGTAGTCAACTGTTTATTCCCCATGCATTTTGAAGTGATGCCATTCCCGATTAATGAGTGATTGGGATGGACTTTACCATATACAGGAGCTGGGAGTGGCTTTAACTCTTAAAGACCTTGAGAGAAGGCATTATGTAGTAAAACATCTTTCAGTGCACCAGATGTAGATTTAGTGGACTGAAATGGGACCTGGGTAAGCAGAGTCCAAAGCTGACATTTCCATAATAATAATGTCACTTACTGAGTGCTTATTTACCTTGTGTCAGTCAAGGTTCTAGGTGCTTTATATGGAATATCTCACTGGATATTCATGACACCTCTACAAGGTAAATACTATAAGTATCACTTTTTTTCCTGATGAGAAAACTGAGGCACAGACCAAATAAGTACCATACCCAAGGGCACACAGCTAAAATGCAGAAGGGTTTAGATTCAAGCATCCATCCTTTCCTGTTCCTTCTGAGGAGCTGTTCCATTAGCTAAACCCCCTCAAAAGTTACCAAATACACTTGATTAAATATAAACCCATCTAAGTTGTGGTCAGTTTATGTCTTGAGCGGCATCGTCTTCCCTGATCTCCCTCCTTATTCTGTGCTTTCCTAGTTGTGTTGGAACCAGACTACTTCTGCTCTAAAATTAAAGCTGGTACTGTGTGGCATTGACAGTCTGGGGTGTAGCAGCTGGCCAAAGGGATCTCAGCTACAAGCCTGAGTGATCACAAGGAGCTGGGCCTAATAAGGGTGGATCCAGCCAGAGGTTCTTTTTTAAGTTTAATTTTATTGGATTATAGTTGATTTACAATGTTGTGTTAGCTTCAGGTGTACAGCAAAGTGATTCAGTTATATATATACATATATTCATTCTTTTTCAGATTATTTTCTCATATAGGTTATTACAGAATATTGAGTAGAGTTCCCTATACTATACAGTAGTTCCCCATTAGTTATCTATCTTATATATAGTAGTATGTGTATGTTAATCCCAAGCTCCTGATCCATCAGTCCCCTAACCAGAGGTTCTAAGAGGAAGACTAGTTCTATTGTAATACAGTACTTATGAGAGAAAAGGTGGCCTGATAGGATCCACTGATAAGAATTGATGAAAGTGTTAGTGAAAAATAACTACTCATCTCCACTGAGAAGAGGGCTGATTCTCAAGCCTTTCTTCCCACCCTGGTGGCCTTATTTTCTACCATAAATCAGTGTTACAGCCAAAGGGAGACAAACTGCAAGTTCATGAAGAGAGCCTGGAAAGCTCCAGGGGACTGAGAAAGCGGGTGAGCATTAGTTTGGTATTGTTATTTTTTTTTCACTTTACACAATAATTTTAAATTTGTTTTCAAAAAAAGGAAAAGGTGAACTTCCCTGGTGGTGCAGCAGTTAAGACTCCTAGCTCCAATGCAGGTGGCATGGGTTCAATCCCTGATCAGAGAACTAAGATCCCACATGCTGAGTGGCATGGCCAAAAAGATAAATAAATTAAAATTTTTTTTAAATAAATAAAAATTTTAAAAAGTTCCAGCTTTCTTGAGCTATCATTGATATATTGTGTAGGTTTAAGGGTATAATGTGATGATTTGTTACATATTTTTGTGCATGATACACATTTTGCAATATGCAAAATGTTTACCAAGGTAAGGTTAATTGACACATCCTTTACCTCTTATAATTACAATTTCTTTTTTGTGGTGAGAACATTTAAGATGTTCTGCAGACAGTTTTTCAGTACTGAAAAGCCAGACTGAATGCTGACAATTTCCTGTCTGCTTGCTTTCCCTAGGACATCACTGAATACTGAAGTTTGTGTGGTTTCTCCCAGTTCCCTAGAGTTGGACCAGCTTTCTGTGCATGCTCATTGGCTTTCTACAAATGCTTATTCTCTCTGTCCTTGGGGGCATGGACAGAGAGCCAGCCATAGGGTGGAGGTGTGTGTGGCTGAGGAATGTGGTGCATTGGAGGTGCCCATGGGCCAGTTGGGAGCGTCTGCAGGTAAGATGTCCCCAGCAGTTCATGGGCAGTTTTCTTGATATGTGCTTCTTTGATGCCTTCTGAGAACCCTGGGTGCTGCTCTCCCAGCCACATTCCACCCACCAGTTGTTCAGCACACCTCAGTAGAGTAGGCAGTACTAAGAGTAGGCTGTATTTCTCACAGGGAAACTGGGCCCTCACTCACATGCTCTCACTTTCATCTGTTGGAAAAATTATGGGCCAAGAAATTCTCTCTTGACCCTGGGCTCTGCCACCTTGGGGGAGGGTTGACACAAGTAAAATGAAACTGATCCTCTTACCTCCTTCAATTCATCCAATCTTGGATTTTTTTGCTCCAACAGTATGCTGGGACTTTTCTGCTGGATTCACAGACTTCCACAAATGCACTCTTGTTGATGGGTGATTGTCAAAATCTTCTTTTCTTTTTTTTTTTTTTTTTTTTTGTTTAGTGGGGGACGATGATAGAAAATTCCTTCTGCCATTTTCATGATGCCATTCTCCCATTTGCTGTGGCTTTAAAACTGCATTTAGTCTGGCTATCTGGCTTGAGATAGAGGCTGTGTGTATCTGCCATGTAGCAAGAACTTTTTTTGACTGGAATTCTTTTCTGGAAAAAGTGATTTGGATCTAATCTTAATTTCTCTGAGAATTTTGACAGTGTGATTGTGGACAGGGGTGGATGAACAAACAAGAAGGCCCATAGAGGGGCTTCCCTGGTGGCGCAGTGGTTGGGAGTCCGCCTGCCAATGCAGGGGACACGGGTTCGCGCCCCGCTCCAGGAGGATCCCATGTGCCGAGGAGCGGCTGGGCCCGTGAGCCATGGCCGCTGAGCCTGCGCGAGCCTGCGCGTCCGGAGCCTGCGCGTCCGGAGCCTGTGCTCCGCAACGGGAGAGGCCACAGCGGTGAGAGGCCCGCGTACTGCAAAAGGAAAAAAAAAAAAAAAAAGAAGGCCCATAGAGTAATCATTTAAAAGTCACTTAACTTTCTGAGTCTCAGATTATCTCCGGTTTTTCTCATAATTTCTCTCAAATGGCCCTGAACTAAGGAAATTAACTGGGACTGGGTGAAGCTTGGACCAGGATATTGGTCTAGAGTGTGCAAGCATTTGAAGTGTTCTTCCCTTAAATTATTTTAATGTTCATGAATACTACAACATGGTAGAACTTCCATGTTACACTTTCTTTGGTACAACATTGTGCTCTAATAAATTCCTGTGCTGTATTTCTGAGTGATATTTCTAATGGGTTAGAATTCTCCTAGCCATGAAGCACCTTGTAA
The DNA here is from genome assembly GCF_008692025.1 of Phocoena sinus. Classification (NCBI taxonomy): domain Eukaryota; kingdom Metazoa; phylum Chordata; class Mammalia; order Artiodactyla; family Phocoenidae; genus Phocoena; species Phocoena sinus. Next base: position 49,184,598 of record NC_045784.1, read on the forward strand.
GAATCAGGGACATTGACGACTATTCTAGCTCATTTCAGTCCAAGTAGCCACTTTTCCATTTCATCTTCCTCCTCTCCTACATTTGAGCCCCCTCTAAAACAGTAGCTATCATGTTCCTTGTTGCAATCAAATTCACCCAGCAAATACTCCCTGAGCACTCACTGTGTATCGCAATTCTTGTCTTGAGTGCAGATGCAGATGCAGGTGTCTTAGGACTGGAGTTTTGTACTTTCTGGGTTTTTGCATTCTATGACAGTGCATGATTCTGGCCTCTCACAGAATTTATAGTCAATTTTGGCCAGCTCTATTGTCTCTGGAAAGGAGGACAAGAAGAACTTGAATGATTAAAATACATCTAATCTCAGTTTATCATTGATTTCAACCTCTTCCTCAATCAGAACTGTGAATTAGAAACAGACAATTTGATTTACCTTCTTGTTAAATATGTCACTTTCAGATAGTGATATCTCAGAAATAAAACTTTCCAAAAGCAAGATGCCTGCAGGACCAATACATTGGATCATCAGTTCTTAATTAACTGAGAGACTGGCTATCTCCCTCTAGTATTCGAATTCATTCATCTTTCACTTTTTTTATTTAATCAATGAGATAATATGGTGTGTTAGCCTCTGAAATCAGACTGCCTAAAATTAAATCCTAGCTTCTCTCTTTCCTAGCCTTAGACAAGTTACTTAAGCTCTCTGGATACACAGTTTACCCACCCCACTGTGATGCTGTGAGTTGTAAAAGGACCTAATATATGTAAAACACCTATACAGTACTCAATATAAGTTAGCTATTACTATCTATGTGCACAATGAGAAGGAAACTGCTGAATTCCATTACCCCCTGAATGACTTAGAAAGTCAGTTATACCTTAGTTGGAAATAGAAATTATAAATATTTATGATTATTACCTTTTCTATTATTCTTAAAATGTATTGTATATTGTATTTATTTATCTTTTTCTAAGGCTCTCACGCTCTTATTTTCACTTGCTCACTATAACATCCCTGTGAAATAGGTAGAGTGGAGAATATGACTTCAGTTAACTGAGGCCTAAAGAGACTTGCTCTTAGGTGATTTGCTCTGGATCACACCTGAAAGCCAGGTCTACTAACTCCCAATTTCAGATCCTTCCACCACATAAAAAAAACTATTCTTCTCTATAGGTTATCAATGCAAATATTATTGTCATTTTTATTATCAATAAACAATAATGGAAAAACTTTGGGGTGACAAAATTTTGCCGTATTACTATACATATACATAGTCTGTGGTAACTGAGCTGAGTCTATGATACTGTACCAGGAGTTTCTAATTTAGATTGTTTTTTTATTGTGTGTGTATATAAGTATGCCTCAATCATGATCATGTATAACATACACTCATAGGCTCATAGATGGGTGGGGGATATGGAAATCTCAAATGGGAGGAAATTCTTGGGGAAGGTGTGGATATAGAATGCGTTGGGTGTAAATCTGTTTTGCAGAACCCAGCCTGGCTTTTCTTAAATCTATGAGGGCTTCTCTCATCTGAACCATAGAATCAAGAGGTATTTGATGTAGTTTGAAATCAGGAGGCCTGTGTGTGAAAGAAAGAGAGAGGAGAAGTCAGAGACTGGTCTACTTCCCACAGAGACTTATTTCCTCCTGCTGGGGTCCTCTTTGACTGAAGATAGCTTTGATTTCCTTTGCCAAGGATGAGGAGGGGTAAGATAATGGAGGGGGACTGAAGAAACAGCCCAGGAGAACAAGCTGGCTATGTTGTGGCATATCTCATTACCACACCAGATTCCATTAATTTCCAATCATTTAAAAGACTTTGGGTTTTAATTTTTGTTTTAGTGCCATCTAGTTTCTGTATATTGATTTGTCTCTCCGTTACCAAAGTGGCTGGCTTCTCCAGTTTGCCTGCAAACAGAAGAATGGGTTGTGGGCATTCAGGTCCAAGGTTCCATGAGGTAGGAGCCACATAAGTATTTGTTGGCTAATGGGAAATGGGAAGCTCACAGGCAGTCACCTCATAGATGATAGCTACACCATTTGGCCTTTTTTATACTACTGGAGGATTTTTTTTAAAGGAACTTACAAAGAGTGTGTATGTTTACATGTGTATATGTGTTTTTATCTGTTGGAATCTATGTGTGTCTATGTTACAAGCCTCAGTTCCTGAGTGGCCCTTAACCACAAATTCTACTTACATCCTGGTTATTCCCACTCGCACCCTTTTTCCTATGGTTGTTTGGCTACCTTGGAGGACCTGGTTTCCCACTCAGCATCTCACCCCCACTCTGTGTCCATATAAAGAAGCAAATACTCCATAATTTCCATTTGTGTCCCCTAACCACACCAATTTAAAAAAATATTTAAGTGGCTGACTGATATTTCCTCAATCTTACATCAAGTGTAAGTAAAAGCATCCCTGAAATCTTTATTTTTAACTCATCTATAATCTACAACCTAAGTAAAACAGTACTCTTATAATGTAAGTGCAGCTTCAAGGTAAGTCCTTTAGTCTTTCCTTTCCAACCGAGCTTACTGCCCCTAAGCTTCTCTAAAGTGAGAATTCTGGATGCCACCACTGTCTTGCCTCATTTTTCTCCTTTTGTGCCACCCAATCCCATTTTTATTCCAAACCCTGATGACAGAAGTGACCAGCATTAGGTAGGATGTTTAACTTTCACTGATGGCCCTCTTAAAGGTTCAGAATTTTATTTTTAAGCCTTTGTAATATAGGAAGCTTTTGGTGAGTCCTTTCTACTTTTAAACTGACACTTTCCCACTGTCCAGCTGACATTTGTACAGTGGCTTATCTTAAGGGAGGAACCTATTCCAGGCAGTTGGCTGGGCTTCCAACCAGTTTTCTGTGCTCCTGGTGCCTACATTAAGGACTGGGGAGAAGAGAAAAGGGGGAAAATGTCCTCCAGTTCCTCAATTTATACCAGCTTTGCAGAAATCCTCTTAGTCCCCTAGGCCTTGGGATAAGAGATGTTGCCAGCAAGAGTAACATGCCTTGGGTTACCCCTTTCTGCCTCCTCTCTCTAGTTCCTCTAGGTCTTTCCTCTTCTTTATGAAGGTAGAAGATAAAGAAAATATAGCCCACCTTCTCCCTTTTGAAGCCCAGGAAGAATAAATGCTGGGTTCTGGAGGGCATGTTTCCAAGGGAAGATGAGAGTTTGATGTTTTCCCATATTTTTTCAATGAATCCTGCTGGTTTTTGAGCAGTGTGTTGTAGCATGTCCTGGAATTAAGGCAAGCAATCTATTCCACTCCTATACACATAAGGCTTCCAGCCAAGACTGTGCAAGGGATATTTAAGGAGGAAGGGAAAGGGTGGAGAGAAGTCTGGAAAAGAAGAGGCTGGAAGGTGGGTAGGCTGAAGTCAGAGAAAGGGGAGAAAAGTAAGGAAAGGGGAAAGAAAAGGGAAAGAGAAGGTCTTTGAATGGGCAGGACTTAACTTCCTTGTCTATTTGTGTTATTGACTGATTTTGGATGTCTGTTCTGAGTCTTTTGGTTTTCATCTAGCTGCTATTCTCTCAGCCTGCCCTGGAAGTTCAGTTCTTCTGACCTATGCATTCTTTTTACAAAGACAGAAAAGCAAAATTGTGATTTATCTTGTCATGTCTCTGCCTTCGTTAGCTTTTTCAAAGGCAGCCCACCAGGCTGACTCTTAGAGGAGAGCCATGTAGCCCATGTTGGCTGAACTTTAGGTTTACATAGAGACTACTTGCCCCAGCTAGGGTCTCCTGGCTTTCACTACCGCAACAATACCTATGAAAGTTTGATGCGATTTGTAGCATACTTCAGAAAGCAGTTGATAGTGCTTAGTGAATAAGGTCTTAAGCGGGAGAGTCCTCATTTCAGGGAAATACTCCCATTTAAATACCTTGGAAAAATCACTTCCAAGTGTGTGGGAGATAGGAGAGATATCTTGTTGAGTGTCTTTATTATACAATCCCTTGCACTTAGTAGATGCTTAATAAACATTTATGGAATCAGTATCTGTGTCTGCAAATAATGGGTGGTGGTTTATTCTCTGGCCATGTTTTGAGTAAAATTTGATAATTGTTATTACCTTAAGGTTGTTATGCTTGAATATTTTTTGTTCCTTGTCAACCAAAATGTTGGTAAAACCACAAAAGTTTATGGACCACTCAGCAGGACATTATTAAAGTTTGTTGTATGCCCTTGTGTTATGGGCTGTAGGAGAGATAAGAAAGAAAACTCAATGATGGCTCATGTCTATTTGAGCAGGTTAGACGCATATATGAAAAAAGCACAAAAAGTAGACAAGTCCTATTTGGAAGAAAAACATGCTAAAGTGAAAAGTTTTGGGAGTCAGTCCAATCTTCATACAAAACCTGGCCTCACTATTTATCAGCTGAGTGCCTTTGGGCAAGTACCTAACCACTTTGAGTCTATGTTTTCTCATCTGTAAAAATTAAGATACCATACAAAAGGGAAATAAGAGAGACAAAATATATAAAGTGCCTGATACCTGGTAGCTACTTAATGATGATAGTAATAATATGTATTACTCTTATACTTTTGTAAAACCTGCTTTAAAGAAAAGTGAATTGTTTTTAGCTTTAGGATGGTGATAAGCTTCTAATTATTCCATATCATATTATTTTTAATTAAAATATAAAGTACTTTTAAATAAAGGGGTGGAGAAATTGAGCTTAAGTCTTCAAATGTCCATTTGAGTTTCATGCTTTAAGCCCTATTCAAATGGCAAATTTCCGTGTACCTATATTTTCTTTTTCTCTTCCGTTTTTTTTCTCGTAATGCTAGTCCCTGGAGTTGAACTTGGTTTTAAGACTTCTGATTTGCTTTGCCTTACTTAATTCCTTTCGTGCTTCTCTTCCTTTGATGGTTCTCATACACTATTCTCCAAATTTTCCTCTTTCTCCACCCACCCTTCACCCTGAAAGACACATGCACACAATAAATGAGTGAAGTCTAGGAGGTCAAGGGAGCTGTATCTAAGCATTCCTGCTTCTTGATATCTCTAGTGTCTTAGAGAACATCGCTTCTGGAATGAGAGTGCCTCTTTATGCTTCCTTTCAACACATTCCTCTTTCTAGCTTTCTCCTTAAGTGTATTTGATGAGAACGAGTACAATCTCGTTACTTCATGAAAAGAGTCATTAATAATTATTAGCCATGAAATCTAAACTTGTGAAAGGCTTGACCCTGGACACAAGCCTAAAACAACCTCAGAACGCCTTAAGATGATAATTTATCTGGCCATTGGATAAAGACAGGGGACCTGGACAGAGGCCAGGCACTAGTAAGACTAGAAGGAGAAAGTTGTTTAAAGGAAAGGATCAATAAAACGAGTTATTGCTAAGTGGAAGAGTGATGAAGTATCACTCATTGAGGGAGAAAACAGATTTCATAACTAAGTTATAAGTGTAGTGTTTGGTTTCCATATTTACTTTATATGTAATAGGGATATTTTACACAAGTGGCATCAAATCTAGCTGGCCCCTTCTCCTCAGCCATTCCTGAAATCTACCTAATTGTGGAGTGGATTGCTGTGACTATGTCCACAAAACAGAAGATGAAGAGAAGAATTATTTTTCTAGGGGATTAATGGAATTTTGGTAGGGAACAGTCTTTGGCCAAATTACTTCATGGGGCAGTAATAACTGTAGTTAAAATTAATGAAGTATGTCCTATGTGCTAGGAACTATTACATCACTTTACCTTTATAAATCACTTATAAACCCATTTTTCAAATGAGGAACCAGAAGCCAGAGAGGTTAAGTAACTCCCTTCCACCTAGCCTTTTGATTTCCCTTATCTTGTCCTACATTTTTTTTCTCTCTAGCACTTTTCACCCACAAGCAAACATAGTATGAAATTGTTAGATTTATTGTTTATTGTCTTTGTTTCCCCGCTAGAATGCAGGATTTATGAAGGCAGGGATCTGTACCTGTTTTTTTTTATTGAGATATCTAAAATGCCTTAAAGGAAGCTTTCTACATATTAAAACCTCATTTAATATTTTCTGAATAAATAACTTGCCCAAAGACACACAACTTGTAAATAGCAGAGTTTGAATTTGAGCCCAGGCAAACTTTAGTGTCTGCTCTCTCTACCTACTGCACTGTTTCTCTGCCTGAAGCATGTGAATTATTCATCAATTTCTGATGCCATATAAAATATTATGCTTTCCACAGCTACCTTTACAAACTGTATGCCTTTGTGGCCTATATAGGGAGAGGTCAGTGGAGTGTTCTGCATCATTGTCAAGGGATTTTCTTGGAAGAACTCCCAACCTGCATCAAGCCCCTGTGGGTTCAGTTTAGCCCAGCTTGTGTACACTATGGTCATTCTGGGTAAAGAAGGGTGATGTCATAAAGACTAGTGCATTTTCTTTTTTGTTTTGGCTGTGGCTGAAATCAGAAAAAATGATTCTTTTGTTTGATATAGCTGTGACCTTTTAGTGTCCATGCTTTTCACATTCTCTATACCCTTTCCTGAGTTACAAGAACAACTCCTTTAATGAAGACCAAAAGTCAGAGGAAGTTCGACTGTGGATTTCATTCAGAAATGGAAATACACTACAAAATTCCTTCAGAGGTCTTTTTCTATAATGAGTTGATTTTATGCTAGCAGTCAAGTTAGCAGGCTTGACTGAGATGGCAGTTGAAAGAGCACTGGTGTCTGGGTCAGCTCAGCATCTGAACCAGTTTTCCAATTTATGCCTTCATAGGAACTACGGTATGATTAATAATGCTTTTTTCCACCTGCACTTTTAAGAAGCATTTTAAAATATGGCTGGTTGTTCTTTTAAGTTAGAAGACCAGATGTACCTGACATCTTGTGCTTTCACTCCCCCATCCTCATAGTATAGAGACATCAAATATAACCCTTCCTTATTTGCCTGGCCCTTACAAATAATTTCTCAGTGTCTTCTCAGCATAAGAGGTGCTTCTCAGGGGAACAGAGAGACAAATGTTCACATAACAATTTTCAAGGTCGTAAGGAATACAATGTGCCATATAGTAAAGATGGAATAGAATATCTTGACCTTATTTAAAGAATGAAAATTAGTCAAGATGATTTCATGTGTTAGAGTCCACACTCACCAGGGTATGAATAATGCAGCCTGCTCTCTCCATTAGATTATGAAGCTCTCAAGTCTCATTAACATCCTACATCATTGTCTGGCATCTTTTCTAGTGCTCAGCAAATGTGTTCTTTCTTCTATGTTTTGGCAAATAATGTTTTCCCCAGCCTTATTGAAATATAATTGAAATATAACATGGTGTAAGTTAAAGGTGTAAAATGTGATGATTTGATATATGTATTTATTGTGAAATGATTACCACAATAAGGTTAATTAACACATCCATCACCTCACATAGATACGATTTTTTGTGTGTGGTAAGAACTTTTAAGATCTATTCTCTTAGCAACTTTCAAGTATACAATGTGGTATTGTTAATTATAGTCACCATGCTGTAAATTACAAAAACCTAGTCATCTTATAACTGGAAATAACCACCTTCACCCATATTTCCCACTCCTCTGCCCCTGACAGCAACTAATCTACTCTTTTTCTATGAGTTCATTTTTTAAGATTCCATATATAAGTGATATCACAGAGTATTTGTCTTTCTCTGTCTGACTTATTTCACTTAGCATAATGCCCTCAAGGTCTATTCATGCAGTCACTAATGTCAAGATTTCCTTCTTTTTCTGGCTGAAAAGCATTTCATTCCATTTCTTTATCCATACATCAGTTGCTGGACACTTAGGTTGTTTCCATGTCTTGGTTATTGTAAATAATGGCTACAACAAACATGATGTTGCAGATATCTCTTCCATGTACTGATTTTATTTCCTTTGAGTATATAGGCGTACCTCATTCTATTGTGCTTTACCTTATTGCACTTCACAGATAATGGCATTTTTTTACAAATTGAGAAAATCTATTGTCCTTATTTTTCCAGCAGCATTTGCTCACTTCACATCTCTGTCACATTTTGGTAATTCTCACGATATTTCAAACTTTTTCATTATTATTATATTTATTATGGTGAATTGTGATAGATGATCTTTTATGTTACAATGGTTTTGGGGCATCACAGACCAGGCCCATGTGAGATGGCAAACAATTGATAAATGATGTGCGTGTTCTGACTCCTCTGCTGACTGGATGTGTCCCCATCTCTCTCCTCTTTTCAGGTCTCCCTATTACCTGAGACACAACAACATTGAAACTAAGCCAATTAATAACCCTATAATGGCCTTTAAGTATTCAAGTGAAAGGAAGAGTTGCATGTCTCTCATTTTAAATCAAAAGCTAGAAATGATTAACCTTAGTGAGGAAGGCATGTTGAAAGCTAAAATAGGCTAAAAGCTACACCTCTTGCCTCAAACAGCCAAGTTGTGAACGCAAAGGAAAAGTAATTCTTAAAGGAAATTAAAAGTGCTACTCCACTGAACATATGAATGATAAGAAAGCAAAACAACCTTTTTGCTGATATGGAGAGATTTGAGTGATCTAGCTAGAAAATCAAACCAGCCACAGCATACCCCTAAGCCAAACCTTATCCAAAGCAAGGCCCTAACTCTCCTCAATTCTATGAAGGCTGAGAGAAGTGAGGAAGCTGCAGAAGAAAAGTGTGAAACTAGGAGATATTGGTTCATTAGATTTAAGAAAGAAACCATCTACATAACATAAAAGTATGAGGTGAAGTGCTGCTTGCAAGTGCTGATGTAAAAGCTGCAGCAAGTTATCTAGATATTCTAGCTGAGATAATTAATGAAGGTGGCTACACTAAACAACAGATTTTCAATGTGCATGAAAGAGCCTTCTACTGAAAGAAGGTGCCATCTAGGGCTTTCATAGCTATAAAGGAGGAGTCAATGTCTGGCTTCAAAGGACAGGCTGATTTTCTTGTTAGGGGCTAAGGCAGCTGCTAACTTTAAGTTGAAACCAGTGCTCATTTACCATGCTAAAAATCCTAAGACCATTAAGAATTATGTTAAATATTCTGCTTGTTCTCTGTAAATGGAAAAATAATGCCTGCAGGAAAAGCACACCTGTTTACATCATTGTTTACTGAATATTTTAAGCCTGCTGTTGAGACCTACTGCTCCGAAAAAAATGATGCATTTCAAAATATTAATGCTCATTGGAAATACACTGGTCACTGAAGAGCTCTGATAGATGTGCCACAAGATTAATGTTGTTTTCATGCCAGTTAACACAAAATCCATTCTGTAGCCAATGGATCAAAGAGTAAATTTGGCTTTAAGTGTGACTGTTTAAGAAATACATTTTGAAAAGCTATAGATGCCATACGTAATGATTCCTCTGATGGATCTGGGCAAAGTAAATGAAAATTTTTCTGGAAGTGATTCACCATTCTAGATGCCATGCAGAATATTCAAGAGTCATGGGAAGAGGTTAAAATATCAACATTAACAGGAGTTTGGAAGAAGTTGGAATCAATAACTTAGATGTGTTCATGAATAACTTTGAGGTGTTCAAGATTTCTGCAGAGGGAATGGGCATCATCAAAAACTCTACAAACAATAAGTGCTGGAGAGGGTGTGGAGAAAAGGTAATGTTCGTGCAATATTTGTGGGAATATAAACTGATAGAGACATTATGGAGAACAGTATGGAGGTTCCTTAAAAAACTAAAAATAGAACTACCATTTGACCAGCAAACCCACTACTGGGCATATGCTCTGAGAAAACCATAATTCAAAAAGAGTCATGTACCACAATGTTCATTGCAGCTCTATTTACAATAGCCAGGACATGGAACCGACCTAAGCCTCCAATGACAGATGAATGGATAAAGAAGATGTGACACATATATGCCATGGAATATTAGTCAGCCATAAAAAGAAATGAAATTGAGTTATTTGCAGTGAGGTAGATGGACCTAGAGACTGTCATGCAGAGTGAAGTAAGTCAGAAAGAGAAAAACAAATACCATATGCTAACACATATATACAGAATTAAAAAATAAATAAAAAGGTTCTGAAGAACCTAGGGGCAGGACAGGAATAAAAACGCAGATGTAGAGAATGGACTTGAGGACATGGGGAGGGGTAAGTGTAACCTGGGACAAAGTGAGAAAGTGGCATGTATACTACCAAATGTAAAATAGACAGTTAGTGGCAAGCATCCACATAACACAGGGAGATCAGCTCACTTCTTTGTTATCACCTAGAGGGGTGGGATAGAAAGGGTGGGAGGGAGATGCAAGAAGGTGGAGAAATGGGGATAAATGTATATGTATAGCTGATTCACTTTGTTATAAAGCAGAAACTAACACACCATTTTAAAGTAATTATACTCCAATGAAGATGTAGAAACAAAACAAAAAAAGATTTCTGCAGAAGAAGTAAATTCAGATGTGGTAGAAATAGCAAGAGAACTAGAATTAGAAGTGGAGCCTGAAAATGTGACTGAGTTGCTGCAATCTCATGATAAAACTTTAATGAGTGAGAAGTTGCTTCTTATGGATGAGCAAAGAAAGTGGTTTCTGGAGATGGAATCTACTGCTGGTGAAGATACTGTGAAGATTGTTGAAATGACAACAAAGGATTTAGAATACTACATAAACATAGTTGATAAAGCAGTGGCAGAGTTTGAGAAGATTGACTCCAATTTTGAAAGAAGTGCTACTGTGGGTAAAATGCTATCAAACAACATTGCATGCTACAGAGAAATAGTTCAGGAAAAGAAGAGTCAATTGGTGCAGCAAAGTTTATTGTTGTCTTATTTTAAGAAGCTGCAGAGCAGCTTCAAGACAGCAGAAGAGTGAGACGTGGAGATCACCTTCCTCTCCATAAATACATCAGAAATACAACTACATGTGAAACAACTCCTACAGAACACCTACTGAACGCTGGCAGAAGACTTCAGACCTCCCAAAAGGCAAGAAACTCCCCCACGTAACTGGGTAGGGCAAAAGAAAAAAGAGAAAACAGAGACAAAAGAATAGGGATGGGACCTGCACCAGTGAGAACGACCTGTGAATGAGGAAAGGTTTCCACACACTAGGAAGGCCCTTCATAAGCGGAGACTGTGGGTGGCGGAGGGGGGAAGCTTCAGAGCCACAGAGGAGAGTGCAGCAACAGGGGTGGGGAGGGCAGAGCAGAGAGATTCCCTCACAGAGGATCCGTTGCTGTCCAGCACTCACCAGCCCAAGAAGCTTCTCTGCTCACCCTCAGGGATGAGCGGGGGTTGGGATCTGAGGCTCTGGCTTTGGAGGTCAGATCCCAGGGAGAGGACTGGGGCTGGCTGGGTGAACACAGCCTGAAGGAGGATAGTGTGCTACAGCTAGCCATGAGGGAGACTGGAAAAGTCTGGAGTTGCCGAAGAGGCAAGAGACTTTTTCTTGACTCTTTGTTCCCTGGTGCGTGAGGAGAGGGGATTAAGAGAGCTGCTTAAAGCAGCTCCAGAGACGGGCACGAGCCATGGGTATCAATGCAGACTACAGAGACGGACATGAAACGCTAAGGCTGCTGCTGCCATGACCAAGAAGCCTGTGTGCAAGCACAAGTCACTCTCCACACCTCCCCTCCCAGGAGCCTGTGCAGCCCATGACTGCCAGGGTCCCATGAACCAGGGACAACTTTCCTGGGAAAACATATGGCTTGCCTCAGGGTAGTGCAACGTCACGCCAGTCTCTGCCACCACAGGCTCACCTCACATCTGTACCGCTCCCTCCCACCAGGCCTGAGTGAGCCAGAGCCCCTGAATCAGCTGCTCCTTTAACCCCGTCCTGTCTGAGCGAAGAACTGAGGCTCTAAGGCGACCTACAGGCAGAGGCAGGTCCAAATCCAAAGCTGAACCATGGGAGCTGTGCGAAAAGAAGAAGAGAAAGGGAAATCTCCCCCAGCAGCCTCAGGAGCAGCAGATTAAATCTCCACAATCAGCTTGATGTACCCTGCATCTGTGGAATATCTGAATAGACAACGAATCTTCCCAATTTGAGGAGGTGGAAATTGGGGGCAATGATATATATAACTTTTTTCCCTTTTTCTCTTTTTGAGAGTGTGTATGTGTATGCTTCTGTGTGTGATTTTGTCTGTATAGCTTTGCTTTTATCATTTGTCCTAGGGTTCTGTCAGTCCGTTTTTTGTTTTGTTTTTTTAATTAAAAAATATTTTTTCTTAAAAATTATTTTTTAGGTTAATTATTTTATTTTATTTTACTTTATTTTATTTTATAATCTTCTTCTTTCTTTCTTTCCTTTTTCCTCCCTTTTATTCTGAGCTGTGTGGAGGACAGGCTCTTGGTGCTCCAGCCAGGTGTCACGGCTGTGCCACTAAGGTTGGAGAGCCAAGTTCAGGACACTGGTCCACAAAAGACTTCCCAGCTCCACATATCAAATGGTGAAAATCTCGCAGAGATCTCCATCTCAATGCCAAACCCCAGATCCACTCAATGACCAGCAAGCTACAGTACAGGATGTTCCATGCCAAACAACTAGCAAGACAGGAACACAACCCCATCCATTAACCCAGAGGCTTCTGAAAATCATAATAAGGCCACAGACACCCCAAAACACACCACCAGTCGTGGACCAGCCCACCAGAAACACAAGATCTAGCCTCATCCACCAGAACACAGACTCTAGCCCCCTCCACCAGGAAGCCTCCACAACCCACTGAACCAAACTTAGCCACTGGGGACAGACACCAAAAACAATAGAAACTACAAACCTGCAGCCTGCAAAAGGGAGACCCCAAACACAGTAAGTTACGCAAAATGAGAAGACAGAAAAACAAACAGCAGATGAAAGGGCAAGGCAAAAACCCACCAGACATAAAAAATGAAGGGGAAATAAGCAGTCTATCTAAAAAATAATTCAGAATAATAATAGTAAAGATGATCCAAAATCTTGGAAATAGAATGGAGAAAATAAAAGAAACGTTTAACAAGGACCTAGAAGAACTAAAGAGCAAACAAACAGTGATGAATAACACAATAAATGAAATTTAAAATTCTCTAGAAGCCATCAATAGCAGAATAACTGAGGCAGAATAATGGATAAGTGATCTGGAAAATCAAATAGTGGAAATAACTACTGCAGAGCAGAATAAAGAAAAAAGCATGAAAAGAATTGAGGACAGTCGCAGAAAACTCTGGGACAAAATTAAATGCTCCAATATTCGAATTATAGGGGTCCCAAAAGAAGAAAAGAAGAAGAAAGGGATTGAGAAAATATTTGAAGAGATTATAGTTGAAAACTTCCCTAATATGGGAAAAGAAATAGTTCATCAAGTCCAGGAAGCATAGAGAGTCCCATACAGGTAAAATCCAAGGAGAAACATGCAAAGACACATATTATTCAAACTATCAAAAATTAATAAAAAGAACAAATATTAAAAGCAGCAAGCGAAAAACAACAAATAACACATAAGGGAATACCCATGAGTTTAACAGCTGATTTTTCAGCAGAAACTTTGAAAACAAGAAGGAGTGGCAGGACATATTTAAAGTGATGAAGGAGAAAAACCTACAACAAAGATTACTCTACCAGCAAGGATCTCATTCAGGTTTGACGGAAAAATTAAAAACTTTACAGTCAAGGAAAAGTTAAGAGAATTGGGCATGATCAAACCAGCTTTACAACAAATGCTGAAGGAACTTCTCTAGGTAGGAAACACAAGAGAAGGAAGAGACCTACAATAACAAAGCCAAAACAATTAAGAAAATGGTAATGCGAACATATATATTGATAATTACCTTAACTGTAAATGGATTAAATGCTCCAGCCAAAAGTCATAGACTGGCTGAATGGACACACACACATACACACACAAAAAGACCCATATATATGCTGTCTACAAGAAATCCTCTTCAGACGTAGGGACACATACAGACTGGAAGTGGGGGTATGAAAAAAGATATTCCATGCAAATGCAAGTCAAAAGAAAGCTGGAGTAGCAATTCTCATATCAGACAAAATAGACTTTAAAACAAACACTATTTCAAGGAACAAAGAAGGATACTATATAATGATAAAGGGATCAATCCAAGAAGAAGATATAAGAATTGTAAATATTTATGCATGTACATAGGAGCACCTCAATACATAAGGCAAATACTAACAGCCATAAAAGGAGAAATCGACAGTAACACAATCATAGTAGGGGACTTTAACACCCCACTTTCACCAATGGACAGATCATCCAAAATGAAAATAAATAAGGAAACACAAGCTTTAAATGATACATTAAACAAGATGTCCTTAATTGATATTTATAAGACATTCCATACAAAAACAACAGAATAAACATTCTTCTCATGTACCAATGGAACATTCTCCAGGATAGATCATATCTTGGGTCACAAATCAAGCCTTGGTAAATTTAAGAAAATTGAAATCATATCAAGTATCTCTTCCAACCACAAGGGTATAAGACAAGATATCAATTACAGGAAAAATTCAGTAAGAAATACAAACACATGGAGGCTAAACAACACACTACTTAATAACCAAGAGATCATTGAAGAAATCAAAAAATACCTAGAAACAAATGACAATGAAAGCGCAGTGACCCAAAACCTATGGGATGCAGCAAAAGCAGTTCTAAGTGGGAAGTTTAAAGCAATAAAATCCTACCTTAAGAAATAAGAAACATCTCAAACGAACAACCTAACTTTACACCTAAAGAAATTAGAGAAAGCAGAACTAAAAAGTCCCAAAGTTAGCAGAAAGAAAGAAATCATAAAGATCAGATCAGAAATAAATGAAAAAGAAATGAAGGCAACGATAGCAGAGATCAATAAAACTAAAAGCTTGCTCTTTGAGAATATAAACAAAATTGATAAACCATTAGCCAGACTTATCAAGAAAAACAGGTAGAAAACTCAAATCAATAGAATTAGACATGAAGAAGGAGAAGTAACAACTGACACTGCAGAAATACAAAGGATCATGAGAGATTACTACAAGCAAGTATATGCCAATAAAATAGACAACCTGGAAGAAATGGACAAATTCTTAGAAATGCACAACCTTCCAAGACTGAATCAGGAAGATACAGCAATTGCGAACAGACCAAACACAAGCACTGAAATTGAAACTGTGATTAAAAATCTTTCAACAAATAAAAGCCCAGGGCCAAATGGCTGCACAAGAGAATTCTATCAAATATTTAGAGAAGAGCTAACACCTATCCTTCTCAAAATCTTCCAAAATATAACAGAGGAAGGAACACTCCCAAACTCATTCTATGACGTTGCCATCACTCTGATACCAAAACCAGACAAAGTTGTCACAAAGAAAGAAAACTACAGGCCAATAACACTGATGAATGTAGATGCAAAAGTCCTGAACAAAATACTAGCAAACAAAATCCAGCAGCACATTAAAGGGATCATACACTATGATCAAGTGGGGTTTATCCCACGAATGCAAGGATTCTTCAATATGCAAATCAATCAATGTGACACACCATATTAACAAATTGAAAGAGAAAAACCATATGATCATCTCAATAGATGCAGAGAAAGTTTTCCAAAAAATTCAACACACACTTATAATAAAAACCCTCCAGAAATTAGGCATAGAGGGAACTTTCCTCAACATGATAAATGCCATATATGACAAACCCACAGCCAACATCGTCCTCAATCGTGAAAAACTGAAACCATTTCCACTAAGACCAGGAACAAGACAAGATTGACCACGCTCACCACTATTATTCAACAAAATTTTGGAAGTTTTAGTCCCAGCAATCAGAGAAGAAAAAGAAGTAAAAGGAATCCCAATTGGAAATGTAGAAGCAAAGCTGTCACTGTTTGCAGATGACCTGATACTATACATAGGGAATCCTAAAGATGCTACCAGAAAACTACTAGAGATGCTCAATGATTTGGTAAAGTAGCAGGATACAAAATTAATGCACAGAAATCTGTGGCATTCCTATATACTAATGATGAAAAATCTGGAAGTGAATTTAAGAGAACACTCCCATTTACCAGTGCAACAAAAAGAATAAAATATCTAGGAATAAACCTACCTAGGGAGACAAAAGACCTGTATGCAGAAAATTATAAGACACTGAGGAAAGAAATTAAAGATGATACAAATAGATGGATAGATATACCATGTTCTTGGATTGGAAGAATGAACATTGTGAAAATGACTCTACTACCCAAAGCAATCTATAGATTCAATGCAATCCCTATCAAACTACCACTGGCATTTTTCACAGAACTAGAACAAAAAATTTCACAATTTGTATGGAAACACAAAAGACCCCGAATAGCCAAAGCAATCTTGAGAACGAAAAATGGAGCTGGAAGAATCAGGCTCCCTGACTTCAGACTAGACTCCAAAGCTACAGTAATCAAGACAGTATGGTACTGGCACAAAAACAGAAAGATAGATCACTGGAACAGGATAGAAAGCCCAGAGATAAACCCATGCACATATGGTCACCCTATCTTTGATAGAGGATGCAGGAGTTTACAGTGGAGAAAGGACAGTCTTTTCAATAAGTGGTGCTCAGAAAACTGGACAGGTACATGTAAAAGTATGAGATTAGATCACTCCCTAACACCATACACAAAAATAAGCTCAAAATGGATTAAAGACCTGAATGTAAGGCCAGAACTATCAAACTCTTACAGGAAAACATAGGCAGAACACTCTATGACATAAATCACAGCAAGATCCTTTATGACCCACCTCCTACAGAAATGGAAACAAAAACAAAAATAAACAAATGGGACCTAATGAAACTTCAAAGCTTTTGCACAGCAAAATAAACCATAAACAAGGTGAAAAGACAACCCTCAAAATGGGAGAAAATATTTGAAAATGAAGCAACTGATAAAGGATTAATCTCCAAAACATACAATCCACACATGCAGCTTAATATCGAAAAAACAAACAACCCAATCTAAAAATGGGCAGAGCACCTAAATAGACATTGCTCCAAAGAGGATATACAGATTGCCAACAAATACATGGAAAGATACTCAACATCACTAATCATTAGAGAAATGCAAATCAAAACTACAATGAGATATCTCACACTGGTCAGAATGGCCATTATCAAAAAATCTAGAAGCAATAAATGCTAGAGAGGGCGTGTAGAACAGGGAATCCTCTTGCACTGCTGGTGGGAATGTGAATTGGTTCAGCCACTATGGAGAACAGTATTGAGTTTCCTTAAAAAACTACAAATAGAACTACCATATGATCCAGCAATCCCACTAGTGGGCATAAACCCTGAGGACACCATCTTTCATAAAGGTCAGGTAGGGCTTCCCTGGTGGTGCAGTGGTTGAGAGTCCACCTGCCGATGCAGGGGACATGGGTTCTTGCCCCAGTCTGGGAAAATCCTGCATGCCATGGATCAGCTTGGCCCATGAGCCATGGCTGTTGAGCCTGCACGTCCGGAGCCAGTGCTCCGTAACAGGAGAGGCCACAACAGTGAGAGGCCCACGTACCACAAAAAAAAAAAAAAAAAAAAAAATCATGTACCAAAATGTTCATTGCAGCTCTATTTACAAGAGCCAGGACATGGAAGCAACCTAAGTGTCCATCAATAGATGATTGGATAAAGAAGATGTGGCACATATATACAATGGAATATTACTCAGCCATAAAAAGGAATGAAAGTGAGTTATTTGTAGTGAGGTAGATTGACCTAGAGACTGTCATACAGTGTGAAGTAAGTCAGAAAAGAAATACATATACCACATGCTAACACATATATGAGCCTGACCTTTGGCACCAGGCCAGACTGAGTGGTGGGGGACAGGGAGGAAAGTGACCATGAGAGAAGCAAAAGAGCTTCCAGAAAGGGACATACTGATGTCTCAGTTGGCAGCAATGGCCTCCTACAAACAGGTCCACAGCCCCTTCTTCTTCCCAGACCTGCTGGCCATGGGGCAGTGATTCATGGCCAAATCCTTATGGATGGGCCCCACAAGGCTGGCTTCTCCTTTGTTTACCTGTCCCCAACCTCCAGCTCTGCAGGTCCCGGTGCTCCCGTGGAGAGCTCAGTGGGGGAAAACTCATCAGAATGTCAAGCTAAGCTAAGACAGCTAACTTGCCAGGGAGACCCAAGGAAACTAGATGTAGAGGGCTACATACAAAACATTGTTTGGAATGTCTGCACCAAAGCCAAGGTAGAGTTGGGGCAAGCTTGGAGAGACAGGCTGGGAACCCCAGGCAACATCTCCCAGGCTTTCATTCTAGGGGGCTGGTCCTGATATATGGAATCTAAAAGAAGAAAAGAAAAAAATGGTCAGAAGAACGTAGGGACAAGATGGGAATAAAGATGCAGACGTACTAGAGAATGGACTTGAGGATATGGGGAGGGGGAAGGGTAAGCTGTGACAAAGTGAGACAGTGGCATGGACATATATACACTACTAAACGTAAAATAGATAGCTAGTGGGAAGTAGCTGCATAGCACAGGTAGATCAGCTTGGTGCTTTTTGACCACCTAGAGGGGTGGGATTGGGAGTGTGGGAGGGAGGGAGACACAAGAGGGAAGAGATATGGGGACATATATATATGTATAACTGTTTCACTTTGTTATAAAGCAGGAACTAACACACCATTGTAAAGCAATTATACTCTAATAAAGATGTTAAAAAAAAAAAAAAAGAAGTTGCCACGGGCACCCTAGCCTTCAGCAACCACCACCCTGATCAGTCATCAGCCATCAACACTGAGGCAAAACCCTCCACCACCATCTGGCTGAAGCCTCATTTTTTAGCAATAAAGTACTTTTTAATTAAGGTATGCACATTTTTAGATATGATGGTATTACACACTTAATAGACTACAGTACAGTGTAAACATAACTTTAATATTCACTGGGAAACCAAAAAATGTGTGTAGCTCTCCTGATTAAAATATTTGCCTTATTGCAGTAGCTTGGAATCAAACTCACAGGTGTGCCTTGTCTTACCCAGAAATGGCATTGCTGTATTATATTGTAATTCAATTTTTTTGAGGAACCTCCATAATGTTTTCCATAGTGGCTGTACCAATTTACATTACCACCAACTGTACACAAGTACCTCCTTTTCTTCATATCCTTGCCAACGTTTGAGATCTCTTTTTGATGATAACCATTCTGACAGGTGTGAGGTGACATCTCATTTTGATTCTGATTTGCATTTCCCTGATGAGTAGTGATGTTGAGCATCTTTTCATGTACCTGTTGATCATGTTTACGTCTACTTTGGGAAAATGGTCCAAAGGTCTTATGCTAATTTTTTAATTGGATTTTCATTCTTCTTTCCTTCCTTCCTTCCTTCCTTCCTTCCTTCCATCCTTCCTTCCTTCCTTCCTTCCTTCCTTCCTTCCTTCCTTCCTTTCTCCCTCCCTCCCTCCCTCCCTCCCTCCCTCTCTCTCTCTCTCTCTTTCTTTCTTTCTTTTGCTATTTATGAGTTCCTTATATATTTTGGATATTAACCCCTTATCAGATAGATAGTTTGCAGATATTTTTCCCATTCCATAGGTCGCCTTTCATTTTGTTTGTGTATTTATTTATATATTTATTTATTACTTTTCAGAAACTTTTTAGATTTATGTAATCCCACTTATTTATTTTGTTTTTTCCTTATGCTTTTGGCTTCATATCCAAATATGTTTTGCTAAATGGTACAAAATTCCATTTATAAGATGAATAGTTTTCTGGAGATCTAATTGACAGCATGGTGACTATAGTTAACAATACTGTATTGTATACTTGAAAGTTGCTAAAAGAGTAAATCTCAAAACTTCTCACCACGTGCCAAAAACTGGTAACTATTTGACGTGATGGATGTGTTAACTAACCTTATTCTGGTAATCATTTGCAATATATACATATATATGTAGAAAACTCATTGACCAAGGAGTTATTTCCCTACAGTTTCTTCTAGAAGTTCTATGGTTTCCAGTCTTACAAGTCTTTAAGCCATTTCAAGTTAACTTTTTGAGTGGTATAAGATGGGGGTTCAGTTTCATTCTTTTGCATGTGTACATCTAATTTTCCTAACACCATTTATTGAAGAGATTATCTTTCCTCACTGAGTATTCTCTGCTCCCTTGTCAAATATTAGTTGTCCATGTATGTGTGAGTTTATTTCTGGGTTCCTGATTCAGGTTTATTGGTCCATGTGTCTGTTTTTATGCCAATACTATACTGTTCTGCTTATATAGTTTTGTAATATAGCTTGAAATCAAGAAGTGCGATGCCTCACTTTATCATTCTTTCTCAAGACTGCTTTGACTTGGGGTCCTTTGTGACTCCTAACACAAAAATGTTAGGATTATTTTTTCCATTTCTGTAAGAAAATGCTACTCAATCTTGATAAGGAGTGCAGTGACTCTGTAGATGGCTTTGGGTTGTATGGACATTTTAACAATATTAATTCTTCTGATCCATGAACATGGGATATCTTTCCATTTATTTGTGTCTGCTTCAAT
The DNA here is from genome assembly GCF_008692025.1 of Phocoena sinus. NCBI lineage: Eukaryota > Metazoa > Chordata > Mammalia > Artiodactyla > Phocoenidae > Phocoena > Phocoena sinus. The sequence continues at coordinate 49,205,039 of NC_045784.1, forward strand.
TTCTTTCATCAGTGTCTTATAATTTTCACTGCACAGATCTTTCACCTTCTTGATTAAATCTATTCTTAAGTATTTTATTGTTTTTGAAACTGTTGCGAATGGGATTGCTTTATTTATTTATTTTTCGGATACTTTATTGTTAGTGTAAAGAAACATGACTGATTTTTGTATGTTGACTTTGTATCCTTCACCTTTATTAGTTCTAACAATTATTATTTATTAGTTCTAACAATTATTTGTTAAGTCTAACAATTGTTTGGTGGAATCTTTAGGTTTTTCTATATATGAGATTATGTCTACAAACAGAGACAATTTTACTTCTTTTCTGATTTGGATGACCTTTATTTCTTTCTCTTGCCAAATTACTCTGGCTAGGACTTCTGGCACTATGTCAAATAGGAGTGCTGGGAGAAGACTCCCTTATCTTGTTGCTGATCTTAGAGGAAAAACTTTCAGCCTTTCATCATTGAGTATAATGTCATCTGTGGGCTGGTCATATGTAGCATTTATTATGTTAAAGTAAGTTTCTTCTATACCTAATTAGTTAAAGGTGTTTATCATGAAAGGGTGTTGTATTTGTCAAATACTTTTTCTTCATCTGTTGAGATGATCATGTGAATTTATCCTTTAGCCTTTTTTTTTTTCTTTTGCTGCACTGTGTGGCTTGCAGGATCTTAGTTCCCCAAACAGGGATTCAACTCGAGCCCCCAGCAGTGAAAGCATGGAGTCCTAAGCACTGGATCGCCAGAGAATTCCTGTTTTCCTTTATTCTTTTAATGTTGTGTACCACATGATTGATTTGTATATGAGGAATCATCCTTCTATCCCAGGGATAAATCCCACTTGAACATGGTATATATATATATATATTTTTTTTTTTTAAGATTTATTTTAGTTTATTTATTTATTTATTTAGCTGCATCAAGTCTTAGCTCCAGTGTGCTGGCTTTTTGTTGCAACATGCAGGATTCTCTAGTTGCAGCACACATGTGGGCTTCAGAGCACATGGGCTTAGTTGCCCCAAGACATGTGGGATCTTAGTTACCTGACCAGGGATTGAACTCGCATCTCCTGCATTGGAAGGTAGATTCTTAACCACTGGACCACCAGGGAAGTCCCAGTATATGCTCTTTTAGTGTGCTGTTGAATTAGGTTCAGTAATATTTTGTTGAGAAGTTTTGCATCTCTATTCGTCAGGGATATTGACCTGTAGTTTTCTTGTATTGTCCTTATCTGCCTTTTGGTCAGGGTAATGCTGGTCTCCTAAAATGAGTTTGGGAGTATTCCCTCCTCTTCAATTTTTTGGAGGAGTAGAGGAGGATTAGCATTAATTTTTCTTTAAATATTCACCAATGAACCCACCTAGTCCTGACCTTTCCTTATTTGGGAGGTTTTTGATTAATGATTCAATTTTGTTATCTGTTATTAGTCTTATGTTCTATTTTTTCATGATTCAGACCTAATAGATTGTATTATTCTAGGAATCTCTCTACTTCTTCTAGGATTTCCAATTTGTTGGCATATCATCTTTCATAGTCTTTATATTTCTGTGGTACCAGTTGTAATGCCTCCTTTTTCACTTGTAATTTTTAAAATTTAAATTCTCTCTTTTATTTCTTGGTTAGTATAGCTAAATACTGTCATTTTTTTGTCTTGTCAAAAAACCAACTCTTGGTTTTGTTAATCTTCTCTATTGTGTTATTAGTCTCTATTTCCTTTACATTTGCTCTAATCTTTATTATTTCTTTACTTCTGCTAACTTTGGGCCTAGTTTGTTTTTCTCCTAGTTCCTTGAGGTGTAATGTTAGGTTGTTTGTTTGAGATATTTCTCTGTTCTTAATGTGTATGTTTATAGCTATAAACTTTCCTTTTAAAACTGCCTTTGCTGCTGTACCCCATAAGTTCTGGTATGTTGTATTTCTATTTTCATTTGTCTCAAGATTATTTTTTATTTCCTTTCTGATTTCTTCTTTGATTGTTCAGGAGTATGTTGTTTAATTTCTATTTATTTGTGAGTTTTCTAGCTTTCCTCCTGTTTTTTATTTCTATCAAAGAATGTGCTTTAAATGAGAAGACATATCTCTGGACTGTGATATCTTTCTTTCTGAATCACTTAAGTATTTTCTGCCTTCTAAGATCTTAATTTATCCAATTGTAAAACTGGACAAAGTATATACTATAACAGGGGTAGTTCAAATCTAGTTCATGGGCAAGGATGTATAGTAGAAATACATGATGATCTTTGAGTGCTTGTATAGACTCTCTGGCACTTACCAGTGCAGTGTCATTTCTTGCACAGGATGTTTAAGTGCTGCGAACCTCAGTTATATCATCTGGAAAGAGGGAAAAGTAATTTGTAATTTCTAGGGTTTGGAGAAATATTAAATGAGATCATGAATATAAAGTCCCCACAGTGCCTAGCACTTATTTTCTGTTCAATAAACTGTAATGGTTTTTATCACTGTTGTTACTGATTTTTGTTTTGTGGTTTTGTAAAGAATAGTACCTTAGAAAACACCAAAGTCAGGTAGACTTAATCTAGCTCATGAAAACTGCTCATCTTCATCTATTCATCTTACATTGTCCCATTATTAACCTAGCCAAAGCACTACTCAATGTTTCCATGGTTCTCATCAACCTGCTCTTCTCAGCCTTCTCTTTTTCAGTAAATTGCAATGCTTTTAGTTTATCAGGCCCAAAACATTAGAGTCACTATTATATCCCATATGTAATAAATACAGCAGCACATGTAATTAGCTGTAAACTTATAAAAGAGAATCTCCTAAATCCAACCACTTCTCACCACTTCCAGCATACCAAACTGGCCTGAACTACCACCATCTCTCCCCTAGCATCTTGTAATAGACTCTTAAGTAGTCCCCCCTATTCTTTCTTTGTCCCTAAAAATTTATTCCTAATACATCATCCAGAGTGATTCTATTATAACCTAAGGCAGATTGGATCAGTTCTCTGCTCAAACCTCTCGAATGGCATCCTGTCAAACTGAAAGCCGAAGAACTTACCTTAGCATATAAGAAACTGCATGATTTTGCACCTGCTCCCTCTCTGACCTCACCTCCTACCCCCTGTCTCCATTCACTCTGTTTAGGCCATAAGAACTTTGAATTTGCCATTCTTTATGCTTGGAATTCTCTTCCCTACAATATCCACACGACTCACTTTCTCCATTTTTTCAGCCCTCTTTTAAAATGTTACCTCTCCAAAGAGGTCTATATAAAATAATAACACACTCTCCATCACTCCCCATCTCTACTACCCTCTCTAATTTTATCTGACATATTCTATATTGTTTATTGTCCATTTTTCCTGACTAATATTTAATAACCTCCATAAGGGACATTGTTATTTTCATTAATTCCCAGTGCTGAACAAATGAATGAACAATTAGTTCAGTGCCTGCTATGTTACAGACACCTGTATCAAGCACCAGGGCTGCATACAACACATTAGCTCTAGCCTTGAGGAGTTCCAAAACAAAGTAAGATGAAGGCCCTCAAAGAAATAATATAAATACACAATTCCTATTATAATGCTAAATTCTATAATAATGATCTTTACCAGGTGTTGTAGTAGTTTAGAGGACAGGGCTTAACTAGAGGATGGAGCTTAACTGTATGATGGAGATTAACTACATGATGGATGACAAGAAAGTCTTCATTAGGAAGGTAATGCTAGAGCAAGAATTTGAGCTGAATCTAAAGCATGAATATTCAACAAACAAAAGAGGGGCAAAGGATGGTGATGAGAGGGGTGCATTGAGAAGACATTCTAAATAGAGAAGCAAGTAAAATGACATGGAGATGTAAAATATAGAAGCAGTTATGTATAAAGAAAATAATTTAAATATAGACTGAAAGAGGGACTTCTCTGGTGGTGCAGTGGTTAAGAATCAGCCTGCCAATGCAGGGGACATGGGCTCCAGCCCAGGTCCAGGAAGATCCCGCATGCTGCAGCTCAGCTAAGTTTGTGCACTACAACTAGTGAGCCTGAGCTCTAGAGCCTGTGAGCCACAACTAATGAGCCTGCATGCCACAAGTACTGAAGCCCAGGCACCTAGAGCCCGTGCTCCACAACAAGAGAAGCCACTACAATGAGAAGCCTGTGCACCGCAAGGAAGAGTAGCCCCCAGCCACTGCAACTAGAGAAAGCCCATGAGCAGCAACAAAGACCCAAATAAATAAATAAATAAATAAATAAATAAATAAATAAATAAGATAGACTGAAAGAAACTCTTGGAACTAGGGTATTGAGCATACATGGTGGGGAAGGGGAGTTCTTGCTTATTTTTCTTAAGGGACTTACCTTTTCTCAACCCAGTCAAAGGATAGAGTGAATAGGAAGAGTATGTGGAATGTGCAAAGTTTCATTCACTGGGGAGGAGCCCTGATAGACTGGAGGAGCTACTGGTGCTTTTAGAAGTTATTTGAATTATGTCCTTCAGGACTGGATTATGTTCCTCAGGTCAGCATATCTTCTACTTTGGGTAAGGAACAGAACAATAGAAAACACATTATTAGAAGTCAAACCTTAGTGCAGCTCACCAGATATAAGTGAAATTGTCAGGATATCCTTTCTCCACAGCTTTTGCAAGGAAATCTATTATTTATTTCCAGATTACCTTTGCTTGCCCACAAGAGACCATTTGTCAACCAAATCCCAACCCAATAGATGAAAGAAGAAAATGCAGATGTATTTCCTTATTTGACATAATATAAAGAGGTTTTTCTTTAAATCAGTGGCTTAGCATTTACCTGTTTGATTATTTCTGAGCCAATGCCGAAGGTTTTGCACACCCATCTACAAGCCAAAATGCTACCCTCTGGTAAGGTACCAAATGGGATCAAAATTAGATCCGTTGTCTTACTCTGCATTTAGTCTAGGTTGTGAAGGTTTTATTAGACTGACAAATCAGATCAGAAGCACAAAGCAAAGCAAACCAAAACCCACATCCACAGTGTAGTTGCTGTGGACTACAGCTGAGAGAATTGGATTAGTGTCATATTGTGAAATGTTGTGAACTTCTCAAACACCCTTTATTGAACAAATATAAATTGAGTGACAGCTGTGTGCAAGGCAGTGTATGAGGGAGAAGAGAAATAAATTACTAGCTGTACAGTTTTTTTAAATCTTCTTATGCTAGATCATACTTTGGGGTAGGTTAATGGGGGTACCACTGGTAGAGTTGGACAGTAAAAATGATTGTTACCTATGTCACCTAGTTCTAATTAGTTGTAAAGTCAAAATGTGTCTTTCAAAATCTCTGTCATGTTTGTCTTTTCTAGTTCCTCTAGGATCTCATGCCTGAAGTAGTACAATTGTTATGAGACTACTTTCTCTGCCTCAAGTTTGAGCGGATTCCACATACAGGGGTCTCTGAGTAATGTCATTTCCTCATGTTACTTCCATGTTTTCTGTTAATCATCATCATCAATCTGTATCTGACTTCCATAACCTTCTGTAAATAGATCATTCCAGTAGGAGCCCTCCTTCTGGTCTGGCTGCTTTCTTTTCTCCCCCAGGAATGGAGTCTGTTCCTTTCTGTTTACACGATTTGCTTTAGCTAACATCTTTAGGATAATCCAGAAACAGCAGTTGCAGAGCCATGGTGGAGAAGGATCTTACAGTACTGTAGTTTACTATAGAAAAAAATCCACATATAAGTGGACTTGTGAAGTTCAAACACGTGTTGTTCAAGGGTCATCTGTAGTTACCTAACTCAGAGATTTGTTGAGGGAATTAAATGAGTGGTATAAATAAAAATGCTTCAAACATTTTCTGGCCCACAGTAATGCACAATAAGTGACGATGGGGACTTCCCTGGCGGTCCAGTGGTTAAGATTCTGCGTTGCCAATGCAGGGGCTGCGGGTTCAATCCCTGGTTGGGGAACCAAGATCCCACATGCTGTGCGGCCAAGAAAGAAAAATCACATATATAAAATATTTTTTAAAAGTGTTGATGATGATGAAGATGATGATGATGATGATAATATGGACATGTTTGTTCTTCTGTCTTTGCACACTTGTAAGCTAGATTTCTGGACATGACATTGCTTGGTAAAATGGCATTCACATTTGCTGTCTTAATAAAAATGTTGTACCAATTTACATACTCACCAACTGTGCATAAAACTACCTGATTCTTCATACTCTTGCCAATTCAGAGTATTTTTTAATTGCCAATCTGAGAGGCTAAAAACATCTCATTTTTGTTTAATTTGCATTTGCTTGACAATTAATTGAGATTAAGCTACAAGCCATCTATATTTTTCTGTGAATTGCCTATCTGCATTTTTGCCCTTTTTGTGTGTGTGTGTGAGTGTATGTGTGGAGGTGGAGGGTGGATTATATTTTATTAAGTATTTAACTTTGTTTTTCCCAGATAGCCAGTTGACCCAGTGCCTTTATTAAATAATCTATCATTTTTATAATTAATTTTAAATGCCACCACATTTATTAAATACTAAATCCTCATATATATGTCTATTTTTAAACTCTATAATTTTTAAAATTAATTTTGTATAATTATATGTCATTATCACACTGTTTTTACTTCTGAAAATTTATGGTATCAATTTTGATATCTGGTAGAATAAGACTGTTCATACATTAGTCCCCCTTAACTAGGGAAAAACTGATGCAACATAAATGCCTACTTATTCTAGCTTGAATATAATATCAAGCTGAAATTTACACAATAAATATTATATGGTGATGCCTTTGCTACTAACTGATGATGGTGCAAATGACCAAAGGTCTCATCTGAAATCCTTCTCACATGTTGCATATGTAAGCAAAATGTCCATGGCAAATCTTCATCTTTCATGAATCCTATATTTTCAGCTAAAATGGATTGCTTATTGTGCCTTGAGCACATTGTGCAAGTCAACACTTCTGTGCCATTGCCTCATGCTACTTCTTCTATCTGGACTATACCTCCTCTTTCTTTTCCCAGCAAACTTGTATTAATCCTTCAAAGCTCACTTCATTTTACACCTGTGTTATGCCTTCTCTAATAGGCACATAACTTTTTGATGAAGCCTATAGAATTAACCATTAAACTATCTTTTTGTTTGTTATGTGTATCTATAGGCTTTCCCCACAGACCACTCCACTGAAAATGCTCTTGTCAAGGTCATCAATAACCTCCAAGTTATTAAATACAATAGTAAATTCTCAGTCCTTATGTTACTCAAAATTATCTGCCAGAAATGATAGCTTTAATCATGCCTCCTGGAAACACTTTCTTCACATGACTTCCAAGTTTCTATGTTGTCTTGGTTTTCCTCCTAGCACTTTGGCATCTCTTCTCAGTCTCCTTTTTTTAATCTTCCTTATCTCACCCACCTTTAAACTTTGGAGTGCTACAAGGCTGTCTTCAGAGATCTCTATATACACTCACTTTTTAGGTACTGTCATCCAGTTCCATGACTTCACATAACATCCATATGCCAATGATTCCTAAATTTTATATGCCCAGGTAAAACCATGCCCCTGAAATCATAACACATATATGTAACCACCTACTTGATATCTTTCCTTGGATGTTTGTTAGGCATCTCAAATCTAATATATCCAAAACTTAACTCTCGTCTTCATCCCCTCATCACCAAACCTGCTTAACCCTAAGTCTTATCTATTTCAGGTAATGATAATTGTATCTTTTCATTTACCAAGGCCCCAAAACTTGAAGTAATCTCCTGGAAGTCTCTCTAGAGTTCTACATCCTATTCACAGCAGATAACATTTCTGACTTCAGATTCTGATCTTCTCAATACCTCTATCACTGTTTGCTTGATACAAGCCAACATCATCCCTCACCTGGATTAATGCAATAGCTGACTTGGTGGTCTCTTTACTTGCCCCTGATATAAAGTGATCCTTTCAAAACATGTGTTAGATACTATCACTCCTCTCCTCAAAACTCTCTGATGGCTTTCCATCTCATGCAGATTAAAAATCAAAGATTATTTTTACCATGACCTCAAAGGCTTTATGCAATCTGGCCCTCTGCTACCTTTGTGACCTCATCTCCTGCCATTCCTCCCTTTGCTGTCTACACTTTAGCACTGCTGGCCCCTTCACTGTTCCTAGAATGTGCCAGACATGCTCTCACTGCAGGGACCTTGTATCGACTGTTCCGTTTGCTTAAAATATTTTCCCCCAGATCTTCCTATGCCTTATCAATTATTTGCCTCTGCTCAAAGGTCTTTTCTACAAAGATCTTCTTTCAGTAGAGTGGCACTCATTCACTCAATATCTTTTAATGTACTTAACATATTAGAACTTTATATATCTGCTTATGTGTTCATTATGACTTCCCAACTTGAATGAAAACAACACAAGGGCAGAGGTTTATCACACCTATTTACTAATATATCCCCCAGTGTCAAGAATTGTGCCTGGCACATAGTAGGTATTCAATAAAGAGCTGATGAATATACAAATGTGTGAATGAATGGTTTGCATGATAGACACCATCATATCATCCCAGCCCCCTCTCACATCCCTGAGCTTTATTCCATTACTGAGTTTCCCCTCACTCCTTATTCTTTTTGTGTAACTAATTAATTTTTATCAGAGTATAGTTGATTTACAATATTATATTAATTACAGATGTACAACATATCAACAGTAATTCAATATTTTTATAAATTGTACTCCATTTAAAAATATTATAAAATAATGGCTGTATTCCTGTGATATACATTACATTCTTGCATCTTTTTAAAATATCTTTAATAGAGTATAATTACATTACAATGTTGTGTTAGTTTCTGCTTATAACAAAGTGAATAAGCTATATGTACATTTATATGCCCATATCCCCTCCCTGTTACATCTCCCTCCCACACTCCCTATCGCATCCCTTTGGGTGGTCACAAAGCCCCAAGCTAATCTCCCTGTGCTATGTGGCTGCTTCCCACTAGCTATCTATTTTACATTTGGTAGTGTATATATGTCAATGCTACTCTCTCACTTCGTCCCAGCTTACACTTCTCCCTCTCCATGTTCTCAAGTACATTCTCTAAGTCCATGTCTTTATTCCTGTCCTGACCCCAGGTTCATAAGAACTTTTTTTTTTAGATTCCATATATGTGTTGGCATATGGTATTTGTTTTCCTCTTCCTAACTTACTTCACACTCTATGACAGACTCTGGGTCCATCCACCTCACTACAAATAACTCAATTTCATTCCTTTTTATGGCTGAGTAATATTCCACTGTATATTTGTGCCACATCTTCTTCTTTTTTTTTTTTTCACATGAATATCTTCCTGATTTATTTACATAACCACAGTTGGTAGAGCTGATCAGTTGTGCTAACTGACCTATTTGCCATCTAAATGATTATGTTCTCTTTTCCAAAGGATTAAACCATACAGGTGAGAAATTGTCTTTTATTCTGAAATCAAGCAGCTGTAAAATATCCAAAATTCTGAGGCTGTATCAGGGGACTGAAGTCAATGGGTTGATACTGCTGAAATCTGTACTGCTACTTTGCTCAGGCATCTACCAGGAGACTGCTGTTTTTCAAGCATACATTCTTCAGCCAGACTCAGCAAAACTTAAGTCAGAATCCTGATAGGCTTTAACTGGATTTCCTCACCATCTGTATACCCTGAAAATGACATTTCTCATGAAAAAGACTTCCATCCCAGTGATTTGGGTCCTGGACTTTTGGGAGCTGCTATATTCACAGATGACTGGGCAAAAGTCTTTTTTTTTTTTTTTTTTTTTTTTAACGTCCTTATTGGAGTATAATTGCTTTACAATGGTGTGTTAGTTTCTGCTTTATAACAAAGTGAATCAGTTCTACATATACATATGTTCCCACATCTCTTCCCTCTTGCATCTCCCTCCCTCCCACCCTCCCTATCTCACCCCTCTAGGTGGTCACAAAGCACCGAGCTAATCTCCCTGTGCTATGCGGCTGCTTCCCACTAGCTATCTATTTTACGTTTGGTAGTGTATATATGTCCATGCCTCTCGCTTTGTCACAGTTTACCCTTCCCCCTTCCCATATCCTTAAGTCCATTCTCTAGTAGATCTGTATCTTTATTCCCGTCTTACCCCTAGGTTCCACGTGACATTTTTTTTTCTTACATTCCATATATATGTGTTAGCATATGGTATTTGTCTTTCTCTTTCTGACTTACTTCACTCTGTATGACAGACTCTAGGTCCATCCACCTCACTACAAATAACTCAATTTCATTTCTTTTTATGGCTGAATAATATTCCATTGTATATGTGTGCCACATCTTCTTTATTCATTCATCTGTCAATGGACACTAAGGTTGCTTCTATGTTCTGGCTATTGTAAATAGAGCTGCAATGAACTTTGTGGTACATGACTCCTTTTTTAACTATGGTATTCTCAGGTTATATGTCCAGTAATGGGGTTGCTGGGTTGTATGGTAGTTCTATTTTTAGTTTTTTAAGGAAGCTCCATACTGTTATCCACAGTGGCCGTATCAATTTACATTCCCACCAACAGTGAAGAGGGTTCTCTTTTCTCCATACCCTCTCAAACATTTATTGTTGTAGATTTTTTGATGGCAACCATTCTTACTGGTGTGAGGTGATACCGAATTGTAGTTTTCATTTGCATTTCTCTAATGATTAGTGATGTTTAGCATTGTTTCATATGTTTCTTCACAATCTATATATCTTCTTTAGAGAAATGTCTATCTAGATCTTCTGCCCATTATGGATTAATTTTTTTTATTTTTTATTGAGCTGCATGAGCTGCCTGTATATTTGGAGATTAATCCTTTGTTGGTTGCTTCATTTGCAAATATTTTCTCCTACTCTGATGGTTGTCTTTTCATCTTGTTTATGGTTACTTTTGCTGTGCAAAAGCTTTTAAGTTTCAATAGGTCCCATTTGCCTATTTTTGTTTTTATTTCCATTTCTCTAGGAAGTGGGTCAAAAAGGATCTTGCTGTGATTTATGTCAAAGAGTGTTCTTCCTATGTTTTCCTCTAAGAGCATCAGAGTATCTGGCCTTATATTTAATTAATTTTCAGTTTATTTTTGTGTACGGTATTCAGGAGTACTCTCATTTCATTCTTTTAAATGGAGCTGTCCAGTTTTGCCAGCACCATATATTATTGAAGTGGCTGTTTTTTCTCCATTGTATATTATTGCCTCCTTTATCATAGATAACGTGTCTGTATGTGTGTGGGCTTATCTCTGGCTTTCTATCCTGTTTCATTGATCTATATTTCTGTTTTTGTGCCAGTACCATACTATCTTGATTACTGTAGCTTTGAAGTATAGTCTGAAGTTGGGAAGCCTGATTCCTCCAGCTCTGTTTTTCTTTCTGAAAATTGCGTTTGCTATTTGGGATCTTTTGTGTTTCCACACATGTTGTGAAATCTTTTGTTCTATTTCTGTGAAAAATGCCAGTGGTAGTTTGATAGGGATTGCATTGAATCTATAGATTGCTTTGGATAGTAGAGTCATTTTCACATTGTTGATTCTTCCAGTCCAATAACATGATATATCTCTCCATCTCTTTGTATCATCTTTAATTTCTTTCATCAGTGTCTTATAATTTTCTGCATACAGGTCTTTTGTCTCCTTAGGAAGGTTTATTCCTAGATATTTTATTATTTTTGTGGCAATGGGAGTATTTTCTTAATTTCAATTTCAGATTTTCATCATTAGTGTATAAGAATGCAAGAGATTTCTGTGCATTAATTTTGTATCCTGCTACTTTACCAAATTCATTGATAAGCTCTAGTAGTTTTCTGGTAGCATATTTAGGATCCTCTATGAATAGTATCATGTCATCTGCAAAGAGTGACAGCTTTACTTCTTCATTTCCAAATTGGATTCCTTTTTCTTCTCTAATTGCTGTGTCTAAAACTTCCAAAACTATGTTGAATAATAGTGGTGGGAGTGGGAAACCCTGTCTTGTTCCTGATCTTAGTAGAAATGGTTTCAGTTTTTCACCATTGAGGATGATGTTGGCTGTGTGTTTGTCATATATGGCCTTTATTATGTTGAGGGAAGTTCTCTCTATGCCTATGTTCTGGAGGGTCTTTATCATAAATGGGTGTTGAAATTTGTTGAAAGATTTCTCTGCCTCTATTGAGATGATCATATGGTTTTTCTTCTTCAGTTTGTTAATAGGGTGTATCACATTGATTGATTTGCATATATTGAAGAATCCTTGCATTCCTGGAATAAGCCCCACTTTATCATGATGTATGATTCTTTTAATATGCTGTTGGATTCTGTTTTCTAGTATTTTGTTGAGGATTTTTGCATCTATGTTCATCAGTGATATTGGCCTGTAGTTTTCTTTCTTTGTGACATCTTTGTCTGATTTTGGTATCAGAGTGATGGTGGCCTCCTAGAATGAGTTTGGGAGTGTTCCTCCCTCTGAATATTTTGGAAGAGTTTGAGAATGACAAGTGTTAACTCTTCTCTAAATATTTGATAGTATTCTCCTGTGCCGCCATCTGGTCCTCGGCTTTTGTTTGTTGGAAATTTTTAAATCACAGTTTCAATTGCAGTGTTTGTGATTGTTCTGTTCAAATTTTCTACTTCTTCCTGGTTCCATCTCAGAAGGTTGTGCATTTCTAAGAATTTGTCCATTTCTTCCACGTTGTCCATTATTTTTTGCATATAGTTGCTTGTAGTAGTCTCTCATGATCCTCTGTATTTCTGCAGTGTCACTTGTTATTTCTCCTTTTTCATTTCTAATTCTATGGATTGGAGTCTTCTCCCTTTTTATCCTAATGTTTCTGGCTAATGGTTTATCAATTTTATTTATCTTCACATTGAACAAGTTGTTAATTTTATTGATCTTTGCTATCATTTCCTTCATTTTTTTTCTTTTATTTCTGATCAGATCTTTATGATTTCTTTCTGCTAACTTTGGGGTGTTTTGGTTCTTCTTTCTGTAATTGATTTAGGTGTAAGTTTAGGTTGTTTATTTGAGATGTTTCTTGAAACTTTTTAAAAATTTTTATTATTATTATTATTTTAATCAACTTTATTGGAGTACAATTGCTTTACAATGGTGTGTTAGTATCTGATTTATAACAAAGTGAATCAGTAATACATATACATATGTCCCCATATTTCTTCCCTCTTGCATCTTCCTCTCTGCTACCCTCTCTATCCCACCCCTCCAGGCGGTCATAAAGCACCGAGCCGATATCCCTATGCCATGCGGCTGCTTCCCACTAGTTATCTACCTTATGTTTGTTAGTGTATATATGTCCATGTGTCTCTCTCACCCTGTCACAGCTCACCCTTCCCCCTCTCCATATCCTCAAGACTGTTCTCCACTAGGTCTGTGTCTTTATTCCTGTCTTACCCCGAGGTTCTTCATGCCATTTTTTTTTCTTTTTCTTTTTTAATTTAATTAATTAATTTATTTATGGCTGTGTTAGGTCTTTGTTTCTGTGTGAGAGCTTTCTCTTGTTGCGGCGAATGGGGGCCACTCTTCATCGCGGTGCGCGGGCCTCTCACTATCGCGGCCTCTCTAGTTGCCGAGCACAGGCTCCAGACGTGCAGGCTCAGTAGTTGTGGCTCACGGGCCTAGTTGCTCCGCGGCATGTGAGATCTTCCCAGACCAGGGCTCGAACCCGTGTCCCCTGCATTAGCAGGCAGATTCTCAACCACTGTGCCACCAGGGAAGCCCCATTTTTTTTCTTAAATTCCATATATATATGTTAGCATACAGTATTTGTCTTTCTCTTTCTGACTTACTTCACTCTGTATGACAGACTCTAGGTCTATCCACCTCATTACAAATAGCTCAATTTCATTTCTTTTTATGGCTGAGTAATATTCCATTGTATATATGTGCCACATCTTCTTTTTCCATTCATTGATGATGTACACTTCAGTTGATTCCTTGTTCTGGCTATTGTAAATAGAGCTGGGATGAATATTTTGGTACATGACCCTTTTTGAATTATGGTTTTCTCAGGGTATATGCCCACTAGTGGGATTGCTGGTTTGTTTGGTAGTTCTATATTTAGTTTCTTAAGGAACCTCCATTCTGTTCTCCATAGTAGCTCTATCAATTTACATTCTCAACAACAGTGCAAGAGGGTTCTATTTTCTCCACACCCTCTCCAGCATTTATTGTTTCTAGATTTTTTGATGATGGCCATTCTGACCGGTGTGAGATGATATCTCATTATAGTTTTGATTTATATTTGGCTAGTGATTAATGATGTTGAGCATTCTTTCATGTGTTTGTTGGCAATCTGTACATCTGGAGAAATATTTATTTGGGTCTTCTGCCCATTTTTGGATTGGGTTGTGTGTTTTTTTTATATTGAGCTGCATGAGTGTCTTGTATGTCTTGGAGATTAATCCTTAGTCAGTTGCTTCATTTGCAAATATTTTCTCCGATTCTGAGGGTTGTCTTTTAGTCTTCTTTATGGTTTCCTTTGCTCTGCAAAAGCTTTTAAGTTTCATTAGGTTCCATTTCTTTATTTTTGTTTTTATTTCCATTTCTCTAGGAGCTGAGTCATAAAGGATCTTGCTCTGATGTCATAGAGGGTTCTGCCTGTGTTTTCCTCTAAGAGTTTGAAGGTGTCTGGCCTTACATTTAGGTCTTTATTCCATTTTGAGTTTATTTTTCTGTAAGGTGTTAGGGAGTGTTCTAATTTCATTCTTTTACATGTAGCTGTCCAGTTTCCCAGCACCACTTTTTGAAGAGGCTGTCTTTTCTCCCCTGTATATTCTTGCCCCCTTTGTCAAAAATAAGGTGACCATATATGCATGGGTTTATCTCTGGGCTTTTTATCCTGATCCATTGATCTATATTTCTGTTTTTGTGCCAGTACCATACTGTCTTGATTACTGTAGCTTTGTAGTATAGACTCAAGTCACGGACACTGTTTCCTCCAGCTCCGTTTTTCTTTCTCAAGATTGCTTTCTGGGGTCTTTTGCATTTCCATACAAATTGTGAAATTTTTTATTCAGGTTCTCTGAAAAATGTCAGTCATAGCTTGATACAGATTGCATTGAATCTGTAGATTGCTTTGGGTAATAGAGTCATTTTCACATTGTTGATTCTTCCAATCCAAGAACATGGTATATTTCTACTTCTATTTGTATCATCTTTAATTTCTTTCATCAGTGTCTTATAATTTTTTGCATACGGGTCTTCTGTCTCCTTATATAGGTTTATTCCTAGATATTTTATTCTTTTTTTCAATGGTAAATAGGAGTGTTTTCTTAATTTCACTTTCTGATTTTTCATCATTTGTGTATAGGAATGCAAGAGATTTCTGTCTATTATAGTGTATCCTGCTTCTTTACCAAATTTATTAATTAGCTCTAGTAGATTTCTGGTAGCATTTTTAGTATACTTTATGTATAGTATCATGTCATTTACAAACAGTGACTGCTTTACTTCTTGTTTTCCAATATGGATTGCTTTTATTCCTTTTTCTTCTCTGATTGCTGTGGCTTGGACTTCCAAAACTTTGTTGAGTAATAGCTGTGAGAGTGGGCTACCTTGTCTTGTTCCTGATCTTAGTGGAAATATTTTCAGCTTTTCACCATTGAGAACGATGTTGGCTGTGCGTTTGTCATATATGGCCTTTATTATGTTGAGGAAATATCCCTCTATGACTACTTTCTGCAGGGTTTTTATCATACATGGGTGCTGAGTTTTGTCGAAAACTTTCTCTGCATGTATTGAGATGATCATATTTTTTTTCCTTTAATTTGTTTTTATGGTGTATCACGTTGATTGATTTGTGTATATTTAAGAATCCTTGCAGTCCTGGAATAAACCCCACTTGATCATAGTGCATGATCCTTTTAATGTGCTGTTGGATTCTGTTTGCTACTATTCTGGTGAGGATTTTTGCATCTATGTTCATCAGTGTTATTGGCCTGTAGTTTTCTTTCTTTGTGACATCTTGGTCTGGGTTTGGTACCAGGGTTATGATGGCCTCTTTTAGTGAGTTTGGGAGTGTTCCTCCCTCTGCTATAGTTTGGAAGAGTTTGAGAAGGATAAGTGTTAGCACTTCTCTAAATGTTTCATAGAATTTCCCTGTGAAGCCATTAGGTCCTGGGCTTTTGTTTGTTGGAAGATTTTAATCACAGTTTCAATTTCAGTGCTTGTGATTGTTCTGATCATATTTTCTATTTCTTACTGGTTCCATCCCAGAAGGTTGTGCATTTGTAAGAATTTGTCCATTTCTTCCAGGTTGTCCATTTTATTGGCAAAGAGTTGCTTGTAGTAAACTCTCATGATCCTTTGTATTTCTGCAGTGTCAGCTGTTACTTCTCCTGTTTCATTTCTAATTCTATTGATTTGAGTCTTCTCCTTTTTTTTTCTTGATAAGTCGGGTTAGTGGTTTATCAATTATGTTGATCTTCTCAAAGAACCAGCTTTTAGTTTTATTGATCTTTCCTATCATTTCCTTCATTTATTTTTCTTTTACTTCTGGTCTGATCTTTATGATTTGTTTCCTTTTGCTAAACTTGGGATTTTTTGTTCCTCTTTCTCTAATTGCTTTACGTGTATATTTTGGTTGTTTATTTGAGATGTTTCTTGTTTCTGACGGTAGGCTTGTATAGCTGTGAACTTCCTTCTCAGAACTGCTTTTGCTTCATCCCATAGGTTTTGAGTCATTGTGGTTTCATTTTCATTTATTTCTATTTATTTTTTGATTTCCTCTTTGACATCTTCAGTGATCTCTTGTTTATTCAGTAGTGTGTTGTTTACCTCCATGTGTTTGAATTTCTTACAGATTTTTTCTTGTAATTGATATCTAGCCTTACAACATTGTGGCCGGAAAAGATACTTGAAACGATTTCAATTTTCCTAAGTTTACCAAGGCTTGCTATGTGACCCAGTATATGATCTATCCTGGAAACTGTTCCACGGGCACTTGAGAGGAATGTGTATTCTGTTGTTTTTGGATGGAATGTCATATAAATATCAATTAAGTCCATCTTGTTTAATGTATCATTTAAAGCTTGTGTTTCCTTTTTTTTTTTTTTGCATTTTGGATGATCTTTCCATTGGTGAAATTGGGGTGTTTATGTTCTCAACTGTGATTGTGTTACTGTCGATTTCCCCTTTTATGTCTTTTAGTATTTGCCTTATGTATTGAGGTGCTCCTATGTTGGGTGCATAAATATTTACAATTGTTATATCTTCTTCTTGGATCGATCCCTTGACCATTATGTAGTGTCCTTCTTTGTCCCTTTTAATAGTCCTTATTTTAAAGTCTATTTTGTCTGATATGAGAATTGCTACTCCAGCTTTCTTTTGGTTTCCATTTGCATGGAATATCTTTTTCCATCCCCTTACTTTCAGTCTGTATGTGTCTCTAGGTCTGAAGTGGGTCTCTTGTAGACAGCATATATAAGGGTCTTGTTTTTGTATCCATTCAGCCAATCTGTGTCTTTTGGTGGGAGCATTTAGTCCATTTACATTTAAGGTAATTATCGATATGTATGTTCCTATTCCCATTTTCTATATTGTTTTGGGTTCGTTACTATAGGTCGTTTCCTTCTCTTGTGTTTCTTGCCTAGAGAAGTTCCTTTAGCATTTGTTGTAAAGCTGGTTTGGTGGTGCTGAATTCTCTTAGCTTTTGCTTGTCTGTAAAGTTTTTAATTTCTCCGTCAAATCTGAATGGCATCCTTGCTTGGTAGAGTAAACTTGTTTGCCCCTTTTTCTCTTTCATCCCTTTATATATGTCCTGCCACTTCCTTCTGGGTTGCAGAGTTTCTGCTGAAAGATCAGCTGTTAACCTTATGGGGATTCCGTTATGTGTTACTTGTTGTTTTTCCCTTGATGCTTTTAATAGTTTTTTCTTTGTATTTAATTTTTTTAGCACATTCTCTGTGTTCAAAGTCCTTAATCTTCTTTTAAATTAATTAATTTATTTATTTTTGCTGCGTTGGGTCTTCGTTTCTGTGCGAGAGCTTTTTTCTAGTTGTGGCAAGTGGGGGCTACTCTTCATTGTGGTGTGCGGGCCTCTCACTATCGTGGCCTCTTTTGTTGGGGAGCACAGGCTCCAGACACGCAGGCTCAGTACTTGTGACTCATGGGCCTAGTTGCTCCACGGCATGTGGGATCCTCCCAGACCAGGGCTCAAACCCGTGTCCCCTGCATTAGCAGGCAGATTCTCAATGACTGTGCCACCAGGGAAACCCCTGTATTTAATTTTTGATACTTTGATTAATATGTGTCTTGGCTTGTTTCTCCTTGGATTTATCCTGTACGGGACTCTCTGGGCTCCTTGGACTTGATTAAATATTTCCCTTCCCATTATGGGAAGTTTTCAACTATAATCTCTTCAAATATTTTCTCAGTCCCTTTCTTTTACTCTTCTTCTTCTGGGACCCTCATAATTCGAATGTTGGTGCTTTCAATGTTGTCCCAGAAGTCTCTGAGACTGTCCTCAATTCTTTTCATTCTTTTTTCTTTATTCTGCTCTGCTGTAGTTATTTCCACTATTTTATCTTCCTGGTGACTTTTTCGTTCTCTGCCTCAGTTATTCTGCTATTGATCTCTTCTAGAGAATTTTAAATTTCATTTACTGTGTTGTTCATCACTGTTTTTTGCTCTTTAGTTCTTTGAGGTCTTTGATAAACGGTTCTTGTATTTTCTCCATTTTTTCCCCAAGATTTTAAATCATCTTTACTATCATAATTCTGAATTCTTTTTCAGGTGGACTGCCTATTTCCTTTTAATTTGTTAGGTCTGATGGGTTTTTGCCTTGGTCTTTCATCTGCTGTGTGTTTCTCTGTCTTCTCATTTTGCTTAATTTACGGTGTTTGGGGTCTCCATTTCGCAGGCTGCAAGTTCATAGATTCCCTTGGTTTTAGTGTCTGTCCCCAGTGGCTAAGGTTTGTTCAGTGGGTTTTGTAGGCTTCCTGGTGGAGGGGACTAGTGACTGTGTTGTGGTGGATGAGGCTGGATCTAGTCTTTCTGGAGGACAGGTCCATGTCTGGTGGTGTGTTTTGGGTCATCTGTGGCCTTATCATGGTTTTAGGTAGCCCCTGTGCTAATGGATGGTGTTTTGTTCCTGTATTGCTAGTTGTTTGGCATAGGGTGTCCTGCACTGTAGGTTGCTGTTCGTTGAGTGGAGCTGGGCCTTGGCGTTGAGATGGAGTTCTCTGGGAGATTTTCACCATTTGCTATTACATGGAGCTGGGAGGTCCCTTGTGGACCAGTGCCCTGAACTTGGGACTCCCACCTCATTGGCACAGCCCTGCCACCTGGCTGGAACAACAAGAGCCTGTCTTCCACATGGCTCAGAATAAAAGGGAGAAAAAATAGAAAGAATGTAAGAAGAAGATAAAATAAAGTTATTAAAATAAAAATTACTAAGGAAAAAGAAAATTATAAGTAATAAAAAAATAAAATAAAATGGACAGAAAGAACCCTAGAATCAATGGTAAAAGCAAAACTATACAGACAAAAATCACACACAGAAGCACACACATACACACTCCAGAAAAGAGAAAAAGGGGGGAAAAATATATCATTGCTTCCAAAGTCCACCTCCTCAATTTGGGATGATTCACTGTCTTTTCAGGTATTCCACAGATTCAGGGTACCTCAAGTTGATTGGAGATTTAATCCGCTGCTCCAGAGGCTGCTGGGAGAGATTTCCCTTTCTCTTCTTTTCCGACAGCTCCCAGGGTTCAGCTTTGGATTTGGACCCGCCTATGTGTGTAGGTCACCTGAGGGCGTCTGTTCTTCGTTCAGACAGGATGGGGTTAAAGGAGCAGCTGCTTTGGGGCCTGTGGCTCACTCAGGCTGGGGGGAGGAATGGGTACAGATGCGGGGTGAGCCTGTGGTGGCAGAGGCCCATGTGACGATGCACCAGCCTGAGGCGCACCATGCATTCTCCCTGGGAAATTGTCCCTGGATCTCAGGACCCTGGAAGTGGCGGGCTTCACAGGCTTCCGGGGGTGGATGTGTGGATAGTGACCTGTGTTTGCACACAGGCTTCTTGGTAACTGCACCAGCAGCCTTAGCATATCATGCCCGTCTCTGGGGTCTGCACTGATAGCCGCAGCTGACGCCCATCTCTGGAGCTCCTTTAAGTGGCGCTCTTAATCCCCTCTCCTCCAGCACCAGGAAACAAAGAGGCAAGGAAAAGTCTCTTGTCTCTTCGGCAGCTCCAGAATTTTTCCCAGGCTCCCTCCCGGCTAGCTGTGGTGCACTAGCCCCTTTCAGGCTGTGTTCGCGCAGCCAACACCAGTCCTCTTCCTGGGATCCGACCGAAGCCTGAGCCTCAGATCCTAGCCCCCACCCGTCCTGGCGGGTGAGCAGACAAGCCTCTCGTGCTGGTGAGTGCTGGCCAGCACCGATCTGCTGTGTGGAAATCTCTCTGCTTTTTCCTCTGCACCCCTGTTGCTGCACTCTCTCTGTGGCTCCAAAGCTCCCCCACTCCGCAACCAGCAGTCTCCACCTGCGAAGGGGCTTCCTAGTGTGTGGAAACCTTTCCTGCTTCACAGCTCCCTTCCACTGATGCAGGTCCCATCCGTATTCTTTGCCTCTATTTTTTCTTTCTTTTTTTACCCTACCCAGGTACATGGGGAGTTTCTTGACTTTTGAGTGGTCTGAGGTCTTCTGCCAGCATTCAGTAGGTGTTTGGTAGGAGTTGTTCCACATGTAAATGTATTTCTGATGTATTTGTGGAGAGGAAGGTGATCTCCACGTCTTAATCTTCCACTATCTTGAAGCTCCTCCTCTTGTTTCTTAAGGTAGGATTGTATTGCTATAAACTTCCCTGTTAGAACTGCTTTTGCTGCATCCCATAAGTTTTGGGTCATCGGGTTTTCATTGTCATTGGTTTCTAGGTATTTTCTGATTTCCTCTTTGATTTCTTCAGTGATCTGTTGGTTATTAAGTAGTGTACGGTTTAGACTCCATGTGTTTGTATATTTTACAGATTTTTTCCTGTAATTGATATCCAGTCTTATACCATAGTATAAGGTTTTATATAAGTATAAGGTTCATAGTTCCCGTTGTTTTTGGTGTCTGTCCCCAGTGACTAACTTTGGTTCAGTGGGTTGGTAGGCTTC
Source organism: Phocoena sinus (assembly GCF_008692025.1). Taxonomy (NCBI): domain Eukaryota; kingdom Metazoa; phylum Chordata; class Mammalia; order Artiodactyla; family Phocoenidae; genus Phocoena; species Phocoena sinus. The sequence goes on from NC_045784.1 coordinate 49,226,104, forward strand.
CTGGTGGAGGGGACTAGTGCCTGTGTTCTGCTGGATGAGGCTGGATCTTGTTTTTCGAGTGGGCAAGTCCTCGTCTGGTGGTGTGTTTTGGGGTGTCTGTGACTTTCTTATGATTTTAGGCAACCTGTTTGCTAATGGATGGGGGTGTGTCCCTGTCTTGCTAGTTGTTTGGCATAGGGTGTCTAGCACTGTAGCTTGCTGGTCGTTGCATGGAGCTGGGTCTTGGCATTGAGATGGAGATCTCTGGGAGATTTTTGCTGTTTGATATAATGTGGAGCTGGTAGGTCTCTTGTGGGCCAGTTTCCTTAACTTGGCTCTCCCACCTCAGTGGCACAGCCCTGACACCAGGCTGGAGCACCAAGAGCCTGTCATCCACATGGGTGGCAGAAAGTGGCTATCCATGGTTTCACATCAACATGATATCAGGCACAAACCTCCTTGTTTTTCCATTTTCTCTTTAAGTTACTTGTTGAAACAACCAGCCTGAAGTCCCCAGGACTGTGGTGGCTTTGGCTGGTTTGGCCCCTCCAGAGCCGTCAGCTTCAGTGTGGCTGCCCTCCTTTCAGGCTCCGGGACAGTTCAGTGACCCCTTTATCATTATGTAGTGTCCTTCTTTGTCTCTTGGAATACTCTTTATTTTAAGGTCTATTTTTCCTGATATGAGAATTGCTACTCCAGGTTTCTGTTGATTTCCATTTGCCTGGAATATCTTTTTCCATCCCCTCACTTTCAGTCTGTATGTGTCCCTAGGTTTGATGTGGGTCTCTTGTAGACAGCATATATATGGGTCTTGTTGTTGTATCCATTCACCTAGTCTATGCCTTTTGCTTGGAGCATTTAAACTATTTACATTTAAGGTAATTATCAATATGTATGTTCCTATATCCATTTTCTTAATTGTTTTGGGTTTATTTTTGTAGGTCTTTTCCTTCTCTTGTGTTTCCTGTCTGGAAAAGTTCCTTTAGCATTTGTTGTAAAGCTGGTTTGGTGGTGCTGAATTCTCTTAGATTTTGCTTGTCTGTAAGGTTTTTGATTTCCCTGTTGAATCTCAAGGATATCCTTGACATGTAGTTTAATCTTGGTTGTAGGTTCTTCCCTTTCATTCCTTTAACTATATTGTTTGACTCCCTTCTGACGTGTAGAGTTTCTGCTGAGAAATCAGCTGTTAACCTTTAGGGAGTTCCCTTGTATGTTATTTTTCATTTTTCCCTTGTTGCTTTTAATAATTTTTCTTTGTCTTTAATTTTTGCCAGTTTGATTACTATGCAACTCAGTGTGTTTCTCCTTGGGTTTATCATGCCTGGGACTCTCTGTGCTTCCTGGACATGGGTGGCTATTTCCTTTCCCATGTTAGGGAAGTTTATGACTATTATCTCTTCAAATATTTTCTCGGGTCCTTTCTTTCTCTCTTTTCCTTCTGGGACCTCTATAATGCGAATATTGGTGCATTTAATGTTGTCCCAGAAATCTCAATTTGTCTTCATTTTTTTTCATTCTTTTTTCTTTATTCTGTTCTGTGGCAATGATTTCCACCATTCTTTCTTCCAGCTCACTTATCCATTCTTTTGCCTCAGTTCTTCTGCTATCGATTCCCTCTAGTGTATTTTTCATTTCAGTTATTGTACTGTTCATCTCTGTTTCTTTTTTCTTTAATTCTTCTAGATCGTTGTTAAATATTTCTTGCATCTTCTCAACCTTTGCCCCCATTCTTTTTCTGAGGTCCTGGATCATCTTCACTCTCATTATTCTGAATTCTTTTTCACTAAAGTTGCCTATCTCCACTTCATTTAATTGTTTTTCTGGGGTTTTTTCTTGTCCCTTCGTCTGGTACATAGTCCTCTGCCTTTTCATTTTGTCTGTGAATGTGGTTTTTGTTGCACAGGATGCAGGATTGTAGTCCTTCTTGCTTCTGCTGTCTGCCCTCTGCTGGATGAGGTATCTGAGAGGCTTGTGCAAGCTTCCTGATGGGAGGGAATGTTGGTGGATAGAGCTGGGTGTTGCTCTGGTCAGCAGAGCTCAATAAAACTTTAAACCTCTTGTCTGCTGATTGGTTGGGCTGGGTTCCCTCTCTGTTGGTTATTTGGCCTGTGGCTACCCTGCACTAGAGCCTACAGGCCCTTTGTTGGGGTTAATTGCAGACTCCAGGAAGGCTCACACCAAGTAGCACCTCCCAGAATTTCTGCTGCCAATGTCCTTTTCCCCACGGTGAGCCACAGCCACACCCCACCTATGCAGGAGACCCTCCAAGATCAGCAGGCTGGTCTGGTGCAGTCTCACATGGGCTCACTGCTCCTTTCCCCTGGGTCCCGATGCACACACCCCCACCGTGTGTGCCCTCCAAGATTGGAGTCTCTGTTTCTTCCAGTCCCATCAAAGTCCTATAGTCAAATCTCTCCAGCCTTCAATATCTGATTATGGGAATTCCTCCTCCCATCAGCAGATCCCTTGGTTGGGAAGCCCAGCATGGGGTCCAGAACGCTCACTCCAGTTGGTGGACTTCTGTGGTATAATTGCTATCCAGTTTGTGAGTCAACCACCCAGTGGTTATGGGACTCAATTTTATTGTGATTGTGCCCCTCCTACCCTCCCACTGTGGCCTCTCCTCTGTCTTTGGATGTGGCACTTCCTCTTTTGTGAGCTCTAGTGCCTTCCTGCCAATTGCTCAGCAGTAAGTTTTGATTCCAATGCTCTTGCAAGAGGGAGTCCTACTTTGATTAGAGTTCTTATCATAAATGGATGTTGAATTTTGTCAAATGTTACTTAGCTTCTATTGAGATAATCATGTAATTGTTATTCTTCCAATCATTAATGTGATATACCACATTGATTAATTTGCAAATATTGAACCATACTTTTAAAAATTAATTAATTAATTTTTGGCTGCCTTGGTCTTTTTTGCTGCACACGGGCTTTCTCTAGTTGCACTGAGCAGGGGTTACTCTTTATTGCAGTGCAAGGGCTTCTCATTGTGGTGACTTTGCTTTGTTGCAGAACACAGGCTCTAGGTGCATGAGCTTCAGTAGTTGTGACATGCAGGCTCATTAGTTGTGGCTCAGCGGCTCTAGAGCACAGGCTCAGTAGTTGTGGCACACAAGCTTATTTGCTCCATGGCATGTGGAGTCTTCACAGACCAGGGCTTGAACCCGTGTCCCCTGCATTGGCAGGCAGATTCTTAACCACTGCACCACCATGGAAATCCCAACAAATATTGAACCATACTGGTTACACTGGAATAACTCCAACTTGGTCATGGTGTATAATCCTTGTTATATGTTGTTGGATTCAGTTTGCTAATATTTTGTTGAGGATATTTGCCTCTATGTTCATCAGAGATATTGGCCTATAATTTGTTTTCTACTGCCTGTCTTATTTTGGTACGAGTGTATCATGGCCTCATAGAATGACTTTGATAGTATTCCATACTCTTCATTTTGGGAGGAATATTTTGAAAACTTTAGGTATTAATTCTTATTTATAACTTTGGCAGAATTCCCCTGTGAAGCCATTCAGTCCTGGACTTTTGTATGTTAGGAGTTTCTCCTATCACAAATTCAATATTACTTCAAGTCATCTGTTTGTTCAAATAATCTGTCACTTCTTAAGTACTGACAGGTTTTGTGATTCTAGATATTTTTCCATTTTGTCGAGGTTGTCCAGTTTGCTGGCATATAACTATTCATAGCATTCTTTTATGATTTTTTGTAACTTTTTGGTAACAGTTGTTCATTTCCTCTTTTATTTCTTGTTTTTATTATTTAGGTCCACTCTCTTTTCTTACTGGTGAGCCTGGTTAAAAGTTTATCCATTTTTAAAATCTTTTTAAAAATCTAGCTCACTGATATTTTTTCTAGTACATTTTGATCTCTATAAAATTTATTTCCTCTCTGATCTTTATTCTTTCCTTCCTTCTGCTGACTTGTGGCTTTGTATTTTCTAATTCTTAAAGCTGGTAGATTAGGTTGTTTATTTGAGATTTTTCTTCCTTCTTTAGGAAGGCTTATATTGCTATAAGTGGCACTCTAAGAACTGCTTTTGTTGCATCCCACAGATTTTGCAAATTTAGGTTTCCATTTTTATTTTGCTCAAGGTATTATTTGTGTTCATTTTTTTGGATGATTTTATAGACTGAAGTATAATTGATGTGCAATATTATGTAAGTTACAAGTGTACAATATAGTGATTCACACTTTTTTGATGGTTATACTCCATTTATAGTTTGTACCTCTTAATCCCCTACTCCTATATTGCCTCTCTCACCTTCCTCCTTTGGATTAACCACTAGTTTGTTCTCTATATCTGTGAATCTGCTTCTTTTTTATTATATTCACTAGTTTGTTGTATTTTTTTAGATTGCACATAAAAGTAATATCAAACGGTATTTTTCTTTATGTGTCTAACTTATTTCACTTAGAATAATACCCTCCAAGTCCATCCATGTTCCTGCAAATGGCAAAATTTCTTTATTTTCTTATGGCTGAGTAGTATTGCATTGTGTGTGTACATAAATGTGCTTCATATCTTGGCATTTGTAAATAACACCAATATTGGGGTGCATCTGTCTTTTCAAAATAGTGTTTTTGTTTTTCTCAGATATATACCAAGGAGTGGAATTGCTTGGTCATATAGTAGTTCTATTTTTAGTTTTTTGAGAAAACTCCATAGTGTTTACCACAGTGGTTGTACCACTTTACATTCCTATCAATATTGTATAAAAGTTCTCTTTCCTCCACATCCTTGCCAACATTTGTTATTTGTGATCTTTTTGATGACAGCCATTCTAACAGGTGTGATGTGATGATTCATTGTGGTTTTGATTTGCATTTCTCTGAGGATTAACTATATTGAGCATCTTTTATGTGCCTGTAGGCTGTCTGCATTTGCTCTTTGTAAAAACATCTACCCAGCTCTTCTGCTCATTTTTCAATGAACTTGTTTGGTTTTTTTTTTTTGATGTTGAATTGTATGAGAAGTTTATATATTTTGGTTATATATATATAGGTCATATCATTTGCAATATCTTCTCTCATTCAGCATGTTCTCCTTTTTTGTCATTGTTGATGGCTTTCTTTGATGTGAAAAGCTTTTAATTTTCATGAGTTTGCATTTGCTTATTTTTGCTTTTAACTCCTTTGCTTTAGAAGACAGATCCAAAAAAATATTGCTGTGATTTATGTCAAAGAATGTTCCGCCTATGTTTTCCTCTGGGAGTTCTATGGTTTTGGTCTTACATTTAGGCCTTTAATCCATTTTTAGGGTTTTTTTTCATATATGGTGTTAGAGAGTGTTCTAATTTCATTCTTTTACATGTAGCTATTTGCTACCAGTTTGTGTAGTATCATGTATTGAAAAGACTCTCTTTTCTCCATTATATATGCTTGCCTCTAAGGTCATAGACTAACTGACCATAACAGCATGGGTTTATTTTTGGATCTCTATTCTCTTCCATTGATATGTGTTTGTTTTTGTGCCACTATCATAGCGTTTTTGTTACTGTAGGTTTGTAGTATAATCTGAAATCATGGAGTATGATTCTTCCAGCTCTGTTCTACTTTATAAGAAATGTTTTGGCTATTCATGGTCTTTTGTGTTTCCATACAAATTTTAAAATTATTTGTTCTAGTTCTGTGAAAAATGCCATTGGTATTTCTATAGGGATTGCATTGAATCTCTAAATTTCCTTGGGTGGTATGGTCATTTTAACAATACTATTTCTTCAAATCCAAGAACATGGTATATCTTCCCATCTGCTTGTGTCACCTTCAAGTTATTTCATAAGTGGTACTTCCCTGGTGGTCCAGTGACTAAAACTCCTCATTCCCAATGCAGGATGACTGGGTTCAACCCCTGGATAGGGAAAAACTCTCCCATGCCACAGCGAAGATCTTGCATGTGGCAACAAATATCCTACGTGCTGCAAGTGAGTCCTCGCACAGCCAAATAAATAAATATTTAAAAAGTTTTCTTTCATAGCTGTCTTATAGGTTTCTGTTTTTTATATAAATTGCTTATTTATTTATTTATTGGTGCAACAGGTCTTAGTTGCTGCATGCAGGATCTTTCATTGTGGCACATGGGCTCTTCGTTGCAGTTTATGGTTTTTCTCTAGTTGCAGCATGCAGGTTTTCTCTTTTCTAGTTGTGGCCCGCATGTTCCAGAGCTCATGGGCTCTGTAGTTTGTGGCATGTGGGCTCTCTGGTTGAGCCATGCAGGCTTAGTTGCTCTGTAGCATGTGGGATCTTAGTTCCCCGACCAGGGATCAAACCCATGTCCCCTGCATTAGAAGGCGGATTCTATACCACTGTACCACCAGGGAAGTCCCCTGTCTTATAGGTTTCTGAGTACAGGTCTTTTACCTCCTTAGATTTGTTTCGAGGTAATTTTTTTAAAGTGATGGTATATGGAATTGTTTTCTTATTTTTTCTTTCTGATAGTTCATTATTAGTGTATAGAAATGCAGCAGATTTGTGTATATTAATTTTGTATCCTGCAACTTTACCAAATTCATTAATGAGATTAGTAGATTTTTGTGGCATCTTTAGGATTTTCTATGTATAGTATCATGTCATCTGCAAACAATGACAATGTTACTTCTTTCTTTCCAAGTTGGATTCCTTTTATTTCTTTTTCTTCTTTGATTGTTCTGGCTAGGATTACCAATACTAAGTTGAATGAAAGTTGTGGAATTGGGCAATCTTCTTGTTCCTGGTCTTAGAGGAATGTTTTCAGCTTTTCACCATTGCGTATGATATTAGTTGTGGGTTTATCATATATAACCTATATTATGTTGAGGCATGTTCTGTCTATGCCCACTTTATTGAGAAATTTTATCATAAATCATGTTGAATTTTGTCAAAAAAATTTTTCTGCATCTACTGAGATGATCATATGGTTTTTATTCTTCAATTTGTTAATGTAGTGTAACACTGATTTGCAGATATTGAAAAATTCCTGCTATAAATCCTGCTTTATCGTGGTGTATGCTCCTTTTAATGTATTGTTGATTTTGGTTTACTAATATTGTGTTGAGGAGTTTTGCATATATATTCATCACTGATATTGGCTTTTAGTTTTTTGTGTGTGATAGTATTGTCTGGTTTTGGTATCAAGGTTATGCTAGCTTCATAGAATGAGTTTGGAAGAATTCCTTCCACTGCAAATTTTTGAAGTAGTTTGAGAAATATAGGTGTTAACCCTTCTCTAAATGTTTGGTATAATTCACCTGTGAAGCCATCTCGTCCTGGACTTTTGTTTACTGAAGTTTTTAAATTACTGATTCAGTTTCATTCCTGTTTATATTTTTGATTTCTTCCTGCTTCAATCTTGGGATATTGTACTTTCTACTAATTTGTCCATTTCTTCTAGGTTGCCCATTTTATTGACATATAGTTGTTCATAGTAGTCTCTTATGATCTTTTGTATTTCTGTGGTGTCAGACATAACTTCTTTTTTATTTCTGATCTTATTGATTTGGGCCCTTTCCCATTTGTTCTTGATGAGTCTGGCTAAAGGTTAATCAATGTTTGTTTATCTTTTCAAAGAAAATCGTTTAGTTTCATTGATCTTTTCTATTGTTCTTTTGACTCTCTATTTCATTTACTTCTTTGATCTTTACAATATCTTTCCTTATATTAACTTTGGGTTTTGTTTATTCTTTCTTCTCTAGTTCTGTTATGTGTAAGACTAGGTTGTTTGAGATTTTTCTTGTTTCCTGAAGCCGGATTGTACCACTATAAACTTTCCACTTAGAACTGTTTTGCTTCATCCCATAGGTTTAGTCTCATTGTGTTTTTCTTTTCATTTGTCTCTAGATATTTTTTAATTTTGTCTTTGATTTCTTCAGTGATCCATTGGAGGTTTAGTAGCATATTGTTAAATTCCCTGTGTTTGTGGCTTTTGCAGTCTTTTTTCTTTCTGTAGTTGATTTCTAGTTTCATAGCACTGTGGTTGGAAAAGATGCTTGATATGATTTCAGGTTTCTGTTTTTAATTTACCAAGTTTTGTTTTGTGACCTAGCTTGTGATCTCTCCTGGAGAATGATCCACATACACCTGAAAAAAACTGTGTTTTGCTGCTTTGGGTGGAATGCTCTCTATATATCAATTAATTGCATCTGATCTAACATGTTATTTAAATGCAATACTTCCTTATTGATTTTCTGTCTGGATGATCTTTCCATTAATGTAAGTGTGGTTTTACATTCCCCTACTATTATTGTGTTATTGTTAATTTCTCCTTTTATGTCTGTTAATATATTCCTTGTATTGTTAAGTGCTCCTATTTAGGTGCTTATGTATTTATAATTATTATATCTTCTTGATTATACTTTGATTATCATGTAATGTCAATTATTTTCTCCTTTTGTCAAATTTATTGATTTGTTTTGCATTTCTCTAATAATTAGCCATGTTGAGTGCCTTTTCACTTGCCTGTTGGCCCTCTGCATGTCTTCTATGGAGAAATGTCTATTTAGATCTTCTGCCCATTTTTTTATTGGATTCTTTGCTTTTTCAATATTGAGTTGTATGAGCTGTTTGTATATTTTGGATACTAACTTGCTGTTGGTCACAAAATTTGCAAATATTTTCTCCCATTCCGTTTCTAGAAACTTGTCTATTTTTTCTAGGCTGTCCATTTTGTTAGTATATAACTTTTTATAGTATTCTCTTATAAGTTTTTTTTTGTATTTCTGTAGTATCTGTTATTTCTACACTTTCATTTCTTATTTTGTTTATTTGAGTCCTCTCAGTTTTCCTCTTGATGAGCCTAGTTAGAAGTTTGTTGATTTTGTTTATCTTAAAAAAAAACATAAACAAAAAAGAGCTCTTGGTTTTATTGATCATTTTTATTTTTTATCTCTATTTTATTTATTTCCTCTCTGATCTTTGTTATTCCCTTCTTTCTCCTGAACTTTGGTTTCTTTGTTCTTTTTTTCTAACTATTTTAGGTTGTTTATTTGAGATTTTTCTTTTTTTCTTTAGGAAGGACTATATCATTATGAACTTGTCTCTTCAAACTGCTCTTGCTGCATCCTATAAATTTTGTGAGGTTGTGTTTTTATTTCCGTTTGTCTCAAGGTATTTTCTGATTTCTTCTTTGTTTTCATCATTGCCCCAATATTATTATTATTTTTTTTTAGTAACGTGTTCTTTTGTCTCCATGTGTTTGTTCTATTTCCATTTTTCTTTCTGGGATTAATTTCTACTTTCATACTGTTGTGGTCAGAAAAGATGTTTGAACTAATTTCTATCCTCTTAAATTTGTGAGGCTTGTTTTTCGACCTAGTATATGGTCTATCCTAGAGAACGTTCCATGCACACTTGAAAAGAATGATTTTCTCTTTTCTTTTTAGATGTTGTGTCCTGTAGATTTCAGTTAAGTCCAACTGGTCTATTGTGTCATTTAGGATCTCTGTTGCCTTACTGATTTTCTGTCTGGATTATCTCTCCATTCATGTGAATGGGGTGTTAAACTCTTCTACTATTATCTTATTTTTATCCCTTTCTCCCTTATGTCTGTTAGTATTTGTTGTACATATTTAGGTGCTGCTATATTAGGTGCATATAATTAACAAGAGTAATATTTTCCTCTTGCATTTATCCCTTTATGACTATGAGATGTCCTTCTGTTTTCTTTCTCTTTGGCCATGGTTTTAAAGTCTATTTTGTCTGATATGAATATTGTTACTCCCACTTTGTTTTCTTTTCCATTTGCATGAAATACCTTTTTCCATCTCCTGACTTTCAGTCTGTCTTTCTCTTTCACCCAGAAGTGAGTTTTTTGTTGGCAGCATAGTGTAGGTTCTTTTCTTTTCTTCTTTTTTAAATCTAATCAGCCATTCTATATCCTTTGAATGAGCTTTTAGTCCACTGATGTTTAAAGTATTTATAAATAGCTATGTACTTCTTGCCATTTTAAACGTTGTTTTCCAGTTGATTTAGTAGTTCTTTGTTCCTTTTTTCTTCTTTTGCTTTTTATTTTCTCGTTTAATGATTTTCTTTTGTAGTATGTTTCTGTTCCTTTCTTTTTGTTCTTTTTCTGTGTGCGTGTGTGCATCTATTGTGTGTTTTTGATTTGTGGTTACCGTGGAGTTGAAGTATGTTACCCATATCTATTTTTTCAGCTTATAGTCATTTCAAACACATTCTAAATGATCTATATTTTTATATTCCTCTCCCCCACATTTTATGATTTTGATGTCCTATTTTACATCCTCATGTTTATACTGTTACTTTTACTTGTAGATTTGATAGATTTTACGACTTTTAAAATTGTTTTGTAATCTATGTACAGTCATCTTTATCTGGCATTCAAACCTTTATATATTTGCCTTTCTCACTGTGATTTATACTTTCATATATATCTTTCTTCCTTTCTATTTAGATAAGACCCTTCAATATTTCTTTTTAGGTACATTTAGTATTGCTGAGTTCTTTTAGTTTTTGCTTGTCGAAGAAATTCTTTATCTCTCCTTCTACTCTAAATGATAATCTTACTGGATGTAGTATTTGCAGTTGCAGATTTTTCCCTTTCAGGACTTTGAATATATCATGCCACTCTGTTCTGACCTGCTAAGTTTCTTCACAGAAATCAGCTGATAGCTTTATGGTGGTTCGCTTGTAACTGACACTTTTTTTCACTTGCTGCCCTCAGAGTCCCCACTTTATCTTTAACATTGATCATTTTAACTATGATATGTCTTGGTGTGTGTCTGCTAGCATTCATCTTGTTTGGGACTCTCTGTTTTCCTGTATTGGGATATCTGTTTCCTTGTACTTGGATATCTGTTTCCTTCTTCAGGCTTAGGAAGTTTTCAGCCATAATTTCTTCAAATACATTTTCAATCCCCTTCTTTCTCTCTTCCCCCTCTGGAAACCTTATGTTTAGGTTGGCATGCTTCATTATATCCCATATATCACATATGTTGCTTTCCATTTTTACATTTTTTTTTCCTGTCTGCCATTCTGATTGGGAGATTTCCATTAGTCTATGTTCCCAATGACTTATTCATTCTTCCATGTTACTTACTCTGCTATTCATTGCTTCCTTTTGGTTTTATCTCAGCAATTGAATCATATATTTTTGATTGGTTGATCTTTATAGTTTCTAGTTCCTTACTACATTGATCTGCAATTCTTTTTAAATTTTATTGGTGTATAGTTGATTTAAAATGTTGTGTAATTTTCTGATTTATAGCAAAGCAAATCAGTTATACATATAATTATATCCACTCTTTTTTAGATTCTTTTCCCATACAGGTCATTACAGAGTATTGAGTAAAGTTTCCTCTGCTATACAGTAGGTCCTTATTAGTTATCTATTGATATTTTATATATAGTAGAGTGTATATGTTAATCCCAATCTGCCAATTTATCAGTCCCCTTTTGTCCCCCCAGTAGCCAAAAGATTGTTTTCTACATCTGTGACTGTATTTTTGTTTTGTAAATATGTTCCTTTGTATCATTTTTAAGATTCCACATATAAGCAATATCATATGATATTTGATTTCTCTGTCTGACTTACTTCATTTAGTAAGATAATCTCCAGGTCCTTCTATGTCACTGCAAATGGCATTATTTTATTCCTTTTAATGGCTGAGTAATATTCCACTGTATATATACCACATCTTTCTTATCCATTCATCTGTCAATTGATGATGGACGTTATGGTTGCTTCCATGTCCTGGCTATTGTAAACCATTCTGAAAAGAACACTGGGGTGCATGCGTCCTTTCAAACCTTGTTTTACTCCAGATATATGCCCAGGAGTGGGATTCCTGGATCATATGTTAGCTCTTTGTTTAGTTTCTTAAGGAACCTGCATACTGTTCTCCATAGTAGCTGTACCAATTTACATTCCCACCAACAGTGTAGGAGGGTTTCCTTTTCTCCACACCCTCTCCAGTATTTATTGTTTGTACATTTTTTGATGATGGTCATTCTGACTGGTGTGAGGTGATATCTCACTGCAGTTTTGGTTTGCATTTCTCTAATAATTAGAAATGTCAAGCATCTTTTCATGTGCCTCTTGGCTATCTGTATGTCTTCTTTGGAGAAATATCTATTTAGATCTTCTGCCCATTTTTGGATTGGTTGGGTTTTGGTATTTTTGCTATTGAGCTGCAAGAGCTGTTTGTATATTTGAGATTAATTCTTTGTCAGTTGTTTCGTTTGCAAATATTTTCTCCCATTCTGAGTGTTGTCTTTTAGCTTTGTTTATTGTTTACTTTGCTGTGCAAAATCTTTTAAGTTTAATTAGGTCCCATTTCTTTATTTTAGTTTTTATTTTCATTATTCTGTGAGGTGGATCACAAAAGATCTGGTTGTGATTTATGTTAGAGATTGTTCTGCCTATGTTTTCCTCTAAGAATTGTACAATATCCAGCCTTACATTTAGGTCTTTTATCCATTTTGAGTTTATTTTTGTGTATGGTAGGAGGGAGTGTTCTAATTTCATTCTTTTACATTTAGCTGTCCAGTTTTCCCAGCACTACTTACTGAAGGTGCTGTCATTTCTCCATTGTATATTCTTGCCTCCTTTGCCATAAATTAGGTGACCATAGGTGCATGGGTTCATATGTGGTCTTCCTATCTTGTTCCACAGATCTATATTTCTGGTTTTGTTCCTGTACCAGGCTGTCTCGATTACTGTAGTTTTGTAGTATAGTCTGAATTCAGGGAGCCTTATTCCTCTAGCTCTGTTTTTCTTTCTCAAGGTTTCTTTGGCAATTCGGGGTCTTTTGTGTTTCCATACAAATTGTAATTTTTCTGTTCTAATTCTCTGTAAAATGCCTTTGGTATTTTGACAGGGATTGCATTTAATCTGTATATTGATTTGGGGAGTATAGTCATTTTGATAATATTGATTCTTCCAACCAGGAACATGGTATATCTCTCCATTTGTTTGTACCATTTTTGATTTCTTTCCTCAGTGTCTTATAGTTTTCAGAGTATATTTCTTTTGCATCCTTAGGTAGGTTTATTCCTAGGTATTTTATTCTTTTTGTTGTGATGGCAAATGGGATTGTTTCCTTAATTTCTCTTTCTGATCTTTTGCTGTTGATGAATATGAATGCAAGGAAATTCTGTGTATTAATTTTGTATTCTGCAAATTTACCAAATTCATTGATGAGTTCTAGTAGTTTTCTGGTAACATCTTTAAGATTTACTATGTATAGTATCATATCATCTTCAAGCAGTGACAATGTTACTTCTTTTTTTCCAATTTGGATTTCTTTTTTTTTTTTTTTTTTTTTTACCTTGATTTTTTTTTTTTTTTTTTTTTTTTTTTTTAAACATCTTTATTGGGGTATAATTGCTTTACAATGGTGTGTTAGTTTCTGATTTACAACAAAGTGAATCAGCTATACATATACATATGTTCCCATATGTCTTCCCTCTTGCGTCTCCCTCCCTCCCACTCTCCCCATCCCACCCTTCCAGGCTGTCACAAAGCACCGAGCTAATATCCCTGTGCCTTGCGGCTGCTTCCCCCCAGCTATCTACCTTACTACGTTTGTTAGTGTGTATATGTCCATGACTCTCTCTCGCCCTGTCAAAACTCACCCTTCCCCCTCCCCATATCCTTAAGTCCGTTCTCCAGTAGGTCTGCGTCTTTATTCCTATCTTACCCCTAGGTCCTTCATGACATTTTTTTCCCTTAAATTCCATATATATGTGTTAGCATACGGTATTTGTCTTTTTCTTTCTGACTTACTTCACTCTGTATGACAGATTCTAGGTCTATCCATCTCATTACAAATAGCTCAATTTCATTTCTTTTTAAGGCTGAGTAATATTCCATTGTGTATATGTGCCACATCTTCTTTATCCATTCATCCGATGATGGGCGCTTAGGTTGTTTCCATGTCCTGGCTATTGTAAATAGAGCTGCAATGAACATTTTGGTACATGACTCTCTTTGAATTTTGGTTTTCTCAGGGTATATGCCAAGTAGTGGGATTGCTGGGTCATATGGTAATTCTATTTGTAGTTTTTTAAGGAACCTCCATACTGTTCTCCACAGTGGCTGAACCAATTCACATTCCCACCAGCAGTGCAAGAGTGTCCCCTTTTCTCCACACCCTCTCCAGCATTTATTGTTTCTTGATTTTTTGATGATGGCCATTCTGACTGGTGTGAGATGATATCTCATTGTAGTTTTGATTTGCATTTCTCTAATGATTAATGATGTTGAGCATTCTTTCATGTGTTTGTTGGCATTCTGTATATCTTCTTTGGAGAAATGTCTATTTAGGTCTTCTGCCCATTTTTGGATGGGGTTGTTTGTATTTTTGTTATTGAGCTGCATGAGCTGCTTGTAAATTTTGGAGATTAATCCTTTGTCAGTTGCTTCATTTGCAAATGTTTTCTCCCATTCTGAGGGTTGTCTTTTGGTCTTGGTTATGGTTTCCTTTGCTGTGCAAAAGCTTTGAAGTTTCATTAGGTCCCATTTGTTTATTTTTGTTTTTATTTCCATTACTCTAGGAGGTGGGTCAGAAAGGATCTTGCTGTGATTTATGTCATAGAGTGTTCTTCCTATGTTTTCTTCTAAGAGTTTGATAGTTTCTGGCCTTACATTTAGGTCTTTAATCCATTTTGAGCTTATTTTTGTGTATGGTGTTAGGGAGTGATCTAATCTCATACTTTTACATGTACCTGTCCAGTTTTCCCAGCACCATTTATTGAAGAGGCTGTCCTTTCTCCACTGTACATTCCTGCCTCCTTTATCAAAGATAAGGTGTCCATATGTGCGTGGGTTTATCTCTGGGCTTTCTATCCTGTTCCACTGATCTATCTTTCTGTTTTTGTGCCAGTACCATACTGTCTTGATTACTGTTGCTTTGTAATATAGTCTGAAGTCAGGGAGCCTTATTCCTCCAGCTCCTTTTTTCGTTCTCAAGATTGCTTTGGCTATTCGGGGTCTTTTGTGTTTCCATACAAATTGCGAAATTTTTTGTTCTAGTTCTGTGAAAAATGCCAGTGGTAGTTTGATAGGGATTGCATTGAATCTGTAGATTGCTTTGGGTAGTAGAGTCATTTTCACAATGTTGATTCTTCCCATCCAAGAACATGGTATATCTCTCCATCTATTTGTATCATCTTTAATTTCTTTCATCAGTGTCTTATAATTTTCTGCATACAGGTCTTTCGTATCCTTAGGTAGGTTTATTCCTAGATATTTTATTCTTTTTGTTGCAATGGTAAATGGGAGTGTTTTCTTGATTTCACTTTCAGATTTTTCATCATTAGTATATAGGAATGCCAGAGATTTCTGTGCATTAATTTTGTATCCTGCTACTTTACCAAATTCATTGATTAGCTCTAGTAGTTTTCTGGTAGCATCTTTAGGATTCTCTATGTATAGTATCATGTCATCTGCAAACAGTGACAGCTTTACTTCTTCTTTTCCAATTTGGATTCCTTTTATTTCCTTTTCTTCTCTGATTGCTGTGGCTAAAACTTCCAAAACTATGTTGAATAAGAGTGGTGAGAGTGGGCAACCTTGTCTTGTTCCTGATTTTAGTGGAAATGCTTTCAGTTTTTCACCATTGAGGATGATGTTTGCTGTGGGCTTGTCATATATGGCTTTTATTATGTTTAGGAAAGTTCCCTCTATGCCTACTTTCTGGAGGGTTTTTATCATAATTGGGTGTTGAATTTTGTCGAAAGCTTTCTCTGCATCTATTGAGATGATCATATGGTTTTTCTCCTTCAATTTGTTAATATAGTTTATCACATTGATAGATTTGCGTATATTGAAGAATCCTTGCATTCCTGGAATAAACCCCACTTGATCATGGTGTATGACCCTTTTAATGTGCTGTTGGATTCTGTTTGCTAGTATTTTGTTGAGGATTTTTGCATCTATGTTCATCAGTGATATTGGCCTGTAGTTTTCTTTCTTTGTGACATCCTTGTCTGGTTTTGGTATCAAGGTGATGGTGGCTTCGTAGAAGGAATTTGGGAGTGTTCCTCCCTCTGCTATATTTTGGAAGAGTTTGAGAAGGATAGGTGTTAGCTCTTCTCTAAACGTTTGATAGAATTCACCTGTGAAGCCATCTGGTCCTGGGCTTTTGTTTGTTGGAAGGTTTTTAATCACAGTTTCAATTTCAGTGCTTGTGATTGGTCTGTTCATATTTTCTATTTCTTCCTGATTCAGTCTTGGCAGGTTGTGCATTTCTAAGAATTTGTCCATTTCTTCCAGATTGTCCATTTTATTGGCATAGAGTTGCTTGTAGTAATCTCTCATGATTTTTTTTATTTCTGCAGTGTCAGTTGTTACTTCTCCTTTTTCATTTCTAATTCTATTGATTTGAGTCTTCTCCCTTTTTTTCTTGATGAGTCTGGCTAGTGGTTTATCTATTTTGTTTATCTTCTCAAAGAACCAGCTTTTAGTTTTATTGATCTTTGCTATTGTTTCCTTCATTTCTTTTTCATTTATTTCTGATCTGATTTTTATGATTTCTTTCCTTCTGCTAGCTTTGGGGTTTTTTTGTTCTTCTTTCTCTAATTGCTTGAGGTGCAAGGTTAGGTTGTTTATTCGAGATGTTTCCTGCTTCTTAAGGTGGGCTTGTATTGCTATAAACTTCCCCCTTAGAACTGCTTTTGCTGCATCCCATAGGTTTTGGGTCGTTGTGTCTCCATTGTCATTTGTTTCTAGGTATTTTTTTATTTCCTCTTTGATTTCTTCAGTGATCACTTCATTATTAAGTAGTGTATTGTTTAGCCTCCATGTGTTTGTATTTTTTACAGATCTTTTCCTGTAATTGATATCTAGTCTCATGGCGTTGTGGTCGGAAAAGATACTTGATACAATTTCAGTTTTCTTAAATTTACCAAGGCTTGATTTGTGACCCAAGATATGATCTATCCTGGAGAATGTTCCATGAGCACTTGAGAAAAATGTGTATTCTGTTGTTTTTGGATGGAGTGTCCTATAAATATCAATTAAGTCCATCTTGTTTAATGTATCATTTAAAGCTTGTGTTTCCTTATTTATTTTCATTTTGGATGATCTGTCCATGGGTGAAAGTGGGGTGTTAAAGTCCCCTACTATGAATGTGTTACTGTTGATCTCCCCTTTTATGGTTGTTAGTATTTGCCTTATGTATTGAGGTGCTCCTATGTTGGGTGCATAAATATTTACAATTGTTATATCTTCTTCTTGGATCGATCCCTTGATCATTATGTAGTGTCCTTCTTTGTCCCTTTTAATAGTCCTTATTTTAAAGTCTATTTTGTCTGATATGAGAATTGCTACTCCAGCTTTCTTTTGGTTTCCATTTGCATGGAATATCTTTTTCCATCCCCTTACTTTCAGTCTGTATGTGTCTCTAGTTCTGAAGTGGGTCTCTTGTAGACAGCATATATAAGGGTCTTGTTTTTGTATCCATTCAGCCAATCTGTGTCTTTTGGTGGGAGCATTTAGTCCATTTACATTTAAGGTAATTATTGATATGTATGTTCCTATTTCCATTTTATATATCGTTTTGGGTTCGCTACTATAGGTCATTTCCTTCTCTTGTGTTTCGTGTCTAGAGAAGTTCCTTTAGCATTTGTTGTAAAGCTGGTTTGGTGGTGCTGAACTCTCTCAGCTTTTGCTTGTCTGTAAAGGTTTTAATTTCTCCATCAAATGTGAATGAGATCCTTGCTGGGTAGAGTAGTCTTGGTTTCAGGCTATTCTCCTTCATCACTTTCAGTATATCCTGCCACTCCCTTCTGGCTTGTAGGGTTTCTGCTGAGAGGTCCGCTGTTAACCTTATGGGGATTCCCTTGTGTGTTATTTGTTGTTTTTCCCTTGCTGCTTTTAATATGCTTTCTTTGTATTTAGTTTTTGACAGTTTGATTAATATGTGTCTTGGCGTGTTTCTCCTTGTATTTATCCTGTATGGGACCCTCTGTGCTTCCTGGACTTGATTAACTATTTCCTTTCCCATATTAGGGAAGTTTTCAACTATAATCTCTTCAAATATTTTCTCAGTCCCTTTCTTTCTTTCTTCTTCTTCTGGAACCCCTATAATTCGGATGTTGGTGCGTTTCATGTTGTCCCAGAGGTCTCTGAGACTGTCCTCAGTTCTTTTCATTCTTTTTTCTTTATTCTGCTCTGCAGTAGTTATTTCCACTACTTTATCTTCCAGGTCACTTATCCGTTCTTCTGCCTCAGTTATTCTGCTATTGATCCTATCTAGAGTGATTTTAATTTCATTTATTGCATTGTTCATCGTTGCTTGTTTCATCTTTAGTTCTTGTAGGTCCTTGTTAACTGTTTCTTGCATTTTGTCCATTCTACTTCCAAGATTTCGGATCATCCTTACTATCATTATTCTGAATTCTTTTTCAGGTAGATTGCCTATTTCCTCTTCATTTGTTAGGTCTGGTGGGTTTTTATCTTGCTCCTTCATCTGCTGTGTGTTTTTCTGTCTTCTCATTTTGCTTATCTTACTGTGTTTGGGGTCTCCTTTTTGCAGGCTGCAGGTTCGTAGTTCCCGTTGTTTTTGATGTCTGTCTCCAGTGGCTAAGGTTGTTTCAGTGGGTTGTGTAGGCTTCCTGGTGGAGGGGACTAGTGCCTGTGTTGTGCTGGATGAGGCTGGATCTTGTCTCTCTAGTGGGCAGGTTCACGTCTGGTGGTGTGTTTTGGGGTGTCTGTGGCCTTATTATGATTTTAGGCAGCCTCTCTGCTAATGGGTGGGGTTGTGTTCCTGTTTTGCTAGTTGTTTGGCATAGGTTGTCCAGCACTGTGGCTTGCTGGTCGTTGAGTGAAGCTGGGTGCTGGTGTTAAGATGGAGGTCTCTGGGAGATTTCCGCTGTTTAATATTATGTGGAGCTGGGAGGTCTCTTGTTGACCAGTGACCTGAAGTTGGCTCTCCTACCTCAGAGGCAGAGCCCTGACTCCTGGCTGGAGCACCAAGAGCCTTTCATCCACACGGCTCAGAATAAAAGGGAGAAAAAGTAGAGAGAATTAGTAGAAGTATGAGGAAAGAAAGAAGGAAAGGAGGAAAGGAAGGAAGGAAGAAAGAAGCAAAGAAGGAAAGAAAGGAGGGAGGGAGGGAGAGAGGGAGGAAGGAAGGAAGGAGGGAAAGAAGGAAAAAAAGACAGAAAGAAAGATGATACAGTAAAAATAAAATAAAGTATAATATAGTTATTGAATTAAAAAATATTTAGAAAAAAAAAAAAGGGACGGATAGAACCTTAGGACAAATGTTGGAAGCAAAGCTATACAGAGAAAATCTTACACAGAAGCATACACATACACCTTCACAAAAAGAGGTAAAGGGGGAAAAATCATAAATCCTGCTCCCTGAGACCACCTCCTCAATTTGGGGTGATTCGTTGTCTAAAGGAGGGAGGGAAGGAAGGAAAGAAAGAAAGAACGAAGGTAAAGTATAATAAAGTTATTACAATTAAACTTAATTATTAATTAAAAGAATTTTAAAAAAAAAGTCATGGACGGATAGAGCCCTAGGACAAATGGTGGAAGCTAGAGTATACAGACTAGATGTCACACAGGAGCATACACGTACACCTTCACAAAAAGAGGAAAAGGGAAAAAAATCATAGATTTCGCTCCTAAATTCCACCTCTTCAATTTGGGATCATTCCTTGTCTATTCAGGTATTCCACAGATGCAGGGTATATCAAGTTGATTGTGGAGCTTTAATCCGCTGCTTCTGTGGCTGCTGGGAGAGATTTCCCTTTCTCTTCTTTGTTTTCACAGCTCACAGGAGCTCAGCTTTGGATTTGGCCCTGCCTCTGCGTGTAGGTCGCTGGAGGGCGTCTGTTTTTTCGCTCAGCCAGGACGGGGTTAAAGGAGCCGCTGATTCGGGGCCTCCGGCTCACTCAGGCCGGGGGTTGGGGGATGGGGGTAGGAGGGGCACTACGTGCGGGGCGGGCCTGCAGCTGCAGAGGCAGCGTGACGTTGCGGCAGAGGCCGGCGTGACGTTGCACCAGCCTGAGACCCGCCGTGCGTACTCCCGGGGAAGTTGTCCCTGGATCCCGGGAACCTGGCAGTGGCGGGCTGCACAGGCTCCGCGGAAGAGGGGTGTGGAGAGTGACCTGTGCTCGCACACAGGCCCCTTGGTGGCGGCAGCAGCAGCCTTAGCGTCTCCCGCCCGTCTCTGGGGTCCGCGGTTTTAGCCGCGGCTCGCGCCCGTCTCTGGGATTTGCGCTTTCAGCCGCGGCTTGCGCCCGTCTCGGGGGCTCGCGCCCTCAGCCGCGGCTCGCGCCCGTCTCTGGGGTTTGCGCTTTCAGCCGCGGCTCGCGCCCGTCTCGGGGGCTCGCGCCCTCAGCCGCGGCTCGCGCCCGTCTCTGGAGTTCCTTTAAGCAGCGCTCTTAAACCCCTCTCCTCGCGCACCAGGAGACAAAGAGGGAAGAAAAAGTCTCTTGCCTCTTCGGCCGGTGCAGGCTTTTCCCCGAACTCCCTCCCGGCTAGTCGTGGTGCACTAACCCCTTCAGGCTATGTTCAAGCCGCCAACCCCAGTCCTCTCCCTGAGCTCCGTCCAAAACCAAAACCCGAGCCTCAGCTCGCAGCCCCGCCCGCCCCGGCGGGTGAGCAGACAAGCCACTCGGGCTGGTGAGTGCCGGTCAGCACCGATCGTCTGTGCAGGAATCTCCCCGCTTTGCCCTCCGCACCCGTCGCTGTGCACTACTCCGCGGTCCCGAAACTCCCCCCTCTGCCTCCCGCAGTCTCCTCCCGCGGAGGGGCTTCCTAGTGTGTGGAAACTTTTCCTCCTTCACAGCTCCCTCCCACTGGTGCAGGTGCCGTCCTTATTCTTTTGTCTCTGTTTTTTCTTTTGCCCTACCCAGTTACGTGGGGAGTTTCTTGCCTTTTGGGAGGTCTGAGGTCTTCTGCCAGCCTTCAGTAGGAGTTCTGTAGGAGTTGTTCCACGTGTGGATGTATTTCTGGTGTATCCGTGGGGAGGAAGGCGATCTCCGCGTCTTACTCTTCCGCCATCTTCAAGGTCCCCCCCCTCTTGGATTTCTTTTATTTCTCTTTCTTCCCTGATTGCTGTGGTAAGGAATTCCAAAACTTTGTAGAATAGTGGCAAGAGTGGATATCCTTGTCTTGTTCCTGGTCTTAGAGGAAATGCTTTCAGCTTTTCACAATTGAGAATGATGTTTGCTGTGAGTTTGTCAGATATGGCCCTTATTCTGTTGAGGTAGGTTCCTGATCTGCATTTCTATCGATAATCTTTCTTCATTCCTTTAAATTTTTATTAACACTTTTTGAACTTGGTATCCACTAGACTGATGTTCTCCATTTTATTATTTGTTCTTTCAGGGGATTTCACTTGTTCTTTTAATTGGAGGTAGTTCTTTTGCCTTTTAATTTTACTTAACTTTCTCTCTATGAATTTAGGAGAAACAGTTGTCTACTGTGGTTTTGAATGGGTGTGTTTATGTGGGAACATCCCTGTCTAGACTGTGTATGTTCAGTATTTTTGATGTGAGGGCTGGTTTTGGTATGATAGCCAAGCAGAGTGTGCTGGCTGTTATCTCTTTGATAGGGGGTGTAGTTGGTGTAATATCTAGAGATTTTGCTGGATGTGTGGTAGGGCTTCCTGTCTACTCCAAGGCTGTCCCCACTCTCTCATGGGTGGGTTCTACTCCTCATTTGTAGGAGTAAAAGCACTGAGGGTTGGGTTTTATCAGGCTCCATGGCCTTTGAGTGAAAGCACTGCCCCAAAGGAGGTGATTACTGAAGTAGCTGAGGCCCATGGTTTCACATTAAACTTATGTTCCACCTGTGTATACATCCGCAGTTCTGCTCAGAAGTAGCCTACATTTATGTCCTTTTCTCTGTGTGTTTGTCCCAAATCTAGTGGAAGGCTGTGGTGTGGAATAGGCTGAGGTTGGGGGTTGGGTTATTTTGGCTGCAAGAATTGTGGTGGATCCACTTCCAATGAGATGTGGGCTGCCTTTGTGGTAGACTTCCCCCATGACCTGTCTACTCCAGATCTAGTGCTAAGTTGTTGAGTGGGTGGGGTTAAGGCACTCTCACTAGGGAATGAACTACTGTGTACTCCTGCCCAGTGCCTGTCTGCCTGAGATTCAGAGCTCTACCACTGTGCCCTCTTGTGAAACTGCCCCATGTGTGCACTGACAAAGTTTGCTGAACACTCTCCTGCTGCACCATGGTGACAATGGGCTCTGTGGCTCCACCCAGATCATGCACCAGGTCCTCTGGGTGTCTCTGCATACCTATATTGAGTCCTCTCCCATAGCCTGTCTGCCCAAGATTCCACCAGTGCTTAGTCATCGCTTCTTCTTAGACTCACTGTGCCATTCACATGCTGAAAATGGCCTCCGTGCTTCTGGCCAGTTAACACCCCAGGCAACCCTTATCTCTCTGTGCATAGCAAGAATGAATCTTTGCTCAGATCTTGCACCAGCCTCTGGTGTAGCGTGCGTGGGTCAGGGTGCTTTTCACTTTGGATGGGGAAGTGCGACAAGGCAGAAAGCACCGGTGCAAATCTCTCTCTGTCCTGATTGTTAGCAAGGCAGCATGCACTCCTTGTGAGTAAAGTCTAGGCTTCCCCAGCCCTTCTCTTCTATCTTTAGCTATTCGAGGTCTTTTGTGTTTCCATACAAATTAAAAAATTATTTGCTCTAGATTCTATTAAAATGTCATTGGTAATTTGATAGTGATTGCCTTGGTTATTTTGGTCATTTTGGCACTATTGATTTTTCCAATCCAAGAACACGGTATATCTTTCCATCTATTTGTGTTGTCTTCCATTTCTTTCATCAGTGTCTTATAATTTTCAGAGTACACTTTTTTGCCCCTTAGGTAGGTTTTTCCTAGGTAGTTTATTCTTTCTGATGAAATGGTAAATGTGATTGTTTCCTTAATTTCTTTTTCTGATCTTTCATTGTTAGTGTATAGAAATGCAACATATTCCTGTATATTAATTTTACATCCTGCAACATTATCAAATTCATTGATGAGCTGTAGTAGTTTTCTGGTAGTGTCTTTAGGATTTTTTATGTAACGTATCATGCTCTCTGGAAACATTGACAGTTTTATTTCTTCTTTTCAAATTTGGATTTATTTATTGCTTTTTCCTCTCTGATTGCTGTGGCTAGGACTTCCAAAACTATGTTTAAAAAAGTGGTGAGGGTCAGCATCCTTATCTTGTTCCTGATGTTAGAAGAAATGTTTTCATCTTTTCACCATCAAGTATGATGTTAGTTGTTGGTTTGTCATAGATAGTCTTTATTATCCTGAGGTTTGTTCCCTCTAGATAAAGTTTCTGAAGAATTTTTATCATAAACCCATGGTAAATTGTGTCAAAAGTTTTTCTACACCTATTGAGATGATCATGTTTTTATTCTTCAGTTTGATAATGTGATGTATCACCTTGACTGAGATGTGGATATTGAAATATTCTTGCATACCTGATAGAAATCCCACTTGGTCATGCTGTATGATCCTTTAAATGTATTGTCAGTTTGGGTTTATTAATATTTTGTTGAGGGTTTTTGCATATATATTCATCACTGATATTGGACTGTAGTTCCTTTATTGTGATCCTATTGTCTGGTTTTGGTATACGCGTGATGCTGACCTCATAGAAGTAGTCTGCAATATTTTTGGAAAATTTTGAGAAAAATTCGTGTTAACTCTTCTCTAAATGCATGGTAGAATTCACCTGTGAAGCCGTCTGGTTCTGGACTTTTGTCTGTTGAGGTACTTTTAATTACAGATTCAAATTTCTTACTAGAAATTGGTTTGTTCTATATTTTCTATTTTTTTCTGCTTCAATCTTGTGAGATTGTTCATTTCTAAGAATTTGTTTATTACCTAAAGGTTAGCCATTTCATTGACATATAGTAATGTCTTATGATCTTTTGTATTTCTGTGGTGCCATTTATAATTTCTTTATCATTTCTTCTTTAATTGATTTGAACTCCCTCCTTTTTTTTTTGGTGATGGTTTGGCTAACATTTTATCTATTTTGTTTTTCTTTTCAAAGAACCAGCTTTCAGTTTTATTGATCTTTTCTTATGTTGCTTTTTAAGTCTCTATTTCATTTATTTCTCTCTGATATTTATGATTTCTGCCTTACTAATATTAAGTTTTGTTTGTTCTTCTTACTCTAGTTCCTTTATGTGTACGTTAGATTATTTATTTGAGATTTATTTTGTTTCCAGAAGTAAGCTTGTTTCGAAATAAACTTCTCTCTGAAAACTGCTTTTGCTGTGTACCATAGGTTTTGGATAGTCGAATATTCATTTTCATTTGTCTCTAGGCATTTATAAAGTTCTTTACTGATACATAGATTATTCAGTAGTATACCGTTTGGCCTCCACGTGTTTGTGTTTTTTACAGTTTTATTTTTTTAACATCTTTTTTAGAGTATAATTGCTTTACAATGCTGTGGGAGTTTCTGCTGTATACAGATGTGAATCAGCTATATGTATACATATATCCCCATATACCTCCCCTCTTGTGTCCAACCCAGCCTATCCCACCCCTCTAGGTGGTCACAAAGCACCTAGGTGATCTCTCTGTTCTATGCAGCTGCTTCCCACTAGCTACCTATTCTACATTTGGTAGTGTATATAAATCAATGCCACTCTCTCACTTCGTCCCAGCTTACCCTTCCCCCTCCCTGTGGCCTCAACTCCATTCTCTATGTCTGCATCTTTATTCCTGCCTTGTCCTAGGTTCCTCAGAATCTTTTTTTTCTTTTTAGATTCCATATATATGTGTTAGCATATAGTATTTGTTTTCCCATTCTGACTTACTTCACTCTGTGTGAGAGACTCTAGGTCCATCCACGTCACTACAGCTAACTCAATTTCATTTCTTTCTATGGCCAAGTAATATTCCACTGTATATATGTGCCACATCTTCTCTATCCATTCATCTGTCAATGGAAAATTACATTGTTTCCATGTCCTGGCTATTCTAAATAGTGGTGCAATGACTATTGTGGTGCATGACTCGTTTTGAATTATGGTTTTCTCAGGGTATATGCCCAGTAGTGGGATTTCTGGTTCATATGGTAGTTTTATTTTCAGTTTTTAAAGGAACCTCCATACTGTTCTGCATAGTGGCTGTATCAATTTACATTCCCACCAAGAGTGAAGAGGGTTCCCTTTTTTGCAGACCCCCTCCAGCATTTATTGTTTGTAGATTTTCTGATGTTGGCCATTCTGACCAATGTGAGCTGATAGCTCATTGTGGGTTTTTTGGTTTTTTTTTTTTTTTTTTTTTTTTTTTTCAGTACGTGGGCCTCCCACTTTTGTGGCCTCTCCTGTTGTGGAGCACAGTTTCCGGAGGTGCAGGCTCAAGGGCCATGGCTCACAGGCCCAGCTGCTCCGCGGCACGTTGGATCCTCCCAGACCGGGGCACGAACCCACGTCCCCTACATTGGCAGGCGGACTCTCAACCACTGCACCACCAGGGAAGCCCAACTCGTTGCACTTTTGATTTTCATTTCTCTAATGTTTAGTGATGTTGAGCATCCTTTCATGCGTTTGTTGGAAAACTGTATGCCCTCTTTGGAGAAATGTCTATTTCGGTCTTCTGCCCATTTTTCATTGGGTTTTTGTTTTTCTTTTTGTTTTTTGATATTGAGCTGCAAGAGCTGCTTGTAATTTTTGGAGATTAATCCTTTGTCAGTTGATTCATTTGCAAATATTTCCTCCCATTCTGAGGGTTGTCTTTTCATCTTCTTTATGGATTTCTTTGCTGTGCAAAATCTTTTAAGTCTCATTAGTTCTCATTTGTTTATTTTTGTTTTTATTTTCAATTCTATACAAAGTGCATCAAAAAGTATCTTGCTGTGATTTATGTCAAAAAGTGTTGTTCATATGTTTTTCTCTAAAAGTATTAGAGTGTCTGGCCATACATTTAGGTATTGAATCCATTTTGAGTTTATTTTTGTGTATGGTGTTAGTGAGTGCTCTAATTTCACTCTTTTACATGTAGCTGTCCAGTTTCCCCAGTACCACTTATTGAAGAGGCTGTCTTTTCTCCATTGTATATTCTTGCATCCTCTATCAAAAATAAGGTGACCATATGTGTGTGGGTTTATCTCTGGGCTTTCTATCCTGTTCCATTGGTCTATATTTCTGTTTTTGTGCTAGTACCATACTGTCTTGATTACAGTAGCTTTGTAGTATAGTCTGAAGTAAGGGAGCCTGATTCCTCCAGCTCCGTTTTTCTTTCTGAAGATTGCTTGGGCTATTCGGGGTCTTTTGTTTTTCCACCCAAATTTTGCAATATTTTGTTCTAGTTCTGTGAAAAATGCCATTGATAGTTTGATAGGGATTGCATTGAAACTCTAGGTTGCTTTCGGTTGTATAGTCTTTTTCACAATGTTGATTCTTCCAATCCAAGACATGGTATATCTCTCCATCTGCTTGTATCACCTTTAATTTCTTTCACAATTTCTTACAGTTTTCTGCATACAGGTTTTGTCTCCTTAGGTATGTTTATTACTAGGTATTTTATGCTATTGTTTGCAATGGTGAATGGGAGTGTTTCCTGAATTTCTATTTCAGACTCTTCATCATCAGTGTGTAGGAAAGCAAGAGATTACTGTGCATTAATTTTGTATCCTGCTACTTAACCAAATGCATTGATTAGCTCTAGCAGTTTTCTGGTAGCATCTTTAGGATTCTCTGTGCACAGTATCATGTCATATGCGTACGACAGCTTTACTTCTTCCTTTCAGGTTTGGATTCCTATTATTTCTTTTTCTTCCCTGATTGCTTGGCTAAAGCTTCCAAAACTACTTTGAGTAATAGTGGTGAGAGTAGACACCCTTGGCTTCGTCCTGATCATAGAGGAAATGGTTTCAATTTTTCACCACTGACGATGTTGGCTGTGGGTTCGTCATATATGGCCTTTATTGTGTTGAGGTAAGTTCCCTCTATGCCTACTTTCTGTAGTTTTTTTTTATTATTATAAATGAGTGTTGAATTTCGTTGAAAGCTTTTTCTGCATCTATTGAGATGATCATATGGTTTTTCTTCTTGAATTTGTTAATATGGTTTATCACATTGATTGATTTGCATATATTGAAGAATCCTTGCATTCCTGAGATAAATCCCACTTGGTCATGGTGTCTGATCCTCTTAATGTACTGTTGGCTTCTGTTTGCTAGTATTTTGTTGAGGTTTCTTTGCATCTATGTTCATCAGTGATATTGGTCTGTAGTTTTCTTTCATTGTGACATCTTTGTCTGCTTTTGGTATCAGGGTGATGGTGACCTCATAGAATGAGATTGGGAGTGTTCCTCCCTCTGCTATATTTTGGAAGAGTTTGAGAAGAATCAGTGTTAGCTCTTCGCTAAATGTTTAAAAGAATTCACCTGTGAATCCATCTGGTCCTAGTCTTTTGTTTGTTGGAAGAATTTTATTAACAGCTTCAATTTCAGTCCTTGTGATTGGTCTGTTTATATTTTCTATTTCTTCCTGGGTCAGGGTGGAAAGTTGTGCTTTTCTATGACTTTGTCCATTTCTTCCAGGTTGTTCCTTTCATTGGCATATAGTTGCTTGTAGTAATCTCTCATGATCCTTTTTATTTCTGTGGCGCCAGTTGTTTCTTCTCATTTTCCATTTCTAATTCTATTGATTTGAGTCTTCTCCCTTTTTCATTCATGAGTCTGGCTAATGATTTATCAATTTTGTTTATCTTCCCCAAGAACTAGCTTTTAGTTTTATTGATCTTTGCTACTCTTTCCTTCATTTCTTTTTCATTTATTTCTGATCTTATCTCTTTTTTTAACATCTCGATTGGGGTATAATTGCTTTACAATGGTGTGTTAGTTTCTGCTTCATAACAAAGTGAATCAGTTATACATATACATATGTTCCCATACCTCTTCCCTCTTGCGTCTCCCTCCCTCAAACCCTCCCTATCCCACCCCTCGAGGCAGTCACAAAGCACGGAGCTGATATCCCTGTGCCATGTGGCTGCTTCCCACTAGCTATCTACCTTACGTTTGTTAGTGTATATATGTCCATGCGTCTCTCTCACCCTGTCACAACTCGCCCATCCCCCTCCCCATATCCTCAAGTCCGTTCTCCAGTAGGTCTGTGTCTTTATTCCTCTCTTACCCCTAGGTTCCTCATGACATTTTTTTCTTAAATTCCATATATATGCGTTAGCATACAGTATTTGCCTTCCTCTTTCTTTTTTTTTTTTTTTTTTTTTTTTTTTTTTTTTTTTTTAAACATCTTTATTGGGGTATAATTGCTTTACAATGGTGTGTTAGTTTCTGATTTACAACAAAGTGAATCAGCTATACATATACATATGTTCCCATATGTCTTCCCTCTTGCGTCTCCCTCCCTCCCACTCTCCCCATCCCACCCTTCCAGGCTGTCACAAAGCACCGAGCTAATATCCCTGTGCCTTGCGGCTGCTTCCCCCCAGCTATCTACCTTACTACGTTTGTTAGTGTGTATATGTCCATGACTCTCTCTCGCCCTGTCAAAACTCACCCTTCCCCCTCCCCATATCCTTAAGTCCGTTCTCCAGTAGGTCTGCGTCTTTATTCCTATCTTACCCCTAGGTTCTTCATGACATTTTTTTCCCTTAAATTCCATATATATGTGTTAGCATACGGTATTTGTCTTTTTCTTTCTGACTTACTTCACTCTGTATGACAGATTCTAGGTCTATCCATCTCATTACAAATAGCTCAATTTCATTTCTTTTTAAGGCTGAGTAATATTCCATTGTATATATGTGCCACATCTTCTTTATCCATTCATCCAATGATGGGCACTTAGGTTGTTTCCATATCAAGGCTATTGTAAATAGAGCTGCAATGAACATTTTGGTACATAACTCTTTTCGAATTTTGGTTATCTCAGGGTATATGCCCAGTAGTGGGATTGCTGGGTCATATGGTAGTTCTATTTGTAGTTTTTTAAGGAAACTCAATACTGTTCTCTATACTGGCTGAACCAATTCACATTCCCACCAGCAGTGCAAGAGTGTTCCATTTTCTCCACACTCTCCCCAGCATTTATTGTTTCTAGATTTTTTGATGATGGCCATTCTGACTGGTGTGAAATGATATCTCATTGTAGTTTTGATTTGCATTTCTCTAATGATTAATGATGTTGAGCATTCTTTCATGTGTTTGTTGGCAGTCTGTATATCTTCTTTGGAGAAATGTCTATTTAGGCCTTCTGCCCATTTTTGGATTGGGTTGTTTATTTTTTTGTTATTGAGCTGCATGAGCTACTTGTAAATTTTGGAGATCAATCCTTTGTCAGTTGCTTCAGTTACAAATATTGTCTCCCATTCTGAGGGCTGTCTTTTCATCTTGTTTATGGTTAACTTTGCTGTGCAAAAGCTTTGAAGTTTCATTAGGTCCCATTTGTTTATTTTTGTTTTTATTTCCATTTCTCTAGGAGGTGGGTCAAAAAGGATCTTGTTGTGATTTATGTAAGTGTGTTCTGCCTATGTTTTCCTGTAAGAGTTTGATAGTTTCTGCCTTATATTTAGGTCTTTAATCTATTTTGAGCTTATTTTTATGTATGGTGTTAGGGAGTGACCTAACCTGATACTTTTACATGTACCTGTCCAGTTTTCCCAGCACCACTTAGTGAAGAGGCTGGCCTTTCTCCACTGTACATTCCTGCGTCCTTTATCAAAGATAAGATGACCATATGTGCGTGGGTTTATCTCTGGGCTTTCTATTCTGTTCCATTGATCTATCTTTCTGTTTTTGTGCCAGTACCATACTGTCTTGATTACTGTAGCTTTGGAGTATAGTCTGAAGTCAGGGAGCCTGATTCCTCCAGCTCCGGTTTTCGTTCTCAAGATTGCTTTGGCTATTTGGGGTCTTTTCTGTTTCCATATAAATTGTGAATTTTTTTGTTCTTGTTCTGTGAAAAATGCCAGTGGTAGTTTGATAGGGATTGCATTGAATCTATAGATTGCTTTGGATAGTAGAGTCATTTTCACATTATTGATTCTTTCAATCCAAGAACATGGTATATCTCTCCATCTACTTGTATCATCTTTAATTTCTTTCATCAGTGTCTTATAATTTTCTGCATACAGGTCTTTTGTCTCCTTAGGTAGGTTTATTCCTAGATATTTTATTCTTTTTGTTGCAATGGTAAATGGGAGAGTTTTCTTGATTTCACTTTCAGATTTTTCATCATTAGTGTATAGAAATGCCAGAGATTTCTGTGCATTAATTTTGTATCATGCTACTTTACCAAATTCATTGATTAGCTCTAGTAGTTCTCTGGTAGCATCTTTAGGATTCTCTGTGTATAGTATCATGTCATCTGCAAACAGTGACAGCTTTACTTCTTCTTTTCTGATTTGGATTCCTTTTATTTCCTTTTCTTCTCTGGTTGCTGTGGCTAAAACTTCCAAAACTATGTTGAATAAGAGTGGTGAGAGTGGGCAACCTTGTCTTGTTCCTGATCTTAGTGGAAATGCTTTCAGTTTTTCACCATTGAGGATGATTTTGGTTGTGGGCTTGTCATATATGGCCTTTATTATGTTGAGGAAAGTTCCCTCTATGCCTAATTTCTGGAGGGTTTCTATCTTAAATGGGTGTTGAACTTTGTCAAAAGCTTTGTCTGCATCTATTGAGATGATCATATGTTTTTTTTCCTTCAATTTGTTAATATGGTTTATCACATTGATAGATTTGCGTATGTTGAAGAATCCTTGCATTCCTGGAATAAACCCCACTTGATCATGGTGTATGATCCTCTTAATGTGCTGTTGGATTCTGTTTGCTAGTATTTTGTTGAAGATTTTTGCACCTATGTTCGTCAGTAATATTGGCCTGTAGTTTTCTTCCTTTGTGACATCCTTGTCAGGTTTTGGTATCAAGGTGATGGTGGCCATGTAGAAGGAATTTGGGAGTATTCCTCCCTCTGCTATATTTTGGAAGAGTTTGAGAAGGATAGGTGTTAGCTTTTCTCTAAATGTTTGATAGAATTCGCCTGTGAAGCCATCTGGTCCTGGGTTTTTGTTTGTTGGAAGATTTTTAATCATCGTTTCAATTTCAGTGCTTGTGATGGGCCTGTTCATATTTTCTATTTTTTCGTGATTCAGTCTTGGCAGGTTGGGCATTTCTATGAATTTGTCTATTTCTTCCAGGTTGTCCATTTTATTGGCATAGAAATGCTTCTAGTAATCTCTTGATCTTTTTCAATTCTGCAGTGTCAGTTGTTACTTCTCCTTGTTCATTTCTAATTCTATTGATTTGAGCCTTCTCCCTTTTTTTCTTCATGAGTCTGGCTAATGGTTTATCTATTTTGTTTATCTTCTCAAAGAACCAGCTTTTACTTTTATTGATCTTTGCTATTTTTTTCCTTCATTTCTTTTGCATTTATTTCTGATCTGATTTTTATGACTTCTTTTCTTTTGCTAACTTTGGGGTATTTTTGTTCTTCTTTCTCTAATTGCTTTAGGTTCAAGCTTAGGTTGTTTATTCGAGATGTTTCCTGCTTATTAAGTTGGGCTTGTATTGCTGTAAACTTCCCTCTTAGAACTGCTTTTGCTGCATCCCATAGCTTTTGGGTCGTCGTGTCTCCATTGTCATTTGCTTCTAGGTATTTTTTGATTTTCTCTTTGATTTGTTCAGTGATCACTTCGTTATTAAGTAGTGTATTGTTTAGCCTCCATGTGTTTGTATTTTTTACAGATCTTTTCCTGTAATTGATATCTAGTCTCATGGCGTTGTGGTCCGAAAAGATACTTGATACAATTTCACTTTTCTTAAATTTACCAAGGCTTGATTTGTGACCCAAGATATGATTTATCCTGGAGAATGTTTCATGAGCACTTGAGAGAAATGTGTATTCTGTTGTTTTTGGATGGAGTGTCCTATAAATATCAATTAAGTCCATCTTGTTTAATGTATCATTTAAAGCTTGTGTCTCCTTATTTATTTTCATTTTGGATGATCTGTCCCTTGGTGAAAGTGGGGTGTTTAAGTCCCCTACTATGAATGTGTTACTGTCGATTTCCCCTCTTATGGCTGTTAGTATTTGCCTTATGTATTGAGGTGCTGCTATGTTAGGTGCATAAATATTTACAATTGTTATATCTTCTTCGTGGATCGATCCCTTGATCATTTTGTAGTGTCCTTCTTTGTCTTTTCTAATAGTCTTTATTTTAAAGTCTATTCTGTCTGATATGAGAATTGCTACTCCAGCTTTCTTTTGGTTTCCATTTGCATGGAATATCTTTTTCCATCCCCTTACTTTCAGTCTGTGTGTGTCTCTAGGTCTGAAGTGGTTCTCTTGTAGACAGCATATACATGTGTCTTGTTTTTGTATCCATTCAGCCAATCTGTGTCTTTTGGTGGGACCATTTAGTCCATTTACATTTAAAGTGGTTCTTGATATGTATGTTCCTATTCCCATTTTCTAAATTGTTTGGGGTTCGTTATTATACGTCTTTCATTTCTTTTGTGTTTCTTGCCTAGAGAAATTCCCTTAGCATTTGTTGTAAAGCTGGTTTGGTGGTGCTGGACTCTCTCAGCTTTTGCTTGTCTGTAAAGTTTTTAATTTATCCATCATATCTGAATGAGATCCTTGCTGGGTAGTGTAGTCTTTGTTGCAGGTTTTTCTCCTTCATCACTTTCACTGTGTCCTGCCACTCCCTTCTGGCTTGCAGAGATTCTGCTGAGAGATCAGCTGTTAACCTTATGGGTATTCCCTTGTGTGTTATTTGTTGTTTTTCCCTTGCTGATTTTAATATGCTTTCTTTGTATTTATTTTTTTGTTTGTTTTGCTTGTTTTTTTGTTTGTTTTTGCGGTACACGGGCCTCTGACTGTTGTGGCCTCTCCCGTTGGGGCGTACAGGCTCCGGAGGTACAGGCTCAGCAGCCATGGCTCACGGGCCCAGCCGCTCCATGGCACAGGGGATCTTCCTGGGCCGAGGCATGAACCCGCGTCCCCTGCATCAACAGGTGTATTGTCAACCACTGCGCCACCAGGGAAGCCCTGTATTTAATTTTTGACCATTGATTAATATGTGTCTTGATGTATTTCTCCTTGGCTTTATCCTGTATGGGACTCTCTGTGCTTCGTGGAATTGATTAACTATTTCCTTTCCCATACTGGTAAGTTTTCAACTACAATCTCTTCAAATATTTTCTCAGTCCCTTTCTTTTTCTCTTCTTCTTCTGGAACCCCTATAATTCAAATGTTGGTGCCTTTAATGTTGTCCCAGAGGTCTCTGAGACTGTCCTCAGTTCTTTTCATTCTTTTTTCTTTCTTCTGCTCTGCAGTAGTTATTTCCACTATTTTATCTTCCAGGTCACTTATCCGTTCTTCTGCCTCAGTTTTTCTGCTATTGATCCCATCTAGAGTCTTTTTCATTTCATTTATTGTGTTGTTCATCATTGTTTGTTTCATCTTTAGTTCTTCTAGGTCCTTGTTAACTGTTTCTTGCATTTTGTCCATTCTATTTCCAAGATTTTGGATCATCTTTACTATCATTATTCTGAATTCTTTTTCAGGTAGACTGCCTATTTCCTCTTCATTTGTTAGGTCTGGTGCATTTTTATCTTGCTCCTTCATCTGTGGTGTATTTATCTGTCTTCTCATTTTGCTTATCTTGCTGTGTTTGTGGTCTCCTTTTTGCAGGCTGCAGGTTCGTAGTTCCCGTTGTTTTTGATGTCTGTCCCAAGTGGCTAAGGTTGCTTCAGTGGGTTGTGTAGGCTTCCTGGTGGAGGGGACTAGTGCCTGTGTTGTGGTGGATGAGGCTGGATCTTGTTTCTCTAGTGGGCAGGTCCACGTCTGGTGGTGAGTTTGCGGGTGTCTGTGGACTTATTATGATTTTAGGCAGCCTCTCTGCTAATGGGTGGGGTTGTGTTACTGTTTTGCTAGTTGTTTGGCATAGTGTGTCCAGCACTGTAGCTTGCTGGTCGTTGAGTGAAGCTGGGTGCTCGTGTTGACATGGAGATCGCTGGGAGATTTTCGCCATTGTATATTATGTGGAGCTGGGATGTCTCTTGTTGACCAGTGTCCTGAAGTTGGCTCTCCCACCTCAGAGGCACAGCACTAACTCCTGTCTGCAGCACCAAGAGCCTTTCATCCACACGGCTCAGAATAAAAGTGAGAAAAAGTAGAGAGAAATAATTAGTAGAAGTAGAAAGAAAGAAAGAAAGAAAGAAAGAAAGAAAGAAAGAAAGAAAGAAAGAAAGAAAGCAAAGGAAAGGAGGGAAGGAAGAAAGAAAGAAAGAAGAAAAGAAGGAAAGAAAGGGAGGAGGGAGGAAAGAAGGAAGGAAGGAGGGAAGGAAGGAAGAAAGAAAGAAAGAAAGAAGATACAGTAAAATAAAATAAAGTATAATAAAGTTATTAAATTAAAAAATAATTATTATTAAAAAAAAAGGGATGGATAGAACCTTAGGACAAATGGTGGAAGCAAAGCTATACAGACAAAATCTTTCACAGAAGCATACATATACACCCTCAGAAGAAGAGGTAAAGGGGAAAATATCATAAATCTTGCTCTCAAAGTCCACCTCCTCAATTTGGGATGATTCATTTTCTAAAGGAGGGAAGGAAGGAAAGAAAAGAAAGAAAGAAAGAAAGAAAGAAAGAAAGAAAGAAAGAAGGTAAAGTATATAAAGCTATTAAAATTAAAATTAATTTTTAAGAAAAAAATTAGGAAAAAAACGGACGGATAGAACCCTAGGACAAATGGTGGAAGCAAGGCTATACAGACAAAATCTTACAAAGAAGCATACGCATACACACTCACAAAAAGAGGAAAAGGGGAAAAAATCATAGATCTTGCTCTCAAAGTCCACCTCCTCAATTTGGGATGATTCGTTGTCTATTCATGTATTCCACAGATGCAGGGTACATCAAGTTGATTGTGGAGCTTTAATCCGCTGCTTCTGAGGCTGCTGGGAGAGATTTCCCTTTCTCTTCTTTGTTCTCACAGGGGCTCAGCTTTGGTTTTGGCCCCGCCTCTGCGTGTAGGCCGCTGGAGGGCGTCTGTTTTTTGCTCAGACAGGACGGGGTTAAAGGAGCCGCTGATTCGGGGGCTCTGGCGCACTCAGGCCAGGGGGAGGGAGGGGCACGGCGTACGGGGCAGGCCTGCGGCGGCAGAGGCCAGCGTGACGGTGCACCAGCCTGAGGCCCTCCGTGCGTTCTCCCAGGGAAGTTGTCCCTGGATCCCGGGAACCTGGCAGTGGCGGGCTGCACAGGCTCCCCAGAAGAGGGGTGTGGATAGTGACCTGTGCTTGCACACAGGCCCCTTGGTGGCAGCAGCAGCAGCCTTAGCATCTCCTGCCCGTCTCTGGTGTCTGCAATTTTAGCCGTGGCTCACGCCCATCTCTGGAGCTCCTTTAAGCAGCGCTCTTAAACCTCTCTCCTCGCGCACTGGCAAACAAAGAGGGAAGAAAAAGTCTCTTGCCTCTTCGGCAGCTCCAGACCTTTTCCTGGACTCCTTCCCGGCTAGCCGTGGTGCACTAACCCCTTCAGGCTGTGTTCATGCAGCCAACCCCAGTCTTCTCCCTGCGCTCAGACCAAAGCCAGAGCCTCAGCTCACAGCCCCGCCCGCCCCGGCGGGTGAGCAGACAAGCCTCTTGGGCTGGTGAGTGCTGGTTAGCATCGATCCTCTGTGTGGGAATCTCTTCACTTTGACCTCCACACCCCTGTTGCTGTGCTCTCCTCTGTGGCACCGAAGCTCCCCCCTCTGCCTCCCACAGTCTCTGCCCGTGAAGGGCCTTCCTACTGTGTGGAAACCTTTCCTCCTTCACAGCTGCCTCCCATGGGTGCAGGTGCCGTCCCTATTCTTTTGTCTCTGTTTTTTCTTTTGCACGACCCAGGTACGTGGGGAATTTCTTGCCTTTTGGGAGGTCTGAGGTCTTCTGCCAGCGTTCAGTAGGTGTTCTGTAGGAGTTGTTCCACGTGTAGATGTACTTCTGGTGTATCTGTGGGGAGGAAGGTGATCTCCAAGTCTTACTCTTCTACCATCTTCCCCTCCACCCTTTCTGATCTTATCTTTATGATTTCTTTCCTTCTGCTAACTTATGGGGTTTTTTTTGTTCTTCTTTCTGTAATTGCTTTAGGTGTAAGATTAGGTTGTTTACTTGAGATTTTCTTGTTTCTTGAGGTAGGTTTGTATTGCTATAAACTCCCCTCTTAGAATTGCTTTTGTTGCATCCCACAGGTTTTGGGTTGTTATGCTTTAATTGTCATTTGTTTCTATGCATTTTTTGATTTCCTCTTTGATTTCTTCAGTGATTTCTTGGTTACATAATAGTGTATGGTTTATCCTCCATATATTTGTACTTTTTACAGATTTTTTTCCTGTACCTGATATCTAGTCTTATGGCATTGCTGTCAGAAAAGATGTTTGCCATGATTTCAATTTTCTTTAATTTACAAGGGTTTGATTTGTGACCTGAGATATGATGTATCCTGGAGAATGTTCCATGAGCACTTGAGAAGAAAGTGTATTCTGTTGTTTTTGCATAAAATGTCCTATAAATATCAATTAAGTCCGTCTGTGTAATGTATCATTTATAGCTTGTGTTTCCGTATTTATTTTCATTTTGGATGATCTGTCCATTGGTGAATGTGGGGTATTAAATTTCCCTACTATGTTTGTGTTACTGTCAATTTCCCTTTTTATGGCTGCTAGCATTTGTCTTATGTATTGAGGTGCTGCTATGTTGGGTGCATAAATATTTACAATTGTTGTATCTTCTTCTTGGATTGATCTCTTGATAATTATGTAGTGTCCTACTTTGTCTCTTGTAATAGTCTTTGTTTTAAAGTCTCTGTTGTCTGATATGAGAAGTGCTACTCCAGCTTTCTTTTGATTTCCATTTGCATGGGATATCTTTTTCCATACCCTCATGTTCAGTCTGTATGTATCCCTGGGTCTGAAGTGTGTCTCTTGTAGAGAGCATATATACTGGTCTTGTTTTTGAATCCATTCAGCCAGTCTATGTCTTTTGGTTGGAGCATTTAATCCATTTACATTTAAGGTAGTTATCGATATGTACATTCCTATTTCCATTTTCTTAATGTTTTGGGTGTGTTTTTGTTGGTCTTTTCCTTCTCTTGTGTTTCCTGTCTGGAGAATTTCCTTTAGCATTTGTTGTAAAGCTGGTTTGGTTATGCTGAATTCTCTTAGTTTTACCTCTCTGTAAAGTTTTTAATTTCTCCATCAAATCTGATTGAGATCCTTGTTGGGTAGAGTAATCATGGTTGTAGGTTTTTCTCTTTCATCAATTTAAATGTGTTCTTCCACTCCCTTCTGCCTTGCAGAGTTTCTGCTGAAAGATCAGCTGTTAACCTTATGGCGATTCCCTTGTATGTTATTTGTTGTTTTTCACTTGCTAAGTTTAATATTTTTACTTTGTATTTATTTTTTGATAGTTTGATTAATATGTGTCTTGGCATGTTTCTCCTTGGATTTATCCTGTATGGGACTCTCTGTGCTTCCTGGACTTGATTGACTATTTCCTTCCCCATATTAGGGAAGTTTTCAACTATAAACTCTTCTAATATTTTCTCAGTTTCTTTGTTTTTCTCTTCTTCTTCTGGGATTGCTATATTTCGAATATTGGTGCATTTAATGTTGTCTCAGATGTCTTTGAGACTGTCCTCAATTCTTTTCATTCTTTTTACTTTATTCTGTTCTGCAGCAGTTATTTCCACTCTTTTGTCTTCCAGGCTACTTATCCTTTCTTCTGCCTCAGTTATTCTGCTATTGATTCCTTCTGAAGTATTTT
Organism: Phocoena sinus; assembly: GCF_008692025.1. Lineage (NCBI taxonomy): Eukaryota > Metazoa > Chordata > Mammalia > Artiodactyla > Phocoenidae > Phocoena > Phocoena sinus. Next base: position 49,263,809 of record NC_045784.1, read on the forward strand.
TAATTTCATTTATTGTGTTGTTCATCATTGTTTGTTTGCTGTTCAGTTCTTCTAGGTCATTGTTAAATGTTTCTTGTGTTTTCTCCATTCTACTTTCGAGATTTTGGATCATCTTTACTATTATTACTCTCAAATTCTTTTTCATGTAGACTCCCTAATTCTTCTTCTTTTGTTTGGCCTGGTGGCTTTTCCCTTTGCTCCTTCATCTGCTGCATATTTCTCTCTTTTCTCATTTTGTCTAACTTTCTGTGTTTGGGGTGTCCTTTTTGCTGTCTCAAGTTTGTATTTCCCGTTAGTTTTGGTGTGAGCCTCCAGTGTATGTGGTTGGTTTAGTGGGTTGTGTAGGCTTCCTGGTGGAGGGTACTTGTGTCTGTGTTCTGGTGGATGAGGCTGGATCTTGTCTTTCTGGTGGGCAGCACTGCATCCAGTGGTGTGTTTTGAGGTGTCTGTGAACTCATTATGATCTTAGTCAGCCTCTCTGCTAATGAGTGGTGTTGTGTTCCTGTCCTGCTATTTGGCATGGGGTGTCCAGCTCTGAAGCTTGCTGGCCTTTGCTTGTAGCTGGGTCTTAGTGTTGAGATGACAATCTCTGGAAGATATCTTTCCTTTTGATTTTACATGGGCCTGGTTCTTTTCTTGTGGTCCATTGTTATGGACTTGGACCCCCACCTCAGAAGCTGAGGTCTGACACCCAGCCAGAGCACCAGGACCCTGCCAGCCACATTGCTCAGAAGAAAAGGAAGAGACAAAACTAAACAAAAAGAAAGACAAAACCAAAACCAAAAAAAAAAAAAAAAAAACCATGCAGACTGAACCCTAAGACATATGGTAAAAGCAAACCTATACAGACAAAATCACAAAAAGAAGCATACACATACACATACACACTCACAAAAAGAGAAAAGGAAAAAAAAAGAACAACAAAAATATATATAAAGAAGAGAGCAACCAAACCAATAAACAAATCCACCAATGATAATAAACACTAAATACTAAACTAAGATAAACATAAAACCAGAATCACATTAGACATAGAAAGTACACACCAAGTCCACAGTTGCTCTCAAAGTCTACCGCCTCAATTTTGGGAACATTCGTTGTCTATGTATTCTTCATTTGCAGCCTTTATCAAGTTGATTGTGTGGATTTTACCTGCTGCTCCTGAGGCTGCACGGAGAAATTACCCTTTTACTTCTTTGTTCGCACATCTCCTGGGGTTCAGCTTTGGTTTTGGCCCTGCCTCTGAGTGTAGGCTACCCTCAGGAGCCTGTTCCCTTCCTAGAGAGGAGGGGGTTAAAGTAGCGGCTGATTTGGGCACTTTTGCTCAATCAGTCTGGGGGTAGGTAGGCATATGGTAGTCATAATTGGAATGTGAGGCGAGCCTGAGGTGGCAGAGGCTGTTGTGATCTTGCAACAGCCTGAGGCATGCTGTGTGTTCTCCCAGGGTACTTGTCCCTGAATCACAGGACCCTGGCAGTGGCTTTCTTCACAGACTCCTGGGGGTGTGGATAGTGACCTGTCATTGCACACAGGATTCTTGCTGACAGTGGCAGCAGTGTTAGCGGTTCATGCCCATCTCTGGGGTCCAAAGTGATAGCCATGGCTCACACCTCTCTCTGGAGCTCACTTAGACAGTGCTCTGCCTTCTGTGGGCCCACAAGTAAGGCATCCCCTCTCTTTGAGCCCCCCAAAATAAAGATGTCTTGCCTCTCTGGCAGGTCCAGACTTTTTCCTGGACTCCCTCCCAGCTAGCCGTGACACACTAGCCCCCTTCAAGCTGTATTCACACAGCCCACCCCAGTCCTCTTCCTGGGGTCTGACCTCTGAAGTCCAAGCCTCAGCTCTCATCCCCCACCACCCTGGTGGATGAGCAGACAAGCCTCTCAGGCTGGTGAGTACTGGTCAGCACTGATCCTTTGTGTGGAATCTCCCAGCTTTGCCCTCTGCACCCCAGTTGCTGTGCTCTCCTTCATGGCTCTGAAGCTACCCCCTTACCCACCCCCCATCTTGACCAGTGAATGGGCTTCCTAGTGTGTGGAAACTTTTCCTCCTTCACAGCTCCCTCCCAGAGGTGCAGGTCCTGTCCCTATTCTTTTGTCCCTGTTTTTTCTTTTTTCTTTTGTCCTACCCAGGTACGTGGGGAGTTTCTTTACTTTTGGGAAGTCTGAAGTCTTCTGCCAGCATTCAGTAGGTGCTCTGTAGGAGTTGTTCCACATGTAGATGTATTTTTGATGTATTTATGGGGAGGAAGGTGATCTCCACGTCTTACTCCTCCACCATCTTGAAAGTCTCTACAAATAGACTTTTGAGGACCTAAATTTCTTCCCACATTGCTTAGGCCCTTATTCTCAATGGTACTGTTGTTAGCTTGGGTCGCCTAGTGATAGTGTTATCTTAGATGACAAAGTATATTATGACAAATGACTGCTGCTAATCAGAGACCCACAGACAGTGGGATCCTCACACTGATGCATGAAGTCATTGACCATATCTGAAAATATTTCTATGGCAGTTTCACAGAGACAACAACCTAGTCACCTGATGATGCCTCATGGTATAGTGAAACGTACATTAAGTTTGAGATCAGTCAGAGCTAGGTTACAATCCTGGCTCTACCAAAAAATAGCTGTGTGACATTGAGTCTCAGTGTGCTAATCATTAAAAATTACCTTCTTAATATGGGCCATATGTATAAAGATTAAATGAAATAATATAGTTAACTTAATAGTTAACATTCATTGAGTGTGCACAATGTGCCAGGAGTTGTTTTAAGTAATTTATGGATGCTCTTTTTTTAATCTTTGCTATAATCCTATAATATAGTATTATTAGTTGAATTGTGTCTCCCCTTCCAAACTTCATATGTTGAAGTCCCAACCCCCAGTGTAGCAGATGTAATTTCTTAAGATAAGGTCACTAGGGTGGACCCTAATCCAATGTGACTAGCGTCCTTATAAACAGGGAAATTTGTATATAGAGATGTGTGTAAAGGGAAGATGATGTGAAAAGACATAGAAAGAAATCACCCATTTACAACCTAAGGAGAGAGACCTGGAATAGATACTTCCTTCACAGCCCACAGAGGGAACCAACCCTGCTAACATCTTGATTTTGGACTCCCAGCCTCCAGAATTGTTAGACAATTAATTTATGTTATTTAAGCCAACAGTTGTGGCACTTTATTATGTCAGCCATAGCAAACTACTATACATAGGTACTACTGTTAGACTCATTTTACAGAGGAAGAAACAGAGGCACAGAGAGATTAAGTAACTTACTCAAGTCATAGAGCCAGGAGTGGAACTCAGGCAGTCTAATTCCAAAGTTTACCCTCTTTACTACTACCTTATACTGCCTTCCATGCACAAGTACATCTCAAATACCAGTTTCATATTTGACGCATAACAGGTGCTCAGCACATGTCATTGGCCTTCCAATTTAGAAATATAACTATTGCTAAGTTATATGCTATAGGACAGAGGTAGGTGGCAAGTTTGATCAGTAGACTATGAGTCTCTTGCACACAGTGAGCAAATCTTAATTCACTGTGGAATCTCCAGAGTCTATGAAATAAGATGTATCGTATATTAAACCCTCAATAATTATTTGCTCTTCTTGCTCTTATCAAGAAAACATAACTAACAAATTGAGACTACCACTATTACATTGGTGATATGTATGCTAAATGAACAAGTCCTCACTATTTTAGAGATGGCTAATTCAATAAGAGTTGGTTGGAGAATTCAAGAGAATTTGTTTTGAAAAAAGAAAGAAAAAATTGGCTGCAAACTAAACAAATCTCCCCTAATTAAATGCAAAATACTGCTAGAAGAGAACCCCAAGTAGAAGCTCCGAAAAAATGCTTTTATATAAAGTAGAACAATACCTGAAGTCTGCAGAAGCAATCAGTGCTCTATAAGGTTTAAGTCCTCTACAGTGAGCATGCAACTCCTCAGAAACCCACATAGCCAATATCTTACTTGGCATTGCCACAAAGCACCTCAAACTCAACACATCCAAAACCAAACTCATTATCTTCCCTCCCTAAATATGGTTCTTTTACATTATTCCTCAGCGAATGACTTCACTATCCAGTTGCTCAAGTTAGAGTTCTAAGAATCATCTTGGACATTTCCCTCTCCCTCACCTCCAATATTAAGTCCCTTACCAAATTCTGTTGATAGGACCTCCTAAGTTTCTCTAAAATCAGTATAATTCTCTGCATCTTCACTGCCTCTACCTAGGGTATAATCTAAGCTATGATCTAAATTATAATAATTTATTGCTGAACTCCTGCACCTCCTAACTTGTTTCCCCTAATTTACCACAGCCCCCTCCAATCTGATCTCCATACTACAGCCAAAGATACATTTCAAAATACATATCTGATTATGTAGCTCCTCTGCTAAAAATATTTGGAGAAAAACAAAACTCTTTAGGATCTCTATGAACTCCTGTATAGTCTGGTCCCTTCCTGTATCTCCAGCCTCAACGTGTACTACTCTCACTCACTTTCCTCCAACCTCTCTGGCTTCTTGGGTTTTTGGACATATATAAAACCCTATATGTAAGACCCTAATGCTGCCAGGCCTTTGCCCATGATATTTCTTCTTCCTGTGTACTCCCTCTTGGCCTAGTTAGTGTTTACTGAACCTCAGGTAAGCTTTCTCTGATCTTCCTTGATACCTCAAATCTCTCTCCAATAACAAATAGTATATGCCAAACAAATATGAACTTGTGCACAATGGTTTTCACAATGGTAGCGAACGTATGTGTTGCCTATTTGAAGAGCATAACTAATAGCAAAAATTAGTACTTGATGATTTTCTGTCTTGGAGGCATACTCAAGGGTAGTAAGCTGCATCCTGGCAATGATTTCGTATGTAGAATGCCCGTTAGAAACCAGAACATCTCCACTACAACTCTGGTGCTCTGGAGGAATTTATTATTGGGAGTGTTTTCCTGATAGAATACATTAGAACTAAATTAGAGGCTAATAGCTCCAGGTTCTAACTAGCTGGGGTTGTAGAATCCAGGATTTTTCCATGTCATTTTCAATTGTACCTTTAAAAGGATGATGATATTCGGTGAACCTAAGAGTTAGAACAAAAGATATTATGGAGGGGATTTCTGTCCCTCCCAGTAGCCTAGTAGACTCTGCTTCTGGGGATTTCACTGAACTTTCTGAACAGAGGGAATTATGCCTTCGAGATAAGAAAACAACATTGGAGTTAACAGATATTCTGAGAGGCAGAACATTGAAATGAAGAAGTAAATTAGGATTGGTAATATGGAGAGAGATTAATGAGAAAGGGACAGTACACTGAAGAAGGATGGATGGTGGGTAGGAGGTCCTAGCTTATAGGTCCCTGGCTGTAGCTGGGGTCACTTGCTGCAAACCAGGTGGGAATGAAATCACTGCTAGCGATGTAATTGGCAGACTCCCAACAACCAACTGGGTCTGAAATAAGACTACTGATCATCCATTGCAGCAGTTTTCCTAGGAAGAAGCAGAATCATCTGACTCCCATCATATACCAACGGCAGAAAGGAAAACCTGTACCAGTGCCTGTATCTGTAAAGAGAGGGTCCAAAGGGAACCTGTTTCTAGGGGCAGGGGTGAAGAATCTTGATGCTTTGATTAAATTAATTTAGAACTCTGTAAGTGTCTGAGGTACCAGATAGTGTCCAAACTCTCCTCTGTTAAAAACAGAAGTAGTGATTTAATATACCTAGGCTAGAGTTCTGGGACCTGAACCCAGAGTTTGGGTTAGAGCGATGGAAAGCAAAGTGTCCTGCTCAGTAGAAGATATATTTTGGGGTCTGATGAAAACAATCCTTTTTCTGGTTCAAAACATGTTCTGTGGTAAGAACTCATAAGTAAGTTGGCTGTGTCCTATATACAAAGCTAGCAATAAACATACTGCCAATGTCTCATCTTAAAACCAATAATCTTTCCCTTTTATTGCAAGCAGATCATCATTCTACCTGAGCAATATACTATGAAGATCAAAAAGACTCATAATGTTTTAGTAACATAATCAAACTAGAATGTAAAATTTAATCTAACATACGTTTACTGATACACATAGTTGCTATTTAGCCTCACTGTAATTAGGCATAAATACTAAGGAAAGTTGAAAGGCCAAGGAAATTTTTAATTCTTTTAATTTAACCCTAGATAAATTGGGTGGGGGAATCTCCTTTCCAGAAGCTCTCTATACAGGTTTGTAGAAATGCAAAAGGGTTTGTGAGGATTAGGTTAAGCTTTCACTTTAACAGAGTAAAGATGTGGGATAAGAGAATCTAGAGTCAGTTTAGGGAAGGGAGTATACATGGGGCCAAACCTCACAGTGGTCAAAGGAATCTGGTTTACTTCTTTTTGTTGAAATTCTCAGAATATTTTTAAATGAAATATCAGAAATGTCTGCAAAAGTGTGGTATGTTTTAAATTATCACATTAAAGAAAATGACATTTTTAATAAGCATGCATAATACAATGTTATTCACAAGATTTTTAAAAATTCTTACACATAAATATTAAAAATAGTGTATCACAGAAAGTGTGGTCCAATCATGGGCTCCACATTTGAATTTATATGATGAATCTTTCAATCCTGCAATTTGGCAATAAAGGCAAATTTGAAATTCGATGTCTTTAGGGAATGTGAAGCCTTGGCCAAGTGATTTTTTTTTAGGCTCTGCCTGTGATAGGCTATTGAAGGAATCTAAAGCTGTTTGGAGACCTCTCTGAAGAATGAGTATCATCAAACACAGATGATGAGTGGCCAGTTATTACAGCTTCTCCCACAGGAGGAATGGGTCTGCCAGGAGTTCTGTGCAGACAGACAGATGATTAATATTGAGTGGCTCTAAGCCCTAGGTATTAGCAACTGGGGAATGGACCATTGCTAAAACTACCAGAATCATTTTTTTCTCAGACTAAAAATAACCTCCAAAAAATATGATCCTTAGCTATCATAAGGCTAGAATCCATGGATATCCATGTTTAAACCAATGCTAGAGATGCCCACTGACCTCCAGTCTCTCTCCAGTACCTCTCCTTCTCCCATTTACATTGCTGTCTTCCCCATCCACCCAATTCACAATGGGTGAATTAAAAAGCCTGAGACTGAGCATTGGGAAGCAGTAGAGGTTAAGCACACACACGCACACTCTGGCATATACTTGGCTATAAGACTGGGATATTAACTCTGAGGGTGCTTGCATGGATTAAATAAAGTCAGTATTGGGCTTATCACAGTGCTCCACCAATGTTAGATGATGGTGATGATGATAATGATGATGATTTATTCTCTCCAGTTGTGTTCTTCAGAGCCACCTTTGTCTTCAGCTACCTTTTTCATCAGTGAGCCTTCAGCTCCTACCCAGGGCAAAAAAAGAATCTCAGTGATGTAGTGAGGAGTAAATGAGGTAATTTAAATGAGTAAATGACTAAGAAGTGCTTAGCAGTGCAGTAGGTACTCAGAATATGGTGGTCATTATTATTAGCTGCTTCTATAAAATGGAAAAAATTAATTAACTATAGAAAGCATTCTTTGTTCTGAAAATCAACAAAAAGTACTTCCTAAGGATCAATCAACTATTGATTTCTAATACCTGTAGAGCAATACGGGATAGCAGGATATATGTTCCCATTACCCTAATGAGCAAAACTCAGACCATTAGTTTTCCAAGTATGGTCCCCAGAATAGCAGCATCAGCATAACCTGGGAACTTGCTAGAAATGAAAATTCTTAGGTCTCACCCACAACCTACTAAATCAGAAACCCTGGGGTTGGGGCCCTGCAATCTGTGTTTAACAAGACGTCCAGGTGATTCTAATGCACACTCAAATGTGAGAATCATGATATACTGGAGTTTTAAATGTTGTCACAAAATATTGATTCTGTGCAAGGCACTTTTTCACAAATACTGTGCATTTCTGATACGCTAAAATGAGAACGATAATATTGGCTGGAATTGTCCGGACTAATTTTAAAGCAAATTCATAATGCAAAAATAATTCCACAACAAATGGCCTTTTTGGTCACCATGGAATAGTGCCTCCTGCTTCATTCCTAGTGGGGTCATTAGATGAGACTTCCCTGTTCAAAACTTGTGCAGGTTTAAAACAGGTTCTTATTCATATCTCTAGAACATATTCCTGAGGATACTGAGGCTTGTCCCATGTTCTTTGGATCCAGATAAAATCAGGATAACTAAAAGGGGTGATATGGTATGTGATCTTGGCAAAGTTACTTAAGTTCTCTCTGCCTTAATTTCCTCATCTGTAAAATAAGGATAATGGCACATATAGGATTGTTGCAGGAATTAAATGTCTTTCTACAGGTAAGGTGTTTGGAAGAGTGACTATACACAATTCATATGTGTTGTTATTATTATTATTACAGCGATGTAGACTAATTTCAGCCCTAAGCTCTTTACCCAATTATTATGAATGGGAAAAACCTACTCCACTTTACCCTACCCCCACTACTATGACCCCTTGCCATCCAGGCACATTCAGGACCTTTATAGAGGAGAGGAGTCAAAGATGAACACTTAGCAAAAAAAAAATTAAAAAAAAGAACAGATGAAGATATTATTCAGTTAACTTGTCAGTGAGGTAACAAATATTCATTGAGCATCTATTCTCTTCCAAGCAGTGGACTACATCTGAGAGTAAAATTGAACTGGATTCTGCCTTCACAAAAAAAGAAGTCTAGGGACTTCCCTGGTGGTCCAGTGGTTAAGATTCTGTGCTCCCAATGCAGGGGACATGGGTTTGATCCCTGGTCGGAGAACTAAGGTCCTGCATGCTGCATGGCATGGCCAAAAAAAAAAGAGGTCTAGTGGGAGAGACAGGTAAAGAAAAAGTAATCACACAAATGCACAACATACCCGATTAAAAATTGTGGTTATTGCTACTAAGGAAAATTGTTCTGCCAAATGTATAAGGGGGGAAAGGAACATTCAACCAGAATTCCTGTACTTTGGCTTACAAAGCATTGTCCAGAGCAGGTGGCAACTCCTCTAGGGAAAATGTATGAAACATTTATGAAGGCCTTTCTTGTAGGTCACACTAAGAGGTTTTAGCTTTTACCTTGAGGGCAATAAGATACCTTTGAGAAATTTCTGATTTTGGAATAATCAATCCTAGCTGCAGTGCATGAGAGCAAAAGTAGAGACAGGGAGACTAATTAGGAGTTTATTTTGATAAGCTAGGTAAGAAATGATGTGAGTGGTTCCTATTACTAATATTACATATACATGCTACTTGAGTATCCTTTCTTTAAGCTGATGTGATTCAGGCAAGTGAGGGTTATGATAAGATGCTGATTTACAAACAATTCATCCAAGTTGTTTTATTCTAATTATAGAAATAGTAAAAATTTGTTATAGAAAATTTAGAAAACAAAGTATAAAAAAGGAAACAAACTTCCCATAATCCTTCAACTACCTACGACTTTAATTCGACACCCAACTCAAATATTTTTTCCAATTATAAAAGTAATACATGCTCATTATAGAAAAATTTAAAAAACAAAATTGTCTTATAATTCTATTGCTATCCTTTTTTAATACTAAAATTTGTTTATTTCTGTGGTAAAAATATGTGGCATGTATGTTGAACAAAAATGAAATGATAGTGTAAGTGTACTTTTGTGTACTATTCTTACATTTAACATTATTATACAAATATTTTCCATGGTCAATGAGAGTATTTGAAAACCTTAAATTTGAATAACTCTGTAGTCATATGCATGCATTATAATTTAGCTACCCAACATCTTGTTGTGAACATTCAGGTCCTTTCCAACTTTTTATTGTTATATTTAAATCTGAGATGAGCTTCCTTTGTCCCCATCTCTGCTTTTTTGGTAATAGAGATATACTCATCCTTGCACTTGCTTACCTGGTAAACAATATGGGGAAGTACGTTGATCTCTGTGAGACAGCATCTCTAGCCTGGGAGTTCTGATCATTTTGCTGTAACCAACCAAGAAAACAGGTTGTTGAAAGTATGGAAACCATATTATACAGGGGATAGATTAAGCAATCAGGGATGTTTATGGGAGGGAAAAGAAGGTGAGACATTTCAGCGACCATGACATGGAAGAAGGAGTAGACTTGCTCTTTGTTCTTCCAGGGTCAGTCCCAGGATGCACAAGTAGAAATTTCAGAAAGCATATTTCAGTTCAACATAATAATAGCAAAAATTTGTATAGTGCTTAGTCTGTGCCAAGTTCTGTTCTAAGCATGTTATATGTATATGTACTAAATTACATAATCCTCTCAATATCCTATGAGATAGGTACTATTATTACTCCTATCTTACAGATGAGGACACCAAGGCCCAGATATGTTAAATAACTTGTTCAGGGTCACACAGCTAGCAAGTGGTGAAAGCAGAATTTACACTGAGACATGTGGCTCTAAATTATTCCATTCCACCAACTTTTATTGAGTACTTGTTATATGATAAGTACTGTGCAAAGAGCTAAAAATATAAAGATAATTGAACTACTGATGATTGAACTCCTAACCTCAAGGAACTGACACACAAATGAATGAAACTGCCATATAAAAAGATAGGTGTACTATAATGTGGTGAGTCTTATGAAATAATTATGTCAGCATGCTATAAGGGCTAGAAGAGACCCCCTTAGCCCAAACTAGAGGTTCAAGGAAAACTTGCTGTAGAAGTGTGTTCAGAAACAGTATAAGGTTTCATCCAAGCTCAGTGGAAAACTTCCATGTTATATTAGCAATTCTGTCATGGGTATAGGAGGAGGCAGGATTGCTATACATTTATTTATTTGGGGGTTAGACCCTCCTTTAAACCAAAGTGTCTAATAAAGGAGCTCCTGAATTGGGAAGATAATTGGGTTCAATCATTGTTTGCTAAAGTTCAGTTATTTACATTTCACCTTCATGATTTAGACCATATCTGAGTATTAGCTGTACTGTTATTTACTTAGTATGCTTTCTTAAATAAACTGACTTATTTTACTAAAAAATTGCATTGAAAATAACACTACCATAAGTAGAAAGCCAGTTTAACTCCCCATAAATAGAAGGCAACCATTAAAATACATGCATACTATTAGAAAATAGTTAACTCTGTACTGCCTAAGATAATCCTTCATAACACTAGGGGTATGCCTAAGACATGTTGAAAAATGCTGAATGAAATGATATCTTCAGGCCCTTCCTACAACAACATTCTGTGCTTGGGTGACTAACTTTTGCCTCTAGTGTATGCCTCCAGTGTTTTGTTTTCATCATATTTGTGTATATTTTTCCACCTGTTCTTCACATAGTTCTGATCATTTCAACTATGTGTTTACACCATGTAAACAGGTGTAGTTGCCTATATCCCCATGACATACTATAGATTCACTTCCCAGATCAAACCATTTATCTCACTTTATGAAGTGAGTTACCATTGCTAATCTGCCTGCCTTACACTTTTAAATTCACTACTAACCTGACCTGAAAAGGTAATGTCCTGTCATTGTGACTTAATGGTAGGCTGCTACAACTATATTTGTGATATTGACTTGAGAGGAAAGAGCTACCACAATACAGGGACATTTGGACAAACAAAGAGCAGAGGAAGGAAAGAATAAAGGTGCAATACCTCGATAGGTATGTTAGTGGAAAGGTTTTAAGAAAGCACTGAATACATACTCCCCATCTTCTTTCTTCTCTCCCTCTTACTTTCTCAGGGAAGTAATAAGACTACAATAGGCTGTAGGGTAAAAGCCATTCTCCCACTGGTTTGGGGGACAGTGGTAGATGGACACAACCCATCTGTTAGGAAAGTGAGAGCTACCTGTGGTAATGCAAGGATGATAATCATGAGTCTGCTTTGCGGGGGAGGGCTGCAGGGCCCTGGTGCCTCTCTGAATCCAGCTCAATGATAAAGAAGTTCCTGTTCTATTTATACATTTCCTTTGACAATCTTGTATATTTATTTGTTTAATATGAAAGCAAGAATGCAAGTCTTTTTCTTGTATACTCAGTAGAATCCTTCCCTGACTCAGGAATATACATTTTTGGGACCAGGCCAAGGATGTTATTCCTTTCCTGCAGATGAGGTTGAGGATCCCAGTTTTTCTGCTTTGGCTTTGTTGTTAATTATAAAGCCTCTTCCCTCCTCCAATTTATAGGTGTGGTAGCATCTATGGTCTAAATAGTGAGAAAAGTCCACACACACATACACACACACACACATACACACAGACACACACACACAAACCCCTAGTCAAGCTCTGCTCATAAAGTTAGCAGCCTGAGGTACAACTAAACTCGTGGATGGTAGCAGGCCTGTTGGAGCTTGCCTAGGATGGGGCTCTTCCAAGAGAATTTCAAAGCCTGGTCACCTGCTCCTGGCCCATTGGCCATTCCTAAAGTGAATTTAGTCATGCCTCTGAATGTCTCAAGCAAGCAGTTTAGTTATTAATTTTTATAAGTTATTCATATATACAAGTATGGGAGTTATGGGAAACATGGAGGCATGTTCCCAATATCTGTGTCCAGAAAGGGACGCAATCTAAAGCTAGTAGATTTAAGAGCTGCCATTGCTAAGAATAATAGTTATCCTATCTTGAGTGCTTTCTTTGTGTGAGGTACTGTGCTTTGTAGGCTATAATCTCATTGCGGGCAGATCCAGGACTTGTGGGGCCTGAAGCTTATACAACGTTGGGGATCCTCTTTAAGAAAAACACAGTTTGATCACTCTCAGTGTCTTGGAAAGGCCATTCAAATGAGGGGCCTCGAAGCTCAAACTTCATTAATTTCACTGTAAAGCCACCTCTGCATCTTTTTAAATCTTTTGACAATTCTGAGAAGTACTAGCGGTATACTTTTAAAAGAAATAGGTGAGGAAACTGACTTTTAGAGAAGTGAGGTCACTTGCCCAAGGTTGTACAGTTTGTGAGCTAAGTCACTGTTTTTCTCCCACAATCTCTTTCCAGGTTTTCTCTTCTCAGCTAACTGAATTTCCTTCTCTAAAATATCCTTATCCTTTGCTGGCAGAACTTAGCACTGTCTTCTGGCATGTGTGAGGAACTTAGCACTTGTTCAACATTAGCAGAGGGGCAAAAGGTCTCCTTTTAGCTGAGCTCACAGGGGGAATATTCCCTCTGGGGAACTGCAGAACAAGAAGAAAGTGGGTGAGGAGGGCAATATTTTTCCTATTAGATCTGAGCTATGCGCTACTTTCAGCTACACTTTTGTTGTTCCATGAACAACAGTGACTTAAGAATGCAGGCTTTTCTGTTTATATACAACTTGATTTCCCTAGACCAGCTCTACGCTGTTGGGCCTCTATCTCCCCATGCTCTCCCTTCCCTTCCTCACTTCACCCTATTCTACCCCACCTTCCTCTCAGCCCCAGCTCCCCAAGACTTCTCTTTTGTTGTTGTTCTACTGGGAGCAGGGAGGGTGGAGTCCTCTTACTGAGGCTTTTCCTCCCCTCCCTCCAGCCCTCAGACTGGGCTCCACCCTACTAGTTTGTCAGCTGGCTTTCAAGAAAAGAAGGAGGAGAGGCAAGAGGATGAAGAGGAGGAAGAGGGAAAGGGAAAAACAGTGTTTCTTGGGCCCTGACACCTGGGTTATCTGCATATTTCTTAGCTGTTGTTCATTGGGTCCCTGCTTAATTTAACTCTTACATTCCTCATCTGACTCTGGTTATAAAGAGGAAAGCACAGGCTGCTACTTCAAGCAGACAGTCTCAAGCCTTCCGGTTTGATAGAAGGAGTTGAAGGTATTGCAGGTCACTGTTTGGTTTATTTCTTAAGGAAGCTAATACAAAGGGGAGTCTGTGTTGCTTCCTGGAAGGAGAGGGAAATTGATCTCAATTTCTACTTCTCCATACGTGTTCCCCCATACCCTTTCCTGTGACTTACATGGCCACTTGCTGATTATTGATGTGTCAAAAGGCAAAGAATATAAAGGAAAAGTCCTGCCTTTGCAATTAGCTGTGATATATAAAACATATATATATATATATATATACTCAATAAGTGTATATATGTATACACATATGGCTTAGAACAGTTTGGCACATAGTTAATGGCCAATAACTATTATTATTGTTAATAATAATACCTGGCACTCAGGTTACAGAGATGATAACATCTTGTGCCTAACTTCAGGGACTTTATAGTCTAGTGTGGGCAAGCAATTATATCAACAAATATGTGCCCTGAGGTAGAGAAGGGCACGGAGGAAGCGATGGTTAGTTCTGCCTGAAGGAATTAAGTAAGGAGGGGAGATGATCTTGAATTAGTCCTTTCAAGGAGGTAGACAGAGAGCTCAGGCCATTTGAGAAAGAGAAAGAAAAGTGAGCCAAAGCATAGAGGATGGAAATAACCTGGCATTCTCAGGGATATTTAATACAGGTAAGGCCCAGGAAATCAGCAAAAGCTCTGCTGCCTGAGAGGTAGGCAGGGTCCAGATCACAGCAGATTAAAGGATGAGTCCCAGAGTGTTGCCTTGGATGTTGGGGTACATGGTGATGTCATTCAGGTGAACTACAGGAGGAATAATTGAGTTTGGGGTGGAATAAGAAGAGATGAGATGATAAGAGATTCTGGCAGCAATATCAAGTGAGTGGTCATATATGTGTTGGGAAGTACTGGGCTGTGAACCTCAGTTTTCTTATTTTTAAAAGGGGGCTTGGGAATTTCCTGGTGGCCAAAAAAATAAAGGAGGGGCTTGGAGAATATAATAACACCTATTCTCCAGGGTTGTTATCAGGAATAAATGAGAAATGATGAATGTAAAAACACCTGGCCCAGTGACTTGCCCATATTAGGTGCTGAATACACAGTAGCTATTATTATTTCTTCTGTCTCTCTGCTCCCTCCCTCTCTCTGCTTTGTTTCTTCTCTCTTCTTTCCTCCCCTTTAAAAGAACTGTGGTAGGAAAGAGGCACTGAAAAAGGCCTGTGGTTGCCTGTGACTTCCTGGCCTCCTATTAAATGGTTTAGAGAGGGACTTTTAAGCAAGGGCAAAGAAATCCTGGAAATGTGGCTGATTTGCTATGGATTCAGCTCCGCAGGGATCTTCCACAATGCCTGGAAGAGAGGTCATCTCAGGGGTTTGAGGACTCTATTCTTAGAGGTCTGGTATTTGGGAGACTAAAAAGAATCTTTCAGTATTCACAGTTCCTTCATCCCCTCCTTCTTACCCTCCCACCCTTTCACCCTCACCTTCTTCCCTTATATCTTGCTAGAAAATGCCCCCAGTTCCATTCTCCTTTGCTCTTAGTCTCCTCCCTGAGAAGATACTGTGACTTCGTTGTCCTTGCTAGTGTCACAGTGTTACCATGCAGAGCTAGGACTGTAAATATTTTTCAGTTGCCAGCTTTCTTGCTTTTCCCCTTCCCTATTCCTCCCTTCCTATACAGCCCCCACCCCCAATTCCCACATCCCTTTCACCCTCCCTCAGCTTAACACGCAAACGGATAGGTGACCAAACGGTGTGCTTGCAAGCCTCTTTAAGAATAAGGAACTGAATTTGTTTGAGTTGTACCTGCTGCTTCTGGAGACTGCCGCCAGGGAAAAGACCAGAGCTCTCCACACTGGGCCCCGCCCCACCCCCTCCCTTCTCCCTCCTTGGTCTCAGCACCCCCCTTCTCCACCTCCTTCCTCTCTTCACTCTCCTCTAGTGTCCGCCTGTTCCTTTTAAGTAACTCCACCCTCAGGATAGTCACACCACTTCTCTGGTTCTAGCCGGGCAGGAGGCAAGTCACCCCACCCACTCGGGTTGCCCAGCTAGCACTGTCGGTACTGACCCTCATGAACGTGAGGTCCCCAGTGGGGCAACTAGGTGCACCCAAGAAACCTCGCTCTAGAGTACTCGCACAAGTTCTTGACGTTTTTTGCTAAAGCCCCTGTCCTAGACTGGGGTGCCCCTATGTGTTTCCACCAATCGTAGGCATTTGCCCCTCCCTTCTTTCTTTTTAGGAAGGCTTTGGAGTGTGCAGCAGCAACAACGGCAGTAAAGGGATCTTTTTGTGGTATATTCTCCTGGGTTCCTGTCTTGAAGGAGTCCTCCGCCTCAACTTTGTATTCAAGTAGTGCTTTGGGGTTTGGGCTGGTTTTCTTAGCTCTTAGCCCCGGCACTCTCCTCAAGGGTGTGTGGAGTTCAGAGGATGGGTGGAGAGTGGGTTTGGCCGGAACTGAATTGGTAGAGGTGAAAGGGGAACGGAGGATCCTCAACCTTGGCCACTTGGGCCCAGCGAACCCACTTTATTTTTAGCCGAGGAAAAGAGCTAAAAGAGCATTGCAGCAAGGGGAAGATTCTATTTAGGAAGTCGGTTTTTCTGGCTCCCCAGTTTAGGGTTGGATGCTTGAGAGCTTTGTTTCCCTTGTTTCGAGGGTGGTCCAGCTGGGTCTGAATCGACTCTGTCGGCTCTGGCCCTCCTCCTCATTTCCAGCCAGGAGAAAAAGAGGAGGTGGGGGGCCGAGAAAGAGAAGGCAAGAGCGAGCCGCCTGGCGCGCTGTCAGACAGGGGCGGGTGTGAGGGAAACAGCTGTCTTGCGATCAGGAGTATGAGCCTCTCAGAGGACCGCATGAGCTCCGGACACTTCAGGAGTCTCCAGCTAGTGACATGGGCGGTAAGTGACTCCGGAATTAGAACCCACCCAATCCCATCTCCTCCCTCTAGATTCTATCCCCCATCCCACCCCCACTCCTCACTTCTATAGGTTTTAGTAGAGGGAGTGCGGCGGGGGCGGTGGGGAGAGAAGGGTACAAACATTATGTGGAATTAAATGAAACTCAAGGGGAAATGACTTTGCTAAAGGGCTGAGCAAAGAGGGGTTCGGAATGGGAGGAGTACTTTGGGGAGCCTCGTAGGAGAAATGAAGAGGGGCACAAATGGATGGATTTGTTTAATTTAATCCGCCCTGGTTTGGTGCTTTCATTTTTCCTTCAGGGGTAAGGTTTGTCTTGACTTAACCCCACACAGCCAAAGTTGCTACCAGAGAGAACGGGATTCGGAAGGCCAACGTTCCAAGGTAACCCCCCTAAATAGTAGCAGGTACCTAGATATGCTTCTAAAAGGAAGAAGAGCAGGGGCTTAAGGTTTGAGCCGAGGCTATTGAAAGGCGAGGCCCTGAAGGCAGCCGCCAGGGAGGAGCTGCTTTGGGCGTGCCGGCTCTTTAAGGAGGGGCTGGGCATGGTTGGAGGAGAAAGCATAGGCCCTGCCCTGGCTCTTTAAAACGTGGCTAAGGCGGTTGGTTTGTCTGTGTAGGTGGAAGATTGGGCCGAATTGCTGGGATTGCTAGAGAGTATCGATTTGCAATGGTCACTTAGAAGAGCTGCCTTTTTGTGGGCTTTTTATGTTTAACTCTAAGAATTTGGGGAAAAATAAATCACAAAATAAATAAAACTTATTCTTTGGAAAAATAAAAAGAAACAGATGGTCAAGGGAATGATCCTTTATTTCCTTTTGTTCTGTCTACTTTGTAAAGAAAAGCGTTTATTAAGCAGCAGTCTGATGGCACTCAATGTGATAATAACTAGGCAAAGAGAATAATCTCCAAATTTGGATTTGAAGCTGATGGAGACTATGATGGTTGGGGTAACAGGCAGATCTGCTTTGAAATCCTAATGCCACCACTTACTAGCCGTGTGATCCTAGGCATTGCTTTTCTCTACTAGAGAATGTGGAGTAATAATCTTAAAGATATTTGGGTAGATTAAATACCTTAGTGTATGTGACAGAGGCTGCCACTCCATGTATATCTTAGTTTCACTTCCTTTTCCTACTCTGAGACTCTTTCTTTGGAATACCGCTGATAGAATTAGTGTTTTGCTGTCCTTAAAACACCTTCCAGGGGGTGAAAGGAGACCTTGGAATATTGAATTAGTTTGCCCAAAGTCTGAAGCTAGAACATAGGTTTTGCTTGCTACTGGTTTAACATTGTTCCCACTGGACTTTAGCACCTCTGAGAGAAAGGGACACTAGCGTGCCTTTCCCCTCATTCTTTGGACAACTTAACTAGGATGATATAACCAACAGGACCTTTGGACAACAGAAATCAGTGACTTACAAATGACCTCATCCCATTCTTCAGATTTTGGGGGGGCACCCTTATATATGAAGGTTTTTCATTTTTGGTGACTGTTGGGAACACAGAGAATGGGCTGGGAACAGTGTCTTCAGGTTGGTTTGGGGGGCAGACAGGCAGAAAACATAGGAAGGGAAGAAATATAAACTCAAAAGTAAAAGTGATAGATGAATCTAGTCCATCCTCAAGACCGGACTAGTTAATGACTCTATTTTCAGAGCTCTGGGGAGCCATAGGTACCTCTCATTAGGGCTTTCAGGATACATTGGAAAGAAAACTGGGGAAAAAACATGAACTAGATTACCACCACCATTGTTTCAACTCCCCCCAACCCCTATCATCCTAGTATATGCATTTCTGAAATGGGGCCCTTGTTGGTTCAGTTAATTGAATTCCAATAACCAAGTCACCAAGCCTAGTCTAGTCATCTTTCACCTCTCCAGATTGTGTGTATCTGGTGGTGAGGGAGATCAACCTTTTCTCATTCTGGCAGGGGCATTATTATTATGTAACACATTTATATATTCACCCTTGCCTTGAGTCAGTTCTAGTTTATTGTCTCACTTACACTGATGACAATAAGATTGCCTTTGGATATATAATTCATTTAGCAAATATGTGTTGGCATACTGTGTCAGGCACTGATAAAATTGTTAAAAACTCATTTTCTATTCCTCCATCTTAAATAACTTCTTTTTGCCCACCCTCCCATTTAAACCTCAATCTTCCTTCAAGTCCTATTTTAGTCCTTAGCCCCCACATAAAGTTTTCCTTATCTCCTCAGCTATTCCTTAGAAATTGTACATCACTGTCTGTTCTGCTCAGTGGATACTTATAAGTGAACTGCTTTGTAATGTACTTGTTTTTATGATTTTTTCCTTAAAACAGTATTTATAATATTCCTCTCATTATTAATCCCAAATCAAATGCCATTTGTATGAAAATTTACCTGATCCTTGCATATAGAAATAAACTCTTTTGAGTTTCCGTATCACTTTACCCACATTATCTGGAACTTACACAACTCTCTTCCCTGTATTTTGGTCATTTCTGTACATATCTAAGCCCTTACCCCGTTTCTAGACAGAAAGGTGCTTGAGGATATTACTATGATTGTATCTTCAAAGTACTTACCCAATTAACTTTCCCATGTAAACACGGGGTACATATATTATAGATGATCTTCTAAGATTTAGCTCCAAAATGTCATGTTTTTGTCAGTGAAGGAAAACTTGATTGGGATGATTGACCTAGATGATCATCTAGTACAGTTGTCATCTCATTACTAAGTAGAGTGTGAATGAATAACATTGCCATATCAGGTTCATTAGTTTATCCAAAGATGATGTGAACCCTTGTCTGATGTACTTTCTGATTCTCATATAATAATGTGTTCAATTCAGGTTGTATACCTGAAGTTGGGTTTTTGTTGTATTTATTGTCCCTAACTCAGCTTTATCATCTAACCTCAGTTTTCTCACATCTAAAATAATACAGTATTTGTGATTATAAATAATGTAAGTAAAACATTGGACTCCGTACCTAACTTCTAATATGTATTTCTTAAGTGGAGGGTCTCATCATTTTGTTACTTAGTTTATTTTATTTAAACATTGTTTGGTTTTTGGAAAAAAAGAAGGTAATTCAGTGAGACAGCAAGCTGGATTTAAAAGTCTGTAACAAGCTTGATGCTTTGTATAAAAAATTAAAGATATCTGTGTACTTAGACAAAATAGATGTAATGTGGGCAAAGCAAACTCTGGAAGTATTAAACACTTTAAATTAAGGAACTATAACCTAACTCTAGAGCCAAATCCAGGTATTTGATACCAATCCAGGTATCAAATCACTAGCATTTTGATATTTTGTTGTAACCTCAAACTCATCATTTCTAAAAGAGAACCCATCATTACCCCTAGAGTATTCCCCCACCTCTCATTCAAGACTTCTCCTTTTCATTTACCTGGTCCCGCAATTTACCATCATCATAATCTTGGTGAAGTCATTTAAACTCTGAACTTGAGTTTTTTCATCTTTACACTGAGGATAATAATAGAAACTACCTCATAGGGTTGCAGTAAGGAATAAATGTGCTAATTTTGTAAAGCACTTAGAAGAATGCATGATAGTGTAGTAAGAAATGGGGAAACATAGTTGTTGTGGCTCCCATATTCCATGTTCAAAATGCTGGCATCAACCTCTTCCTCAGTTTCCCTGTCTACTTGGTTGCCAAGGGCTATGTTTTTTTTTTTCCCTTTGTATCTGGCATCAGTTCCTTTCTTTTTATTCTAATTACCACCACTTTAATTTAGTCCAGAGGTACAGCCAATTAGCCTACAGGCCAAATACAGCCTACGCATGTGTTTTGTTCCCCTTAAATTGATAAAACTTTCATTTAAAAATGAATTTTAAATTAATAATGCATTATACATCCCTCAAAATTTGAAATATACAAAGTGATATACAATGAAGAGTCTCCCTCCTAGTCTTGTCCCCTAGTTGTCTCAGGCAACTAAAGTTATCTGTTTATTGGAAATTCTTCCACAGACTTTTTTTTTTTTTTTTTTTGCGGTATGTGGGCCTCTCACTGTTGTGGCCTCTCCCGTTGCGGAGCACAGGCTCCGGACATGCAGGCTCAGTGGCCATGGCCCACGGGCCCAGCCACTCCGTGACATGTGGGGTCTTCCCGGACCGGGGCACGAACCCGTGTCCCCTGCATCGGCAGGTGGACTCTCAACCACTGCGCCACCAGGGAAGCCCCTTCCACAGGCATTTTATGCATATCAAACAAATGAGTATTTTTTCTCCCCCTTTCCTTTTATACACGGATAGTAACACTCTCTGCATATGGTTCTACACCTTGCTTTGTCTACTTAAAAATATACTTTGGAGACCTTTCCATATCTGTATGTAAATAAATATCTCATTCTCTTGTGTGACTGCATAGTTTCTCACTACATGGATGAGCCACAATTTATTTAAACAGTTTTCTATTGAATGTCATTTAAGATATTTACAAACTTTTGCAGTGTTGTTTGTAATAACAATAAACACTGTATAAGTATGTGTATTAGTCTGCTAGAGCTGCCATAACAAAACACTATATAGACTGGGTCGCTTAAACAACAGAAATTTATTTTCTTACAGTTCTGGGGGCTGGAAGTCAAAGATCAGGGTACCAGCATGATCAGGCTCTGGTGAGGGCCCTCTTCCTGGCATTCAGATGGCTGCCTTCTCCCTGTGTGCTCATATGACCTCTTCTTTGTGCTCCTGGAGAAAGAGAGTGAGCTCCCTGATGTCTCTTCTTATAAGGACACTAATCCCATTGGAGGAAGACCCTACCCTTATGACCTCATTTAACCTTAATTACTTCCATAAAGGCCTTATCTCCAAATACAGTCACACTGGGGGTTGGGAGTTCAACATATGAATTTGGGGAGGGACACAATTCAGTTTGTAGCAGTAGGTCAATTTGCCCAGACCCACACTTTTAAAAAATGGTTGATTGCCAACATTTGAAAAATCATACTTTGAAGGGTGTTGCCAACCTGCGCTTGAGAGGGGAAAGTTATTTCCACCTGGAGTATACCTAAATGTTAGATTGGCCTCAGATTGACAGAATTGTCAATTTATTAATGAAGCATGGCTTGTTTTGAACAAGACAAGCTGGGTCAAGCATTTGAAGATGCTTTTGAAGTACTGAGGCAACATTCAACTGGTGATCTTCAGTACTCCTCAGATTACAAAAATTACCTGGCTTTCATCAACCACTGTTCTCATGTCAGAGGAAATTCCAACAGCTATGGTGTGCTGCCCACAGAGGAACCAGTCTACAATTGGAGAACAGTAATAAACAGTGCTGTGGACCTCTATTTTGAAAGAAATATTCATCAGTTTCTGTAGAACGTCCCTGAAAACCAGCTGGTGCAACCTACTCTTCTCCAACAAAAGGGAGGAAAAGGCAGGAAGAAGTTCTGACTGTTTGAATACCTTCATGAATCCCTGTGTAATCCCGAGATGGGTCTTGTATTCAATGGATAGATCAAACCAAAGGTATCTTTCAGTTTGTATCAAAAAACAAAGAAAAACTTGCCCAAATTTGGGGGAAAAGAAAAGGCAACCAGAAGACCATGACTTACCAGAAAATGGCCAGAGCACTGAGGAATTGTGGAAGAAGTGGGGAGGTCATCAAAATCCGGAGAAAGTTAACTTACCAATTCAGTAAGGCCATTCTCCAAAGACTGTCTCCATCTTATTTCTTGGAAGAAGAGGTCTTCTACTCACAGTATGTTCAACCTGATCAAGGATACCTCAGTTTGAATAACTGGAATACATATTATAGTTATACATTCGCCATTTACCATGATCTAAGTCACCCCAATTGCTAAATATACTCTTATATATCAAAATTTTCTGGCATCAGAAATCCCTACAAGTTTTAAGAGTTTTCTCTGAAAGCAAATACTGAAAAACAAAACAAAAAAACCCAAACTTAATTATTGCTATCTTTTATGAAGTAGCATATAATCTATACTAACTTGGTGAAAAATTTTGCCAGTGAACAACTTTAAAATGATCAAGTCCCATTTGAAAATATAGACTGAATGTCCTTCCTTTTACTATTGTCTATGTAATACTTCCTTCTAGATTAATAATGCTAGTGGAGAGGCTTTGATTTACATATTGATGTAAACATTATTTTCCTGTCATACACACAGACAAAAAAAATCATTCTAACATGTATCCAACAGCTTTTGCAACAAAACAAAAAATGATTGCCTGTGATGGTGTTCCTGCTAAATTACATTCATGGCTTTAAAATTTTCAGTGACTAAAACTAGAACTACTATATGATCCAGCAATTCCACTCCTGGGTATACATCCAAAGAAAATGAAAACACTAATTTTAAAAGATATATGCACCCCAATGTTCACAGCTGCATTTTTTTTTTTTTTTGGCCACACTGTTCGACTTGCAGGATCTCAGTTCCCCAACCAGGGATTGAACCCAGGTCTCTGCAGTGAAAGCGCAGAATCCTAACCACTAGACTACCAGGGAACTCCCATAGCAGCATTATTTATAATAGCCAAGATATGGAAGCAACCTAAGTGTCCACCAACAGATGAATGGATAAAGAAGATGTGGTATATGTACACAATGGAGTACTACGCAGCCATAAAAAAGAGTGAAATTTTGCCATTTGCAACAACATGGATGGACCTGGAGGGTATTTTGCTTAGTGAAATAAGTCAGGGAGAGAAAGACAAATACTGTATGTTATCATTTATATGTGGAATCTAAAAATTGAAACAAACGAATATAACAAAATAGAAACAGACTTAAAGATATAGAGAACAAATTAGTTACCAGTGAGGGGAAGGAAGGAGGGAGAGGGCAAGATAGGGGTGGAGGATTAAATGGTACAGACTACTATGTATAAAATAAATAAGATACAAGTATGTAATGTACAGCACAGGGAATATAGCCAATATTTTATAATAGCTTTGAATAGAGTATAATCTAGAAAAATATTGAATCACTATGTAGTACACCTAAAACTAATATAATATTGTACATCTGAAACTAATATTGTAAATCAACTATATTTCTATAAAATAAATAAATAAAAAGTAAACACTTTAAAAAAATTAAAAATCATACTTTACTTAAAACTCTAGAATTCCAGCTTCTCTTAAATAATCAGAAGATACCAACCCGTATTCCCTCTTGTCAACAATTGCCTGGAGTTGGTGAACTGCTTCCTCCTTTCCCTTTTAGACAGGACATGTGTTCTCAGTTCACCATATTTCCTATCTGGCCTAGGTGATCTTAACCTGCCTGACCCCTCTAGGTATTGAGTTTGTGACACCTATGTAAGCTCTTACCATGATACACATAAAGTATTCCAATAGTTTCTAGTCCTACCTTGGTTCTTTGGCCTTCTCTATTCTGTAGACCACTGCCTGAATATGTCCTCTAAAACACATTTTAAAAATTATGCCACTTTCCTTTGCTCCACAATCATTTACTGGGTGCCTACAAAGTTCCAGGCATTATGCTAGAAGCTGGGGTTAGAGTAGTGAACAATTTAGATGGGACCCTTGCCTTCACAGAGTGTATAGTCTACTCTTCCTCTCTTCTGGATTTCCTTTCTGTCTCTTCTTGATCAAGCTTAGTTCCTCAAGGCTGACCTCACCACAGACCATTTCTTTGGAATTTTTTCTGACTATTCTACTTTCAGTTATCTCCTCTTGTAATTAGTGTTCCTAGCTTCAAATCATAATTAATCACTTTAGCATCTATTATCTTATAATACTTAGTTGTTATTGTTTTATGCATAGTTATGTCTCACTACATAGACTTGGCAGCTCAGATCTCTACAGGGCCCAATAAAATGACAGAAGCATGTCCTGTATAAAGGGGGCAGCCATTTATCAACTCCAGGTAATTTTTCTCTTGTGCCAATGTAGATTCCATGTTGTAAGATCTCTCAACTTTTTCAGAAATGAAATTAAAAAAAATATATTTATTTATTTATTTGGCTGTGTCGGGTCTTAGTTGTGGCATGTGGGATCTTTCGTTTTGGTGTGCAGGTTCTTAGTTGCAGTGTGTGGGCTTCTCTCTAGTTGTGGCACATGGGCTCAGTAGTTGCAGTGTACAGGCTCCAGAGCACGAGGGCTCAGTAGCTGTGGCACGTGGGCTCTCTAGTTGTGGTGCACGGGCTCTAGAGCGTGTGGGCTTAGTTGCCCTGAGGCATGTGGGATCTTAGTTCCCTGACCAGGGATCTTACCCATGTCCCCTGCATTGGAAGGTAGATTCTTAACCACTGGGCCACCAGGGAGGTCCCAAGAAATGGAGTTTTTTAAAATAGAAATCTGCTTTTAAAGGAGAATGTAAAAAAAGAGAAAAGAATATATATATATAAAGAATATATATATAATATATATATAACTGAATCAGTTTGCTGTACACCTGAAACTAACACAACATTGTAAATCAACTATATTTCAATAAAAAATTAAAAATAAATAAATATAGGGGTGAGGGAAAATAAAAGATTATCAGCTAGTTTGATTTTATTTTTTTAACATCACAGTGAGAACCAGGCCAGCATCTGCAGTGGGCTGCCAATTTTCTCTATCTGACCTACACTGCAAAACTCCCAGAATGTAGAGACCAGGTGGAAGCTTGGTACTATCTGCTCCCCCTCTTGTATATATACACCGTATCTACTACAGCGTTGACTATTTAATAAGTTATCTATAAAGACTTGGTTATCATCAGTAAGTTCCTCTTTAAGTCAACTGTAATCTCCAATAATAATATAGCAGTTCTGTTTTCTCCTAATACCTAACATGTGCCTTTGAAGGCAATTATCAGGACAGCCTTCCTTTCCCTTACTTCCTTTTTTCCAAATGTAACCATCCAAATTCCTTGACCTAGCTCCATTTTTTTCTTTTAAAAAATTATCATTTATTTCTCTAGAGTTTCTTTCATTCTTTTCTGCAATTCTCTTCCATTTCATTTCCCTTGAAATACAAACACAAACAAGGTACAATATCCTCAGAAAGGTCTTCACAATACTGAAGAGAGACTTAACTTTTATTTATTTGAGGCTGATTATTCCAGCTCTGTTGTCTCTTTCTGTGCTGTCAATGATTTAGCTGTTTCATCTTCAATTAGAATAAGAATGTGTGATATGAATCTATTCATTTTCTTTTTTAAAAAACTAGTTCTGATAAATATGTACAATATAGCTCCTCCAGTTTTTTGTAGCGAGATCCTAGAATCAATATGGAGCCTTGAAAATAACAATAATGATTATTGTTATTGGTACCTTCATTTACATGACCTCTGTAGGTCCTATAAATTGAGATGGTCCAGGATTCTTATAAGACTTGGTGCTCTTGAGCCAGGTAGCTCAGGCAGTGAGTGGAGAGACCATTCAAAAGAGAAAGTCTCTGCCCTTAAGCACTGTACTAAGCATGGGCAAAGACCACTGTGTTGTACATTCTTTTTGGTTGCTGGAGTGGCACCATGTTTAATTTGTTGGAGGAGACTGTTGCATGAAACAATAGTATAAAGTAATGAAGTGGATTGCATGAGATTTTACATGATGGTGCAGAGCAGTGAGCTTGTATTGCTGTGGCTTTTTGTCCTTTTTCTAAACCAATGCCTCAGTGCCAAGCTGGAGCTCTGTATTCCTAGAGATTTTGTCTGATGATTAACATCACAGTTAGTGGGAATCTTTTAATATTCTTTTCAGATGTTCAATAGTAGAGCATACTGCTAATGTGTAAAAAATATCCAGTATTATTATTTTCAACATCATCAAACTATTTCAAAGTGCAGGATAGTAGCAATTACTTTAAGGGAGAAAAAGAGTGTTGCTATCAGACATCATCCCTGGATTCAAATCCCAGTAATTTACCAGCTATGTGACCTTGAGATTACATAATTTCTCTGAGTCTGTATTTATTCATGTGCATAATGGAATCAACAGTAGTACCTACCTCACAGAGATTGTGAAAATTAAATATGTCCCTTTGGAAATGCCATAGGAATGAAATGATATCTGGGATTTGCCTAAAAGTAGCTATTGAGGTGGAGAAGTGAGTTGGGAGTACACATGAAACAAGATTTTCCATGAGCTGAAAATCACTGAAACTGGGAATAGGTGGGAACAGGTACGTGGGATTCATCTTTACTTTTGTACGCATTTGTGATCATACAAAATAAAAAGTTTTTTTTTTAATGTTGTAGGAGTGAACTCAATTTTGCCTAATGGTTTGTGGAGAACTTAATTGTCTTTCTTGATATCAGCTTCACAGATTAAGCAGAAACTTGAAAAACTATAGCTCTTTCATAGATGTCCTCTGTCGTATATCATAGAATGTTATGGAAGAGATCTGAAAAGGGCTAAGTAGTTTACTCAAAATGACATTCCTAGATAACAGTGAACTAGAACCCAGGTCTCCAGCTCCTAGGTAAAAGATTTTCCCATTGTTCATGCTGCTTTCTTTAACTATAGCACTTTTAACATAAGTTCTATCAGTTTCTTGCATGTAAGATTATTTAAAAAAAATAAATTTACCTGTTTGATGGAAGACAAGGGAACTAGTTCTAGAAATCTGAGGTTAATTTATACAATACTTTTAAATCTGTTCTTTCAGTTGATCCTCTCAATGATCCTGTGAGGTTCACAGTGACCTTGTGAGCAAGAATTATTTCTACTGTCTGTATTAAGTGATGGGACTTGTCCAAAGTTATTCAACAATTTGGTAATTAAACTAGAACTAAAACTCAGGCCTGGAGTTCATTGAACCTCAAATCCACTAGTTTTAGACATTTATATAATTCCCTTTAGCTTTCTTCTTTTCCAGAATCAAGAATCTTAATTTCTAGCACATTCCAGGATGATTTTTCTTTCATGCATATTTGGGTTTCTCTGTGGAAAAGAAAATGGAGCTTAACATCAGCATCTGGGGGGAATGAAAGTGGCTGAAAGCACTGGAAGGCTTGCAGGTGATCCTGTAGATCATGAACTCATGTGAGAATGGAGATAAACATATAAAAATTCATAAGATTAGGTATTGTTATTGTGAGTGGTTTGGATCTTTAAAATGTGACTGTATGTATTGTACATATTTTTATGTACTTTAGTTTTGGATTTTCTGACAAAAGTATTCCTAAAAACTTATATGGAGATTTCACATTTACACCTTATAAAGAAATTTTATATGTGTTATCACGATGGTCTTCATAACAACCCTCTGAGGGGTAGGGCCAAGCTGATATATCTCTATTTTGCAGATGAGAAAACTGAGGCATGGAAAAGTCAAATGGCTTGCCCAAAGTCATACAGCTCTTTTCTGGTGTTTCTTATCACCTTATCTTTTTATTACCTCACATTACTTCACTGCTTCAAGCTTAGCTGGCTATTGTAGTAATGATGCAATACTGTTTCTTTCTTTCACATGGTATGTGCTGTCAGTCTTCAGTTTTTTTTGTGGTAATATGTTATTTCCTCTTAAATTCATGTTGTTGTTTTTTTAAAACATTTCAGTTGCCCCTACTGAAATCTCGCTCAGGAAAGCTGAGAAAACAAGCTGCAGGCATTTCTTGTCTTGGAGCCACTTCTGAGTACCTGCTCTGGTGGTGATTCCTATACTTTGGACTAAGTACCTCAGACACCCTCCAGATTTTGTGTATGTTGAGTCTCTTGAATAGAAAACTCATAGTGAGCTACCGGCTGAGATGCCACAAGTGGAGATTCTTTGAGTTTGGGTTGTCCAGTCGTTCCTATGGTGATAGGTATGACCCTGTTTGGAAGAAATGAGAGAAAATGGAGGATCTTGCAATCTCCTTTTATTAAGTATTTATTTTTCTAGCAACCATTTACCCCCTCCCCCATTATGTAATCTTCAAGCAGGGGTTGGCAGATCTCACTGGCACCCAGGTCATGGAGCATTATAGCTTCATTATAGCTCTAGACTGCTGAGGTTCATATCTCAGTTCTACCATTTACTAGCTGGGTGATTTGGGGATAAGCTACCTCATCTTTCTGTCTCAGTTTCCTCATTTTAAAAATGGGGAAATAATGTGCCCATTCCTAGAATTATGAGCATTAAATGAGCTAATATAAGTATTTGTTCTTTTAGCAGCACTGTACCTAGCACATAGTAAGTACTCAGTGACTGTTGGTAATTATTGTTCTTTTATCACCATTCTATTGTTAATGTCATGCTCAGAGTAGCCTCAATCTTGAAGGTTTTCCCAGAGACCCATTGTAAAACTTTTTATTCCCCTGGAAGTTATATAATTAAACTGTCTGAAAATATATGTGTATCTAGTTGTCCTTTAGTTACCTTTTTCTAATATAAAAGACATAAGAAATACTATTTTAAAAATACCTGGGGCTTCCCTGGTGGCACAATGGTTGAGAGTCCGCCTGCTGATGCAAGGACACGGGTTCGTGCCCCAGTACGGGAAGATCCCGCATGCCGCGGAGCGGCTAGGCCCGAGAGCCATGGCTGCTGAGCCTGCGCGTCCAGAGCCTGTGCTCTGCAATGGGAGAGGCCACAACAGTGAGAGGCCCGCATACCAAAAAATAAAAATAAATAAATAAAAATTAAAAAAATAAAAATACCTATAATCTCAAAACCCTAAAACATTGATTTTCATTTTTCAAGCAATTTCAGAATTTCTTATGGGTCAGAGGCTGAAAGTGCATGATTTCTCAAGATCTTCCAAAATAATTGACTTGTTGTCCTTAAACTTGTTTTTCTTTTAGCAAGCAGTTTTCTAGAAATAAGGTGCTCACCAGATTTGGGATATTAGAAAGTAGTTTGGGAGCACTGTAATTTGAGTTAGAGGATAAGAGTTCTGGTTCTGACTCCATCACTGCTAAAATATGTGACCTTGGTCCTCCAAATTCATTATCTGTAAAATGGGAATGATATATGAAAGCTGTCCATTTCCCTAAAGCTATGTAGATGCACATGAGGGATTATTATTTGTATTGTCAACATGCTCTGTCTTGTTAAGTACTAGGTACCTTCATAGGTCAGTGTCAGGATTCCCAAAGCTTTGCTTTCTTTTTTATTGATAGTTGTAGGCTCCAGTGACTCTGCTCTGCTTCCCTCCTTAAAGGCTTAACTTCTCACTTCATCCCTAGACACTTTTTTCCTCCTCAGTGCTGGCCAAAGAGTGGGATGCGTTCTTACTAGTCAGTCACCTGCTCCTGTCCCTTGGAGGCACTGTTCACTTTCATAAAACAAGCAGCTCACTGTGGAAAACAGTGGGTAACAAAATAAACTTCGAACATGACAAAGGTAGTATAATCTTATGAAATTTCTATGGTCATGGTCCCTGAAGCATCGTTTGTGAGGTTCTACATATATGAGATGTTGACCTGCTGTGGATAGGGCTCAGTCCTCGCTCTCGCCTCCTTTATTTCCTCCTCCAGTACTCCCTTCCTTAGAAGAAGGACCAAAAAGTCCAGCTTCTAGACCTTTTTTGGGTTTTTCTGGCAATGCCACTCGGCATGTGGGGTCTTAGTTCCCCAACCAGGGATTGAACCCCGTGGCCCCACCACCACCACCGCCCTGCAATGGAAGCATGGAGGCTTAACTACTAGACTGCCAGGAAAGTCCAAGAAAGTCCAGCTTCTAGACACAAAGGCTTGAAGAGACAATTCAAGCAGAATAATGGTTATTATCTTAAGTAGGTAACTTGCATTTCTGAAGCTCTCCTGCCTGTGTGATTCACACCTCAGTGGCCCAGGACATACCCTAACCCCGTTTGGGTATTTCCTGACCAATTATCTCACAGTTTCTGAGCAGCTGTCTAGTCTCAGACACTTAGAATAGCAACTCCAACTCTAGAGGAAAGCAAAAGGTTTATAAAGCCCTTTAAAAATATCCCTGAGCTTTCTTTAACTGTTCTGTAAGCCCTAATTTCCTTCTGTTTTACATTTTGTCTGGCAAAATATTAAAGTAAACATTTTTTTAAAAAAAGAGAACCTTATACACCTTCCTGATAGCTTTCCCTTTACTCATTTTTTACCAACATTTAAAGTGTTATCCTGGGTTATCTAATGGCTATTCCAATTGGCTGTTCTATGGAGAGTACGTTAACCAGAAATGGCTGAGACATTCCTAATTGTCAACTATCCTCCTTGTGCAATTTGACTAAAATATTTGTGATATGGGTGGGACAAAAAGTATTTTTCAGACTCCTTGATTATTGCTATTAAATAATATTATTTTATATTATAGTATTTTGCCATTAAATAACCACTCTTATTCCCATGATCATTCATTCACTGGACATTAGCACATTGTATGGAGGAAGTACTCTGCTAAAAGAAAGGGATACAGAGAAGAACAAGACGAGGTAACTATTGTGGGGCTCACCTTATGGTAAGGGAAACAGACAATGCCTGTGTGCCAGGTACTGTTTTAAACATTTGAACACATATTAAATTGATAAATCCTATGAGCTGGTACTATTATTATTCCCATTTTACAGTTAAGGGAACAAAGGAAAACTTGCCCAAAATCTTATTGTTAAGAAGTTGCAGAACCAGGATATGACCCTAGGCAATGTGATATATGGACTAGAAGGGGAAGTGGCTGCGAGTTGAAGGTCTAGGTTTAAGAGATATTTCTGAAGTAGAATTTATGCTGCTGATAACCAATTGGCTGGAGATGGAGAGAGAAGGGTCAAAGGTGACTGACCCTCAGTCACTGAGACTGAGAATGTGTTGACAGTGGTGCTAAACAATTTAGATTGTAAATGTAGGAGGTGGAGAAGGTTTGTAAGCACGTTGAGTATAAACAACCTGTCTGATTCCTAGGAGCTATTCTTCTGGGCCAGAGAGAAAGAGAGATTCTGGCCATCAACAATAATAATTGTGGTGATGATAACAATAGCTAATTATATTGAAAACTTTTTATATGCCAAGAACTATTTTAGGTGAGTTTACATGTACTAATCCATAGAATCCTCTCATTTACCCCATTAAATCAATGTCATTTCCCCTACCTCTACGCAGGTAGAGAAACTGAGGTTCACAGGGGCTAAACATCTTGTCAAAGTCACTCTGCTTCCTCAACCCTGTTGTTTCATAATCCATAGGAATTGAGGAAGACCAGATAGGAGAGGGCTCTTGTAAGTTGTCCTGGCTAGAAATAACAAGGCTTGGTTGAACCCACGTCCCCTGCATTGGAAGGTGGATTCTTAACCACTGAACCACCACCAGGGAAGTCCCCTCCCCTCCTTCTTAAAATCAGAAAAGGCTGCCCTCTCTGGCATCTCATACTTCACAGTTAATTACACTTCAAACATCTCTCATATATAACCTCTCTAATTTTCTTTTATTCTTTCCCACTCTTGTCCAACTCCTGTACTTGAGAAAACACACTTCATTTTCCTTTTCTGTCATTCATCAAAAACTTTCAGAAATGTATTGAACACCTACCATGTGCCAGACACTATTCTAAGCCCTTGAAATACATCACTGAAAAAACAATCAAAGATGAAAATCTCTGACTTCAAAGAGCTTACAGTCTAATGGAAATTAGAGTTTTCTGCATCTGACTTCTAGTGTGCTTATGCCTTACTATGCTTCTTCCTTCATTAACCCTAACCCCTACCCCTAAAAAGGCTTCATAGAAGCCTTAGGACTCTGCAGAGAACAATTTTAAATCTTTTAATTTTAAGTTGAGGCTTAGAAAAAAAATGCCTTGACAAAGATTATAGGATATAATTCCTGGGCATCTAACTCCCAGGTCAGTGCTCTCTGCTATACTTGCTGACTCTCCATGTCAGGTTGACCCAGATTTAAAACTGATAACAATGTGCCTAGTATAAACTCTGACATGTAGTAATATGCATAAATATTTAGTGAATGATGAATGTATATGTGAGCAGTTCTACTCATATACTTAGATCGAAGAAAAGAAATTGTTTTGAGATAAAATTGGAGATATTTTAGAGTGTCAGAATTCTCCAAATTCTTTGATTGTGGTTCAGAAATTTTCCTCATAATCTCAATAGAAGATTCATTGTGTGTTATTGCCTATCTAATTATCTAATTAGAACTGGTTTCCTCAATTCCTGACAGTTAATAAATAAAGGAATTATTTATAAGTTCATCTTTTACTTTTTTGTGTGACTGTATTATAATTTGTATCCTTGCAGGTTGTTCATTTGCTGTATTTTAACTACATTAGGTCTTAAAAAGGATATTGTGAAGTGACCTGTAAAATGAACATTTCTATGGGTAAATGTAGTTGACATCCAAAACAATTAACTGATTTATGGACTGTCTTTTGAAATGCAACCAAGGCATAAATGAGGAAACTAATTGTAATTGACTTGGAGACAGTGTAATCTGAAATCTGACCAATTAAGTCAAAAGCAAGCTATGAATTCATCTTTCTTACCCAATGTTTTCATCTCTGATGAATGTAGATAAATCAAAGGAAATCTGGTTGAAGAGGTGCTGGTAGCTACTAATGATGGAAATGATTGTGATGGTGTAGGGCAGCTGAATGAAGCCACCAAGTGTTTACTTTCATAAGAGGAAAAAGTAAACACTTGGTGGCTTCATTCAACTGCTCTATGCCATCACAATCATTTCCTTAACTTGGGATTTCTGGTTTTCTTTAATTAACAGTAATCTTTTGATGTTCCAACTACCTGCCCTTTGTTGCAAAGCTCCTATATATCCTAGCTCCCCCCTCACCTCCTCAGAGCAGTTCTCTCAGGGTTACTTGAGATGCTGCATCCTGGGCTTGAAGTCCTAAAATTCCCTGCCAAATAAAACGTAACTATCAACTTTTAGGTTGTGAGTATTGTTTTAGTTGACTATATATATATATATGGATAGAGAGAGAGAGAGAGAGAACTGAATCACTGTGCTGTACACCTGAAACTAACATGACATTGTAAATGAACTATACTTCAATTTAAAAAAACCTAAAAAACAGAAAATAAAAACAAAATAAAAAAGAGGAAGAAGTATCTAAAAAGGAAATTAAAAATTGCTTATATTAACCCCACTTGGCTTGTATGTTTAAGAGAAATAGGAAGATAAAATGCTTCTTTAGAGAGATTCGGCGCTGATGTGTAAGCAAGTTCATTAGGGTAAATATCCACACAGGAGCATGGAACTCTTTAGAATGAGAACTAGGCCAGGAAGGGGAGGATTCTGGAAACTATGTAGCTATGATGATATTCCTGTGAAGGTAGTACTAGTTGGACAGGTTGGAAGAAACAGATTCACATGCATACAGGATGTGAAAGGAGGAGGCAGCTAGTATTGCTGGGGACCAGTCAGAGCTATCTTGGTGAGTAGAATATGTAAATTAGAGCGTTGTCCAAATACTGACTTCTCAGTATCTAGTAAGTCCTGAAAAATAATGTTCATAGAATACAAACAAGAGTAACCAGGCGTAAATGGCATACTGTATGTGTATAGTGGGTTAGATTTTATTTTTAAATTATCTTTCCCTTGATTCTTTTCCAGATATGGATCAACTCATAAACAACTTGGAGGTCCAACTTAATTCAGAAGGTGGCTCAAAGCATATATTCAAACAGGTCAGTTATCAAGAAAATGAGATACTAATATTGAGCCATAATAGTGTTGAGTATCTGGTAACTGTCATAGAGCTGAAGCTCATTTTTCTTTCTAACAACATGTTGGGAGCTGAGAAGGGGTGAATGAAGGGAGGTTTCCAGGAGGTACCTGGATGCCTGGGTTTCTGGTTCAAATAGGGAGTAAATCTGGCGTAAAAGAAGCATAGCCTTTGGGATCAAGGCTATAGGGACAAGATTACACACTTCGTAGACAACAGCAGTCATTTATCTAGCACTAGTTCATATTTGGGGCACTCTGAAGACTAAATGCAATGTCTTATTTAATCCTCACAATAACTGTTGGGTAGTGTGTTAGTCAGGGATCTCTAGATAAACAGAACCACCAGAATGTGTATTTCTCAATTTCTCTCTATCTATAGATATACATAAACTATGTATCTATCTATATCTATCTACTGTATCTATATCTATCTGTCTATATATATAATTAATATATATATTATATAAATATATATCTTTACATATAAAATAAAAATATATCTATATCTATAGATCTATCCAAATATATCTATATCTATCTACCTATCTATAGAGAAAGAATGTTTAAATATTTATTTTATTGAAGTATAGCTGATTTACAATGCTGTATTAATTTCTACTGTACAGCAAAGTGATTCAGTTATACATATATATATATATATATATATATATACATTCTTTTTCATATTCTTTTCCATTATGGTTTATCACAGGATACTGAATATAGTTCCCTGTGCTATACAGTCTTTGTTGTTTATTCCTGCTATATATAATAGTTTCCATCTGCTAATCCCAAACTCCCAATCCATCCCTCCCCCACCCTCTCCCCCTTAGCAACCACAAGTCTGTTCTCTATGTCCCGGATATATGCCCAGGAGTGGGATTGCAGGATCATATGGCAACTCTATTTTTAGTTTTTTTGAGGAACCTCCATACTGTTTTCCATAGTGACTGCATCAGTTTACACTCCCACCAACAATGTAGGAGGGTTCCCTTTTCTCCACACCCCAGAGAGAGAAAGATTTTAAGAAATTGGGCTCACATGATTATGGAATCCTAGTGTATCCAAAATCTGATGGGGTAGGCTGCCAAGCTGGAGAGCCATAGAAGTTTTACAGTTCTAGTCCAAAGGCAGACTGTTGGAAGAATTTGTTCTTCCTTGGAGATCAGTCTTTGTTTATTGAAGCCTTCAAGTGATTGGATGAGGCCAACCCACATTATGGAGGGTAATCTGCTTTATTCAAAATTCAATGATTTAAACGTTAATCTCACCCAAAAAAACTTCTTCACAGAAACATTCAGAATAATGTTTGACCAAATATCTGGGCACCTGGCCCAGCCAAGTTGACACATAAAATTAACCATCACAGATATGTATTCTTAATGTTCCCATTTTACAGATAAGAAAGTTGTGACCTTGGTCATTCCCGAACAAGGATTCAAAACAGATTACCTGGTTTTTACAGCTAAGCACTCTGTGTTAGATGTTGAAGTCCCATCTTGCTCACGGTTGAGTTCTAATGTTATTGCATAAGTGAAAACCAAATACAGTCAAAATTATCCTTGAAAATCCCTTAAATTGCCTGTAAAATTGAGCATACAATTTTGTGTATCCAGTACTGATCTGTTTCTTTACTTAAGTCACCAGATAAAGTATCTGGCTGATATTTAGGGGTCATATTTTAGAAAAAAAATGTTTTTAATCATTAAATGCTTTGCCTTTGGTGTACAATTGAATTTGTTTGTTACATGTGCATATGGATGAGATGCCCTTATACTGTTTTAATGACATTAAATCCAATGCAATGTCTTATTTACCTTACTTGTAGCTGTTGCCATTTAGGAACTATTAGCACATCAAAAATTGCTAATTATTGCAAAACTTCTGCTGGTTGCGGGTGCTTTGTTGTAGTAAATACTAAGAGGAAGCTGAGTATAAGTGTTAGATAAAAATCGATTAAACTTGTAATAAAAAATTCAGTGAAATGTTGTCAAGCATGTATAGCTATCTTATTTTGAAATCTCAGTACACCTAAATACAATTCAAAAAATGTTTTTCCATGTGTTAAGTAGAGTAAGGTTCCAAAATTTGAGGTCACTTTGAAATTAGTGCAATGTATAGAAAATTCTGGATAGTAGATGATCTAAGCATTTTTTGTTTTGTTTGTTTCTTGACATTTCCAAGATATCTTGTTTTTAGTAAAACTAGGGTACTTGTGGTACATGACCAGAAAACACTAACCATGTCCCAGGGCCAGAGCTTGTGTTCTATAACAGTACAATGTTATATTGTACTGGCAACATCTTAGTGGGCAGAAGCCTCCTAGTTTGGTTCATTACATGATTTGTTTATGTCATGAGGTAGGATTGGTGGATGGGTGTCCAGCTCAGTACACACATCCTGCTCTCACTTCTTTGAATTCCTACATCACCATACCATATAATGAATGAGTACTTGCTTGTCACCTGCCCTTTGTTTATGGTTTCTGATTATTTCCCAGAAGTAGGATTTCTTGGAAAAAATGTATGAGCATATTTAAGGTTCATATTGTATCATACATATCTTCCCCCCTCCAACTTCATATTGTTAACATTTTGGCACATATTTTCACATAGTTGAATATGTTCTCTCTCTTTCTCTGCCTCTCTCTCTGTGATTCTCTCCCTCTCTCTCTCTCTTTTTCACTTATTACCTTTGAAAGTAACTTGCATCAAGAAACTTCAAGCCTAAATAATTCATCATGCATCACTTACAAATAATGACATTCTCCTACATAATTACATCAATACTAATATACCCAGGAAAATTAACAATGTTTCTATAATATTACATAAATGGGTCATTCATTTCTCAATGGTTCTCAGTGCCACATTTTCCCATACCATTCTTTCTTTCTGGAATGTGTTTCATTCAGCCTGTTTAATTTACCATATCGCACACTTTCTGTAGGACCCAAATTCTAATTTCATCTCTTCCATAAAAAACTTTCATTGATAACCCCAACTCTCACTAATCTCTAGTGCCCTGAACTCCTGGAATGCTAAATTATCTGTATCAGTCACTCAACGTGGCTCTGTTTATTACTTGTTTTCTAATTGTCAAGAGCTTCATGTAAATATCTCATTTACACAGTGATATTCTTTGTCTCCCAAACTTCAGTTACTTGTGTACCACTTTCACAATTTCTGCCATATCTTTATCATCAATATTATTTACTTACTTAAAAAATTAGATCAGTAAAAATAAATAAATACCTATATTAGTTTTGTCCTAAGCAGTCTGGAGAATTTTGGGTTTGATGTGGGGTATTAGTTTCCTAGGGCTGCCACAACAAATTACTGCAAATTGGGTGGCTAAAAACAACAGAAATTTACAGTTCTAGAGGCCAGAGGTTCAAAATCAAGGTGTTTTGAGTGCCTCAAACCATCCCAAGGCTCTAGGGAAGAATCTGTTCCTTGCCTTTTCCACCTTCTGGTGGATGCAGATGTTCTTTGACTTGTGGCCTCAGCACTCCAATGTCTGCATGTTTCTTCATATTGATTTCTTCTCTGAGTTTCTATGTGTGTCTCCTCTGTGTGTTTTTTTTTTTTTTTACATCTTTATTGGAGTATAATTGCTTTACAATGGTGTGTTAGTTTCTGCTTTATAACAAAGTGAATCAGTTATACATATACATATGTTCCCATATCTCTTCCCTCTTGCATCTTGCTCCCTCCCACCCTCCCTATCCCACCCCTCTAGGTGGTCACAAAGCACTGAGCTGATCTCCCTGTGCTATGCGGCTGCTTCCCACTAGCTATCTATTTTACGTTTGGTAGTGTATATATGTCCATGCCACTCTCTCACTTTGTCACAGCTTACCCTTCCCCCTCCCCATATCCTCAAGTCCATTCTCTAGTAGGTCTGTGTCCTTATTCCTGTCTTACCCCTAGGTTCTTCATGACAATTTTTTTTCTTAAATTCCACATATATGTTTTAGCATATGGTATTCGTCTTTCACTTTCTGACTTACTTCACTCTGTATGACAGACTCTAGGTCCATCCACCTCATTACAAATAGGTCAATTTCGTTTCTTTTTATGGCTGAGTAATATTCCATTGTATATGCGTGCCACATCTTCTTTATCCATTCATCCAATGATGGACACTTAGGTTGTTTCCATCTCCTGGCTATTGTAAATAGAGCTGCAATGAACATTTTGGTACATGACTCTTTTTGAATTATGGTTTTCTCAGGGTATATGCCCAGTAGTGGGATTGCTGGGTCATATGGTAGTTCTATTTGTAGTTGTGTGTCTTTTATAAGGTTATTTGTTATTGAATTTAGGGCCTGCCCGAATAATCCAGGAGAATCCCCTAATCTGGGGATTAGGACATGAACATATCTTTTGGGGGAACCATTCAGCCCACTACAATGTGTTATGTATATACTTTTTCTAATATGTAATAAATAAATATATAGCTATTTAAATAAAATAATTTATCTATGCACCAACCAAAAACAATCTTAGATGCTCTGAGGAAGAAAAAATGTTTCATCTTATTATCAAATACCTAATACACATATGCATACATGCATACATATGTATATACCTATATATATGCATTTCTGACCTCATTTTGCCTGGATGTAGCTGCTACTATGCTTGATACTTTTTCCCAGTCCCTTAGGATTGCCTACTTCATTAGTTTGTACAAATTGATTAATTCTTTTGTCTTATAGTGTTTAATTTCCTGATGCTATTGTGATGGTGGGACGTAAAATTTGAATTCCCTCTAGGTTTAGATGAGACCTAACTTTCTAATAATATCCAACTCCATCCACCTCTCCTTTCTCTAATACCCAAACACATGATGTCCTTATTGGAGAAGGACTGGAGATTCAGAGGGTTAAAGTGACTTTTTATTTAAACAATGAATGTGCACATATATGTGCATACATGTGTACCTGGGCATGAAAATGATTAGTCTAAACCCAGAGCAAAGCTAGAAGAGACCTGTGTACAAGAGCAACTTTCCTCTTTCTATTTGGGAGGAGCCTGAGCTTTATCTTTTTTTTTTTTGGC
The DNA here is from genome assembly GCF_008692025.1 of Phocoena sinus. NCBI lineage: Eukaryota > Metazoa > Chordata > Mammalia > Artiodactyla > Phocoenidae > Phocoena > Phocoena sinus. Next base: position 49,303,119 of record NC_045784.1, read on the forward strand.
TGCGTTGGGTCTTCGTTGCTGTGCGCAGGCTTTTCTCGGCGAGCGGGGCTACTCTTCGTTGCGGAGGACGGGCTTCTCATTGCGGTGGCTTCTCTTGTTGTGGAGCATGGGCTCTAGGCGCATGGGCTTCGGTAGTTGTGGTACGTGGGCTCAGTAGTTGTGTCTTGCGGGCTCTAGAGCACAAGCTTAGTAGTTGTGGCACACGGGCTTAGTTGCTCCGTGGCATGTGGAATCTTCCTGGACCAGGGCTCAAACCTGTGTCCCCTACCTTGGCAGGCGGATTCTTAACCGCTGTGCCACCAGGGAAGCCCTCTGAGCTTTATCTTATTACCATCACAATACTCCTTCCTCTCCTTTCCACCTGCTGTGCTGTCTGGAGTATTTTATTCTTTCATTTTCTTTCTAGCCTTGCCTTCCCACTTTCAAGCTCTAAATCAGAGCTGTTTTAAGCAATGGATTTCCCTGACCCTCCACCTCCCAAGGCCTTTCTACCTATCTTCATCAAATGCTCAAGAGCTTAGGTAATTGTGAAATTAACCACCTTTTCTCTGGGTTTCTTTCTAGAATTGAAGGCAGTAGGTGCCTTTATCCAACCTCTGTGGTGATATATCAATAAATAACTCTTTTTTGTCAACTCAAATTGCCTTAAAGTCTGATTAGAATTCTGGACATTTGAGAGGAAGGACTGTGGAAATTAAAACTTCTCTGCAAATTACCCCCAAGTTTCTGTATTTTTCCCATACCTAAGCTCCTTCATATACTCAGAAATCTTTGAAAGCTGCAGCCTGAAGTTTTAAAATATCTAATGGGTAAAGTATTCTCTTTATTTGAAGAGGGAGAGAGAGTTCTGTACTGACTGACTACAGAACACTTGAAACCTGAAGTCATCACACAATACTGAAAATTAAAAAAGTTGATTTAAAGAGAAAAATCTGATGACACAGCTTTAGATCAATCCTCAGATGAGTTTTCAAAGCTGTGGTAATTTTATTCAATGAAAAGTGGAATGGGGAGCCATCTTGAGTCATCTTAGTGAGAATTCTTAAAAATCTCTGAAAGTCTAGGGCTGAAAACATACTCACTTCTTATGTTATATCTTTTTCAGAACCTTCAAGTATAGTATGCTATGTACAAGGAGAAGGTAAACCAGATAGTCTGTGTTTTTTCTTTAACCATAAGGATAGCTATATTCAAAATATGAAAGAATTCAGACAGTATATTGAAATTCTTATTAAAATTACTTTGACCGTATTAAAAGAGAAATCTCAGTGCACACAAAAATCATTCACTATAGTAATATGTAGATATGGAATGCTTATCCTATTATGTTTTCATGTCACAAAGCAAGAAACGGTAAGGTAAACCTTGAGAGCCGCTTTCAAGCACAGTCTGTTCTCTTGAGGGAGCATACGTGCAGAATACAGTATTCACAAGCTGGAGAATCCTTGCTACAGGCTGGATTCACTTAGGCATAACAGGTACACTTGAAAGTGATATGGACAGAACGGAATATGTGATGATATGATTTGAGGAAGTTACCATTAAAACAATACAACCCAAACAACTGGTCTTCCAACATTTCTTTTAAAGTCATGTGGACCTAGAGTCTGTCATACAGAGTGAAGTAAGTCAGAAAGAGAAAAACAAATACTGTATGCTAACACATATATATGGAATCTAAGAAAAAAAAAGGTCATGAAGAACCTAGGGGTAAGACAGGAATAAAGATACAGACCTACTAGAGAATGGATTTGAGGATATGGGGAGGGGGAAGGGTAAGCTGTGACAAAGTGAGAGAGTGGCATGGACATATATACACTACCAAACGTAAAATAGATAGCTAGTGGGAAGCAGCCACATAGCACAGGGAGATCAGCTCAGTGCTTTGTGACCACCTAGAGGGGTGGGATAGGGCAGGTGGGAGGGAGTAAGACGCAAGAGGGAAGAGATATGGGAACATATGTATATGTATAACTGATTCACTTTGTTATAAAGCAGAAACTAACACACCATTGTAAAGCAATTGTACTCCAATAAAGATGTTAAGAAAAATTAAAAAATATAAAGTCCTGTGATGATGGCAGAAGAAGAGTAATGACTGAAGCCCTATTGTGGACAGGGTTTTTGTTAGACCACAGGGCAGACTTGGTCTACAGAAGGACAACTCATGATGGTTTGCTGAAGCAGGACCCTGCAACATCTTATCTCATCAAGGCAATAAGAATAGCTTATATGTTCTTCAAGTTCTATACTTTCATCAGTCAGTTTCCATTTTGGATTTTCCTGAATAATATGTTTGTCAATATAATGAATAACTGTGGATTGAGTACTAGCTAATCACAAGGCCTTGAACCCATGACATTATTCCGGTCAACACTCAAGATCTAGGAGATGGCCTCTATTTAGCAAAAGATAGTGAGGTTGCCAAAGTAATCTCCATTTTATATTTAACATTCAGAACTTCAGCTTCCTTAGGTTTCTGGGACTAAAGCCGAGAGTGCAGAAAGTCCCTGAAAATGTAACTAGATCTTTCCTTAATGTATACTGGCAGACTGTTTATTTCTATATCTGCACCCACAGTCTATATACTTCTAGAAAAACAATATTATACCTAACCTCTTCTTTTGTTTTTGTCTTTTGTTTTGTTTTGTTTTTTTGGCCATGCCCCACTGCTTGCTGGATCTTAGTTCCCTGACCAGGGATTGAAGCCAGGCCACAGCAGTGAAAGCCCCAAGTCCTAAACACTGGACCACCAGGGAATTCCCAACCGAACCTCTTCTTATGCTTTCTGTTGTAACTCTATTTCTCAGTGTTATCAGGATAATCTCTGTTATCCCAGATATTCCTGGGAGTCTGCCTCTTTAATCTGGGAAAGGAGCTAGTTAGGTGAAGGGACAAGTAGGAAATATGGGAAAAATAGGAGCTTAAGTTTATATGAGGGATTCAGAGGAGAAGGAATTTTTAAGCTCAGCACAGCCATTCTTGACAACTTCTCCACATCCTCCCCCTCCCCACCAACAGAATTCTACTGCTTACCTTACCTGGATGGAGTGAATCCACCCATGAAGGATGGATTACATTAGAAGTATGTCAAACAGTGGGACAAATCACAGAAGACATGTCTTAGAGGGGCAGATTGAAGCAATATGTGGACCACAAACAAGGCGTGAGTTGGGTTGAGGTCTTGTAAATCGAGAAACCAAAAATATCATAGCATAGCAGAGGGAGAAAGCAGATGGCTGTCTGGCTAAATTCTGTGAGTAAAATGTGGGTACTTCTTGGTGCGTTTATTCATGCTCAGCATGCTCTGAGGGTATTTTAAAGAAAGTCAGAACAAGAGAACACTGCCTACTCTTGCCCGTCATCATTCTCTGAGTTTAGGCCCATATTATCTTTCATCTAAAATTTTAAAATCATAACCATAATACCACTTGATAATGATATTGTGGATAATGATATTATGGATTGAGTACTTTAAAAATTACCAATAATTCTTTAATATCATCCAATATGCAGTTAATATTCAAATTTATCCAATTGTCTCATAAATGTCTTACCAAGATTTTTCCTTGTGCTTCCATTTTGACCTCTTTAAATCCTGTCTTATTCCTTCTTTAATCTATCCTTCATTAAGGAGCTAGTTAAATATCACAGAAATAGCTCTGTCCATGTCACTCCCCTCCTCAAAACAATTATCTTTTATCTCACCCAGTCTTTCCTTGAAATTCACTTTCTCTCATATTCCAAAAATAAAGCATAGTCATATTTTGTGTAAGGGCTGCATTCCTGAACATCTCTCATAATTCAGAACTCCTACAGCTCAGTATGATCCTGATAGAGAATGGAGTCTTGCTTGTTTACTGGCTAAGTAGCACTACTATCTCCAAAGCCATCTTCAAGGTCCAGATATTGCTTGGCAACGGCAGTAAACAGTCCACAATATCCTTGACCTTTTTTTATTAATTGAAGTATAGTTGACTTACAATATTATATTAGTTTCAGGTGTACAGCATAGTGATTCAGCATTTTTACATATTATACTCCATTAGAAGTTATTACAAGATAATAGCTATAATTCCCTGTGCTATACAATATATCCTTGTTGCTTATCTATTTTACACATAGTAGTTTTTATCTCTTAATCCCCTACCCCTAATTTGTCTACTCCCCTTTGGTAGCCACTAGTTTGTTTTCTATATCTGTAAATCTGTTTCTGTTTTGCATATACATTTGATAGTATTATTTATTTATTTTTTTTGGCTGTGCCATGCAGCATGCAAGATCTTATTTCCCCGACCAGCGATTGAACCTGCAGTGAAAGTGCTGGGTACTAACCACCGGACAAACAGGGAATTCCCTGTATTATATATTAGATTCCTTATATAAGTGATATCATACAGTATCTTTCTGTCTGACTTATTTCACTAAGCATAATATTCTCCAGGACCATCCACGTTGCTGCAAAAGGCAGAATTCCATTTTTTTATGGCTGAGTAATATTCCATTGTGTGTATATGTGTGTGTATGTATGTGTATATATACATATATATATATATATATATATATATATATATATATATATATACCACATCTTCTTTATCTATTCGTCTATTGATGGACATGGGTTGCTTCGATATTTGACTGTTATGAATAGTGCTACTGTGAACATTGTGGTGCATGTATCTTTTTGAATTAGTGTTTTTTTTTTTGTTGTTGTTTTTCCTGATGCATATCCAGGAGTGGAATTGCTGGAGCATATGATAGTTGTATTTTTAACTTTTTGAGGAATCTCCATACTGTTTTCCATAGTGGCTACACCAGTTGATATTCGCAACAGTGCAGAAGGGTTCCTTTTACTCCACATCCTCTCCAACATTTGTTATTTGTAGACTTTTTGATGATAGCCATTCTGACAGGTGTGAGGTGATATCTCTTTGTTTTGTTTTTTGTTTTTTTTTTTTTTGCGGTACGCGGGCCTCTCACTCTTGTGGCCTCTCCCATTGCGGAGCACAGGCTCCGGACACGCAGGCTCAGCGGCCATGGCTCACGGGCCCAGCCGCTCCGCGGCATGTGGGATCTTCCCGGACCGGGGCACGAACCCGTGTCCCCTGCGTCGGCAGGCGGACTCTCAACCACTGCGCCACCAGGGAAGCCCCTCTTTGTTGTTTTGATCTGCATTTCTCTGAAAATTAACAACGTTGAACATCTTTTCATATGCTTGTTGGCCATCTGTATGTCTTCTTTGGACAATGTCTATTCATCTTCTACCCAATTTTTTTAATTTTTAAATTTTATTTTATTTTATTTTTTACACAACAGGTTCTTATTAGTTATCCATTTCATACACATCAGTGAATACATGTCAATCCCAATCTCCCAATTCATCACAGCACCACCACCCCACCTGCCGATTTCCCCCCTTGGTGTCCATACATTTGTCCTCTACATCTGTGTCTCAATTTCTGCCCTGCAACACGGTTCATCTGTACCATTTTTCTAGGTTCCACATGTATGCGTTAATATACGATATTTGTTTTGCTCTTTCTGACTTACTTCACTCTGTATGACAGTCTCTAGATTCATCCATGTCTCTACAAATGACCCAATTTCTTTCCTTTATATGGCTGAGTAATATTCCCTTCTATATATGTACCACAACTTCTTTATCCATTCATCTGTCGATGGGCATTTAGGTTGCTTCCATGACCTGCCTATTGTAAATAGTGCTGCAATGAACATTGGGGTTCATGTGTGTTTTTGAATTATGGTTTTCTCAGGGTATATGTCTAGTACTGGGATTGCTGGGTGATATGGTAATTCTATTTTTAGTTTTTTAAGGAACCTCCATACTGTTCTCCATAGTGGCTGTATCAATTTACATTCCTACCAACAGTACAAGAGGGTTCCCTTTTATCCACACTCTCTCCAGCATTTGTTGTTTGTAGATTTTCTCATGATGCCCATTCTAACTGGTGTGAGGTGATACCTCATTGTAGTTTTGATTTGCATTTCTCTAATAATTAGTGATGTTGAGCAGCTTGTCATGTGCTTCTTGGCCATCTGTATGTCTTCTTTGGAGAAATGTCTATTTAGGTATTCTGCCCATTTTTGGATTGGGTTCTCTGTTTTTCTTAATATTGAGCTGCATGAGCTGTTCATATATTTTGGAGGTTAATTCTTTGTCTGTTGATTCATTGGCAAATATTTTCTCCCATTCTGAGGGTTGTCTTTTCATCTTGTTTGTAGTTTCCTTTGCTTTGCAACAGATTTTAAGTTTCATTAGGTCTCATCTGTTTATGTTTGGTTTTATTTCCATTACTCTAGGACACAGATCAAAAAAGATCATGCTGTGATTTATATCAAAGAGTGTTCCTCCAATGTTATCCTCTAAGAGTTTTATAGTGTCCGGTCTTACATTTAGGTCTCGATTCAATTTTGAGTTAATTTTTGTGTATGGTGTTAGGGAGTGTTCTAATTTCATTCTTTTACATGTAGCTGTACAGTTTTCCTAGTATCACTTATTGAAGAGACTGTCTTTTCTCCATTGTATACCTTTAACTCCTTTGTCATAGATTAGTTGACTATAGGTGCATGGGTTTATCTCTGGGCTTTCTATCCTGTTCCATTGATCTATGTTTCTGTTTTTTTGCCAGTACCATATTGTCTTGATTACTGTAGCTTTGTAGTATAGTCTGAAGTCAGGGAGTCTGATTCCTCCAGCTCCGTTTTCTTTCCCTCAAGACTTCTTTGGCTATTTGGGGTCTATTGTGTCTCCATAAATATTTTAAGGTTTTTTTGTTCTAATTCTGTAAAAAATGCCATTGGTAATTTGATAGGGATTGCATGGAATCTATAGATTGCTGTGGGTAGTGTAGTCATTTTCACAGTATTGATTCTTCCAATCCAAAAACATTGTATATCACTCCATCTCTTTGTATCATCTTTAATTTCTTTCATCAGTGTCATAATTTTCTGCATGCAGGTCTTTTTTCTTCCTAGGTAGGTTTATTCTTAGGTATTTTATTCTTTTTGTTGCAGTGATAAATGGGAGCGTTTCCTTAATTTCTCTTTCAGATTTTTCACCATTAATGTATAGCAATGCAACAGACTTCTGTTCATTAATTTTGTATCCTGAAACTTTACTAAATTCATTGATTACTTCTATTAGTTTTCTGGTGGCATCTTTAGGATTCTCTATGTATAGTATCATGTCATCTGCAGAGAGTGACAGTTTTACTTCTTCTTTTCCAATTTGTATTCCTTTTATTTCTTTTTCTTCTCTGATTGCCGTGGCTAGGACTTCCAAAACTATGTTGAATAATAGTGGTGAGAGTGGACATCCTCGTCTTATTCCTGAGCATAGAGGAAATGCTTTCAGGTTTTCACCATTGAGAATGAACTTTGCTGTGGGTTTGTCGTATATGGCCTTTATTTGTAGAGGTAATTTCCCTCTATGCCCACTTTCTGGAGAGTTTTTATCATAAATGGGTGTTGAATTTTGTCAAAAGCTTTTTCTGCATCTATTGAGATAATCATATGGTTTTTCTTCTTCAGTTTGTTAATATGGTGTATCACATTGATTGATTTGTGTATATTGAAGAATCCTTGCATCCCTGGGATAAATCTCACTTGATCATGGTGTATCATCCTTTTAATGTGCTGTTGGATTCTGTTTACTAGTATTTTGTTGAGGATATTTGCATGTACATTCATCAGTGATATTGGTCTGTAATTTTCTTTTTTTGTAGTATCTTTGTCTGGTTTTTGTATCAGGGTGATGGTGGCTTCATAGAATCAGTTTGGGAGTTTTCCTTCCTCTGCAATTTTTTGGATGAGTTTGAGAAGGAAGGGTGTTAGGTCTCCACTAAGTGATAGAATTCACCTGTGAAGCCATCTGGTCCTGGAGTTTTATATTTTGGAAATTTTTTAATCACAGGTTCAATTTCATTACTTGTCATTGGTCTATTCATATTTTCTATTTCTTCCTAGTTCAGTCTTGGAAGGTTATACCTTTCTAAGAATTTGTCCATTTCTTCCTGGTTGTCCATTTTATTAGCATAGATTTACTTGTAGTAGTCTCTTAGGATGCTTTGTATCTCTGTGGTGTCTGTTGTAACTTCTCCTATTTTCATTTCTAATTTTATTGATTTAAAGCCTCTTCCTCTTTTTCTTGATGAGTCTGACTAATGGTTTATCAATTGGTTTATCTTCTCAAAGAACCAGCTTTTAGTTTTATTGATCTTTGATATTGTTTTCTTTGTTTCTATTTCATTTATTTCTCTCTGATCCTTATGATTTCTTTCCTTCTGCTAACTTTGTGTTTTGTTTGTTCTTCTTTCTCTAGTTCCTTTAGGTTTAAGTTTAGCTTGTTTATTTGAGATTTTTCTTGTTTCTTGAGGTAGGCTTGTATTGCTATAACCTTCCCTCTTAGAACTGCTTTTTCTGCATCCCATAGGTTTTGGATCATCGTGCTTGTGTTGCCAGTTGTCTCTAGGTATTTTTTGATTTCCTCTTTGATTTCTTCAGTGATCTCTTGGTTATTTAGTAACATATTGTTTAGACTCCATGTGTTTGTGTTTTTTATGGTTTTTTCCCCTGTAACTGATTTCTAATCTCATAGTGTTGTGGTTAGAACAGATGCTTGATATGATTTCAATTTTCTTAAATTTACTGTGGTTTCATTTGTAACCCAAGATGTGATATATCCTGGAGAATGTTCTGTGTGCACTTGAGAAGAAAATGTAATCTGCTGTTTTTGGATGGAATGTCCTATTAATATCAACTAAATCTAGCAGGTCTATGTGTCATTTAAATTTTATGTTTCCTTATTAATTTTCTGTTTGGGTGATCTGTCCATTGGTGTTAGTTAGGTGTTAAAGTCACCCACTATTATTGTGTTAGTGTTGATTTCCTCTTTTATAGCTGTTAGCTGTTGCCTTATGTATTGATGTGCTCCTATATTAGGTGCATATATATTTATATTTGTTATATTTTCTTGGATTGCTCCCTTGATGATTATGTAGTGTCCTTCTTTTTCTCTTCTAACATTCTTTACTTTAAAGTCTATTTTGTCTGATATGAGAATTGCTTCCAGGTTTCTGTTGATATTTACATGGAATATCTTTTTCCATCCCCTCACTTTCACTCTGTATGTGTCACTCGGTCTGAAGTGGGTCTCTGGTAGACAGTATATATATGGGTCTTGTTTTTGTAACCATTCAATGAGCCTGTGTCTTTTGGTTGGAGCATTTAATCCATTCACGTTTAAGGTAATTATTGATATGTATGTTCCTATTACCATTTTCTTAATTGTTTTGGGTTTGTTTTTATAGATCCTTTTCTTCTCTTGTCTTTCCCACTTAGAGAAGTTCCTTTAACATTTGCTGTAGAGATGGTTTGGTGGTGCTGAATTCTCTTAGTTTTTGCTTGTCTGTAAAGCTTTTGATTTCTCCATCAAATCTGAATGAGGTCCTTGCCAGGTAGAGTAATCTTGGTTGTAGGTTCTTCCCTTTCATCACTTTAAGTATGTCATGCCATTCCCTCTGGCTTGGAGAGTTTCCTCTGAGAAATCAGCTGCTAACCTTATGGGAATTCCCTTGTATGTTAACCTTATGGGAGTTCCCTTGTATGTTATTTGTCATTTTTCCCTTTCTGCTTTCAATAATTTTTCTTTGTATTTAATTTTTGCCAATTTGATTACTATGTGTCTCAGCTTGTTTCTCCTTGGGTTTATCCTTTATGGGACTCTGTGCACTTCCTGGACTTGGGTGCCTATTTCCTTCGCACATTAGGGAAGTTTTCGACTATAATCTCTTCAAATATTTTCTCAGTTCCTTCTCTCTCTCTTTTCCTTCTGGGATCCCTATAATGCAAATGCTGTTGCATTTTATATTGTCCCAGAGGTCTCTTAGGCTGTCTTCATTTCTTTTCATTCTTTATTCTTTATTCTGTTCCTCAGCAGTGAATTCCACCATTCTCTCTTCCACGTCAATTATCCGTTCTTCTGCCTCAGTTATCCTGCTATTGATTCCTTCTAGTGTATTTTTCATTTCAGTTATTGCATTTTTCATCTCTGTTTGTTCTTTAATTCTTCTAGTTCTTTGTTAAACATTTCTAGCGTCTTGTCTATCTTTGCCTCCATTCTTTTTCCACAGTCCTGGATTATCTTTTCTATCATTAATCTGAATTCTTTTTCTGGAAGGTTGCCTATCTCTACTTCATTGAGTTGTTTTTCTGGGGTTTTATATTGTTTCTTCATCTGGTACATAGTCCTCTGCCTTTTCATTTTGTCTATCTTTCTGTGAATGTGAGTTTTGTTCCACGGGCTGTAGGACTGTAGTTCTTTTTGCTTCCACTGTCTGCTCTCTGGTGGGTGAGGCTATCTAAGAGGCTTGTGCAAATTTCCTGATGGAAGGGACTGGTGGTGGGTAGAGCTGGCTGTTGCTCTGGTAGGCAGAGCTCAGTAAAACGTTATTCTACTTGTCTGCTGATGGGTGGGGCTAGATTCCCTCCCTGTTGGTTGTTTGGCCTGATGCGACCAAACACTGGAGCCTACCCGGACTCTTTGTTGGGGCTAATGGCAGATCCTGTGAGGGCTCACACCAAGGAGTATTTCCCAGAACTTCTGCTGCCAGTGTCCTTGTCCTCATGGTGAGACACAGCCACCCCCTGCCTCTAGCACCAGCAGGCAGGTCTGGTTCTCTCTCCCATGGCATCACTGCTCCCTTGTTTGGGTCACAATGCACACACCACCCTGTGTGTGCCCTCCAAGAGTGGAGTCTCTCTTTCCCCCAGTCCTGTCAAAGTTCTGCAATCAAATCCCACTAGCCTTCAAAGTCTGATTCTCTAGGAAGTCCTCCTCTTCTTGCCAGACCCCCAGGTTGGGAAGTCTGACATGGGCTCAGAACCTCCATTCCAGTTGGTGGACTTCTGTGGTATAAATGTTCTCTGGTTTGTTAGTCACCCATCAAGCAACTATTGGATTTGATTTTATTGTGATTGTGCCCCTCCTACTGTCTCACTGGGGCTTCTCCTTTGTCTTTGGATGTGGGATATCTTTTTTGGTGAGTTCCAATGTCTTCCTGTTGGTGATTGTTCCCGTCTACCCATTTTTTAATTGGGGATATCCTTGATCTTTGAATTCATTCAACTCAGAAAAATTGTAATTAGGTTGAGGTTTTATGTTATTTTATATATTACCTATAAAGTGATCATTTAATTAGTATTTATTTTTTGGCCACGCTGCATGTGGGATCTTAGTTCCCTGACCAGGAATCAAACCTGCGCCCCCTGCATTGGAAGCACAGAGTCTTAACCACTGGACCACCAGGGAAGTCCCTTAATTGGTATTTTTAAATTTAAAAGTTGCACAGATATATTTTTCATTTGATAAAACTGACTGTACTGCATCATTATTACCTAAGCATATTGTCTGTTGGTATGTCTCTGTAGATGGAAATTTTTTTTTACCCTTTCTCTTCTTACAGAACTTCTATTAATTCTCTAAGACTCATCTGAAATATCACTTCCTCCTTGAAACCTTCCCTGATCTTCTAGACAGAATGAATCATTCCCTTTTCTTTTTCTAAAATACCTTGCTTGCATATCTACTGCATCACTTATTATGGTGTGACTTATAAGCTACTTATATTATTCTATCATTGTAGTTGGTATGTTAGTATGTACTTCGTGGCTATACCTTATTCATTTGTGCCCTCACTGGGCTTAACACAGTACTAATAGTGGATACTCAGATGTGTTGATTCTAATTAATCTTGCAGAATTATTGTAAAGTTTAAATGAAATAATTTGTATTAATTGCCTTTTACAGTGCCTGATGCTGGTACTCAATAGTTTCCCTCTTTTTTCCTCTTTACTATTGTTTTACTTTTTCCTCTTGCCTCATTTTTCTCAACTCCCTGTATATTCTGTCCATGACAACAGAATAGAGATTTCTTTCTTTCGTTGCTCACATCTCTCTTCTTCAGGATACTAACACTCACTGTTTGCACCTCTCATTTGTTTATGTATTTATTTTAGGTCACTGGCCCTGTTAAAATTAGAGATTCCCTTAAGGCAGCAGACAGAGGTAATATGACATCTCCACCACTCCTGGATGCCAACCCCATGGAGAACCCAGCACTGTTAAATGACATCAAGATTGAGCCCCCAGAAGAACTTCTGGCTAATGATTTCAACCTGCCCCAGGTGGAACCAGTTGACCTCTCCTTTCACAAGCCAAAGTCTCCTCTTCAGCCTGCCAGTATGCTGCAAGCTCCAATACGTCCTCCCAAGCCACAGTCTGCTTCCCAGACACTTGTAGTATCCACTTCAACATCAGACACAGGCACTTCAGCAAACATCCCTACTGTTCTGACCCCAGGCTCTATCCTGGCCTCCTCTCAGGGCACTGGTGGTCAGCAGATCTTACATGTGATTCACAGCATCCCCTCAGTCAATCTGCCAAATAAGATGGGTAGCCTGAAGGCCATCCCAGTGATGGTGCAGTCACTGCCCATGGTGTATACTACTTTGCCTGCAGATGGGAGCCCTGCAGCCATTACAGTCCCACTCATTGGAGGAGATGGCAAAAATGCTGGATCAGGTGAGCATCAATCTGCCCCTTTGCTGGACTTTACCTTCCTTCATCTATTCCCTTTTTGAATATTGTATCTCCTATTTCTTTTCCAATTATTCTTGCATACAGCTTTAAGAGCAATTTTTCATAAATACTGTTTTTATCATGTCTCTTCAATGCTTACAAATGTACAAAGAATATTTTTCATTTAGCCCATGTTTCTCAAACTGGGGTATACATATCTTTGAGTGAAATACTATGTATCTTCCTGGAACCTCTATATTATTTGACAGTAAGTAATTTAAAACATTTTATATTTTTAAAATATGATTTTATTAAAGAGAAAATATAATATTTGAATAATATTTTAAAACATGACCTTCAAAAATAGTTTTAAACTACTAAAGCAACTACACTGGGACTTTCCAGGAGGATGTGTTTAGTCTTCTATGCCATTAAGAATGCTTTGGTAGAAAAGTTGAGAATGTTTCTAGCCCTACATACATAGCCAGCCTTATCTCCCAGCCTCTCCCAGCACTGTACCTTTTCTCTTCCCTACAGGTAAAATAGTCTTCTTTGAAATTTTGCCATCTTTCCTGTGTTCCACCTCATTTAGCATCTATCACCTTCCACGTTATTTTTTACATGTCTGTATCACAAGTGTATGGGCATTCTTCCCAATTGAATTGTAAATTTCTCGAGGACAAGACTCCATCTTATTTTTCTTTGTGCATCTCCAGAGAGGACAGTGGTAGATAGTAGTTTTCTTATAAAAAATAATGTGATGAACAAACTTGAAAATTTTTCCAGGAGAGAGTTCATATGCTGTAATCTTACCTTTTATTTATTTTTAAAATAAGTTCAGAATTCAGAAAGGTATGTTTATCTCCCTTTCACCACTATCCCCCAGCCACCCAGTTCCCCTCCTAGAGACATATCTAGTTTGTAATAGAGAATGATGGAAGAAAATTATATGGCTTCTTGAAGTGGTTCAAGATATTTACCTTCACCACATCTGTAGAATTACAAGCAGTTTTGGATGTTCAGCTTTAGGAAGGATGTTGGGAAATTGGAGTATAATCAGAGGAGAAAGATTAAGATGGTGAGAGGACTAAAACCCATGTCAGAAAGGAGATGATAAATGTTTAGCATGAATTAAAAAGACCAAAGGGGAGATATGCGGGTGGAAATGACTAGGAACCAGATTTCAGCTTAGTGTAAAAAAAAACTTTCTAAGAGTTTTCTACCTTTGAAATTCAATGCCTTGTGATCTTTCCATCACTAAATGTAGGAGAATGACATACTAAGCATCAAGTTGCTGAGACTCCGCTGTGTTCTTTTGAATTAAAATGCCGTTATCGATTAGTGGTTAGTTGTGGTAATGATAAGTATTCATAACAATCTTGTTTTTGAGATCCCCTGAGGGGTTTATTTAAAATACAATTATAAATTTTCATATAGGGAGAGAGCCAAACAAAACAGGAGATGGGAAAATAAAATCCTTTGTGTGAGAATTTACTGATATCAAGGCAGTGGTAACACCAAGGGATGGTTTGATGGGCTTTGAATTGCCCCCATCATAATATCCATCAGTCCATCAGAACCATTTTATTTTTTTTTTTGTTTTTTGGTTTTTTTGTGGTATGCAGGCCTCACTGTTGTGGCCTCTCCCGTTGCAGAACACAGACTCCGGACACACAGGCTCAACGGCCATGGCTCACGGGCCCAGCCGCTCTGCGGCATGTGGGATCTTCCCGGACCGTGGCACGAACCCGTGTCCCCTGCATCAGCAGGCAGACTCTCAACCACTGCGCCACCAGGGAAGCCCTGTCAGAACCATTTTAAATAAATGGAATAAATTGTAAGGTGTTCAATGTAGTTTCAAGCTAAGACCATTAGCACAGTGGTCTCCAAATGGTATGCTTACACCTTGGTGGGGGGCAAAGGGGGTATTGCACAAAGTATTTGGAGCACAAAAAGAAAGCATCAAAACTTCTATTTGTATTGTCTCACCCTTTACATGATATTTTGTTTATTTTTCATAATGTACACAAAATTTTAGGATGCTAGTACATTTATATCATAAACACACACATACGCATGCAGAGACACAGACACAGATATATGCTTAAAACGTTTTAGTGAATGATACACAATGTATGGAGGTGACTGCTCTAGCCAAATACTCCCCATCCCCAACTTTATTGCCACGCTTAAGTTTCTTCTATATAGAAATTTTGAAGCTTTCACTAGATCTAGATGTCTGACCATGTAACTGAGTTTTGTTAGGCGTCAGAAACACCATTGGTTGACAATAAAGATTTAACAGCTTCTGCCAACATAGGTGGAAGGGAAGGACGTTAACATGTATCAAGCACCTGCTAGACATGCATTATGTGTCTCATCTCAATGACTCGTTTCCATTAAGGAACACAAAAGCCAAAGGGGATGTTCTCATCTCTAGCATGAGCCTAGGCATTGATCTGAGGACAGTCAGGGAACTATTTAGAGTTTGATTCAACAAATACAAATTGAACCTGACTTTTCAACAGACACTGTCTTGGGTCCTGGAGATAGGGAGTTGAATCATACCCAGACCTTATTCTAGACAAACCCACTATCTTATCTTGCTCACTATCCTAGAGAAGCTCATTCTAGTGACAATGCTCCACACTACCCTTCCCTCAAAGGAATTTCTTTATCCTGCTCTGCTAAAATTTTAAATGCTCTTCTTTTCCTTCCATACAAATATACTTCTTCCATCTTTGCTTTTTCTTTATTTCTCTATCTTGCTGCTACTTTTCATTGTGGGCCAAACTGGGAATCCTGAAAATGATTAGAGGTTCATACATTTGTAGCCCACACTGCTCCTTTTCTTTGCTTTTAGTTAAAGTTGACCCCACCTCCATGTTTCCACTGGAGATCCCAAGTGACAGTGAGGAGAGTGCAATTGAGAGTGGATCCTCAGCCTTACAGGGTATTCAGGTACAAGAGTAAGTACTTTTATCTTTACTTCAGGTCTGTCTCTGTGTATATATGTGTGTGTCTGTGGTAAAAGTGGAACAAATTCTCAGACACAATAGTAAGAATTCGAGGACAACAAAATATAAGTAAACTGCCTTTTCAGCGAAGGTATGAGCTTGTATGCACACATGTGCATGGACATGGATGTTATGACACAGTAATGTTTTAATTGTAGATCATCATTTTTTACCCTTGGAAAATATACAAATTTCCTATAAAGTACAGTTGCATTCTGTTTCTCTCTGTAAGTTTAAAGCAACCTTATCATTGGCTTGTGTTTTAGCAATCATGTTGGATGAAAAATACATTGCTTTAAACCTAAGAATGAAGCTTATTAGAGTGAAATGCTCATATTGCTTGGGAACAGAAACCACCCAAAGAAACATTACCACCTTCTGGGACCTGCATTTACTGAGCAGAATGGCTTAGTTGAGGGAATTGCTTGAGCTATTTCAATTATTGGGGGGGGGGGCTGGTATTAAATTTGCATAAATTAAATGCATGTATGAGGTGATCCCATTATATGTAAGTCCATTTATTTAGCCTCCACTTTAAAATCACTATTTGGCCTTATCTCTCTTTCTTTGCTCAGGCCAGCAGCAATGAGCCAAATGCAGGGAGAAGAGTCCCTTGACTTGAAGAGAAGACGGATTCACCAGTGTGACTTTGCGGGATGCAGCAAAGTGTACACCAAAAGCTCTCACCTGAAAGCCCACCGAAGAATCCATACAGGTCTGCCCACCTCCACTCTACCCCCAACACACAAACACACACACACACACACACACACAGTCTCTGAGAGACAGGAAGAGAAGAAAGTCTTGAAACAAAGGTTGATCTAGTTATACTCATGGGCACAGGTTCCATTCATGGCTTTTACCCCTATGTCTTGTTTCTACTCTACGGTAGCTTTCATGAAACCAGCCTAAGAAAACACTAAACCTGGTGTCTTCTGAATAGTTATCATTCCCATTGAGCACCTGTAGGTCTTTCTAATTGGGAAGTCATAACATTTATAAGAAGATTAAGGCAGATAAGACTCCCTCCCTTGCTACCAGAGCCACACAAGTTTTATTAAGTATTGAAAAGTACAGTGAAATTAAAGCAGGCTTTTGGAGCTCAGCATCATTTACCAACCTATAACATATCTTTGTTCTCATTAGAAATGAAAGGTGGACATTAGAAAGAATAAGTAAAGCAGACCTGGGGGCTGAGGGTGGTGCTGGGGGAGTGAGCAAATTGCCCCATCTGAAGGAGAACTATCCCTCAACTCCAAATAAGTATTACCAAATCTCCCAAATTAAAACGAATCATGATTTTTTTTTTTTTTTGTGGTATGTGGGCCTCTCAATGTTGTGGTCTCTCCCGTTGTGGAGCACAGGCTCCGGACACGCAGGGTCAGCGGCCATGGCTCATGGGCCCAGCCACTCCGTGACATGTGGGATCTTCCCGGACCGGGGCACGAACCCGCGTCCCCTGCATCGGAAGGCAGACTCTCAAGCACTGCACCACCAGGGAAGCCCAAGAATCATGATTTTTATGTGAAACATCCTAGATTTTGAATGTTGTCATGTAATTAAACAAATTTTATAACACCATAGATTCAAAGAAACCTGCCTATGGGCCAGAAATAGCTTTTTAGTCATCAGTTTGTACCCTCTCCTTGAAGACTTCTCATCCCCAATCATCTCCAGCTCAGAAGTGAGATTTGGACACCCTGGACTAGGAAGGGGGCCTCTTTTCTTGTAAACATATACTGTATTAGAGTTTGTATAGAACCCAACCTTGGTATGCAACCTGGGTATACTTTTTTTCTATTACTGATATTCCACAGGTTCTTTGGAACTGAGACAGCTGAAGAAATGCCTGCTTTATTGCACTCTAAAGATTGGGGTTCATTGCAAGGTGTTCCAGAGAGTGATATCCTTGTCTCTGGTAGATATTCTCAGCAGAGAGCCATGAGGTTCTAGCTTATCTGGATACCACCTCTAGTATGCAATGCAGCCCTTCATCTGCTTTGAGCTTACAATCATGCAAAGCAGAAAGTACAGATACAACAATTTCCATTTAACATACAGTTAAGCCCCAGTTTTTAATAACAGCATCACCCATTCACTCAGGCTCAAAATTAATGATTGATTCTTAACATTCTCTGTGCCCCCAGTTATGTGTTTCTAAACTTCTATTATTTCTTTCTTCAAATAGCTCATTTATTGAGGATGTAAACATAATAGCCAAGAGCATGCACTGTGAAACTACACTGCCTGAATTTGACATCCCAGTCTATCACTCATTAGCTGGAAGTTACTTCACCTTTCTTTGCCTCAGTTTCCTTATCTGGGAATATTAATAGTTTAAACACTTAGAATACTGTCTGACATATAGTAAACTCTCAATATATGTGAGCTATTATTTGTATCCTTTCAATTCCAGTCTCACTTCCACACAGTTAGGCTTTTTGCCTTAATTTATTCTTTTTCTCCTCCAACTTTATAGTTGAAAATTGTTCATATTCAAGATGTAAAAATGGGTGATTTGATATGTATACATTCTGAAATATTCATCACAAATAAACTGATTATCCCGTCCATCACCTCACAAAGTTACGTTGTGTGTATGTGTGTGTGTCTCATGAGAGCACCTAAGGTACACCCTCTTAGCAAATTTCAAGTATACAATATTGTTAACTACAGTCACATTGTTGTACATTAGACTTCTAGGACTTATTTATCTTGCAGAACTGAAATTTGTACCCACCATTCCTCTTCCCGTTGGTAACCACTAGTTTATTCTCTATATCTGTGATTCTCTTTCTGTTTTGTTATATTTATTCATTTGTTTTCTTCTTTTAGATTCTACATGTAAGTGAAAACTTATACTTGTCTTTCTCTGTCTGACTTATTTCACTAAGCATAATACTGTCCAGGTCCATCTACTTTGTTTCATATGGCAAGATTTTAATTTTTTTATGGCTGAGTAATATTCTACTGTGTGTGTGTGTATTTGTGTGTGTGTGGTGTGTGTGTGTGTACCACATCTTTTTTTATTGACGTATAGTTGATTTACAATATTATATCATTTTCAGGTATAAAGCATAGTGATTTAGTATTTTTGCAGATTATACTCCATTATAAATTATTACAAGATAAAGGCTATAATTTTCTGTGCTATACAATATATCCTTGTTGCTTATCTATTTTATACATAGTAGTTTATATTTCTTCATCTCATTCTCCTAATTTACCCCTTCCCCACTTCCTTTTCTGCTTTGGTAACCACAAGTTTGTGTTCTACACGTGTGAGTCTGTTTCTATTTTGCATATACACTCATTTATATTAGTTTTAGATTCCACATGTAAGTGATATCATAAAATATTTGTCTTTCTCTGTTTGACTTATTTCACTAAACATAATACTCGTTAGGGCCGTCCAAGCTGCTGCAAATTTCATTCTTTTTTATGCCTAGTAATATTTCATTGAGTATATATATACACTTCTCTATCCATTCTTCTGTGGATGGACACTTAAGTTGCTTCCATATTTTGGTTATTGTAAATAATGCTGCTATGAACGTTGGGGTGCTATTCCAACGTTGAAAATACTAGTCTTTTCAAACTAGCATTTTCATTTTCTTCAGATATATACCCAGAAGTGGAATTGCTTGGATCATATGGTAGTTCTATTTATGTTTTTTCAGAAACCTCCATATTGTTTTCCATAATGGTTACACCAATTTACATTCCCACCAAAAGTGTACTAGGATTTGTTTTTCTCCACATTTTATCCAACATTTGTTATTTGCAGACATTTTGATATTAGCCATTCTGAAGGGTATGAGGTGATACCTCTTTGTGGTTTTGATTTGCATTTCCCTGATGTTTAGTGATGTTGAGCATTTTTTTCATGTGCCTGTTGGCCATGTATATGTCTTTAGAAAAATATGTCTGCAGGTCTTCTACCCATTTTTTCATTAGGTTCTTCTTTTTTTATATGAAGTTTTCATGATACATATATATATATATATATATATATATATATATATATATATGATTTTACACCTTATTGGACATATTGTTTGAAGATATTTTCTCCCATTCAGTAGGTTGCCTTTTCATTTTGTAGATGGTTTCCTTGGCTGTGCAAAAGCTGCTAAGTTTAATTAGGTCCCATCTATTTATTTTTGTTTTGTTTCCTTTGCCTGGGGAGACAGATCCAAAACAAATATTGCTACAAATTGTGTCAAAGAGTGTCCCCCATATGCTTTCTTCTAGACATTTTATGGTTTATGGTATTAAATTTAGGTCTTTAATATATTTTGATTTTATTTTTATATGGTTTTAGAAAATGCTTTATTTCATTCTTTTATATGTAGCTGTCCAGTTTTCCCAGCACCACTTACTGAAGAGACTGTCTTTTCCTCATTGTACATTTTTGTGCCTTTTGTCACAGATTAATTGGCTATATGTATATGGGTTAATTTCTGGGCTCTCTGTTCTGTTCCACTGATATATGTGTCTGTTTTTGTGCCAGTACCAATCTGTTTGGATTACTGTAGCTTTGTAGTATAGTCTAAAGTCAGGGAGCATGACACTTTCAGTTTCATTCTTTTTTTCTGATGATTGCTTTTGCTATTCAGAGTCTTTTGTGGTTCCATATAAATTTTAGGATTACTAGTTCTAGATCGGTGAAAAATGTCATGGGTATTTGGATAGGGATTGCATTAAATCTGTAGATTGCTTTGGGTGGTATGGATATTTTAACAATATTAATTCTTCAAATCCAAGAACATGGAATATATTTCCATTTTTTGTATTATTTTCAAATTTCTTTATCAATGTTTTATAGTTTTAGAGTAGAGGTCTTTCATCTCCTTGGTTAAGTTTATTCCTAGGTATTTTATTCTTTTTGATGTGATTATAAATGGGATGGTTTCCTTAATTTATATTTCTTCTAGTTCATTATTAGTGTATAGAAAATCTACAGATTTCTGTATATTAATCTTGTATCCTGTAACTTTACTGAAATCATTTATCAGTTCTAATAGCTTTTTGGTATAAACCTCAGGTTTTCTATGTCATCTGCAAATAGTGACAGTTTTACTTCCTCCCTTCCAATTTGGATGCCTTTTACTTCTTTTTCTTGTTTAACTTCTCTAACATGAATTTCCAATACTATGTTGAGAAAAAGTGGCAATAATGGGCATCCTAGTCTTGTTCTTTGTATTAGAGCAGGGGTCCCCACCCCCGGGCCACTGACTGGTACTGGTCTGTGGCCTGTTAGGAACCAAACTGCACAGCAGGAGGCGAGCAGTGGGCAAGCGAGTGAAGCTTCATCTGTATTTACAGCTGCTCCCCATCACTTGCATTACTGCCTAAGCTCCTTCTCCTGTCATATCAGTGGTGGCCTTAGAGTCTCATAAGAGCACGAACCCTACTGTGAACTGTGCATACAAGGGCACACTCCTTATGAGAATCTAATGCCTGGTGATCTGAGGTAGAGCTGAGGAAATGATGCTAGTGCTGGGGAGTGGCTGCAAATACAGATTATCATTAGCAGAATGGTTTGACTGCACAGAGACCATAATAAATCAATTGCTTGCAGACTCATATCAAAACCCTATCAATGAGTGGCAAGTGAAAACAAGCTCAGGGCTCCTACTGATTCTGCATTATGGTGAGCTGCATAATTATTTCATTATATATTACAATGTTATAATAATAGAAATAAAGTGCACAATAAATGTAATGCACTTGAATCATCCCGAAACCATCTCCACCACCCCAGTCCATGGAAAAGTTGTCTTCCATGAAACTGGTCCCTGGTGCCAAAAAGGTTGGGGACCACTGTATTAGAGAAAAAGCTTTTATCTTTTCATCATTGAGTATGATGTTAACTGTAGGCTTGCCTTTATTATGGTGAGGTATATTCCCTCTATGCTCAGTTTTTGAGAGTTTTTATTATAAACATGCTGAATTTTGTCAAGTGCTTCTTCAGTGCTTATTGAGATTATCTCATGATTTTTATTCTTCTTTTTGTTAATCTGTTTTGATTGATTTGCAAATATTGAACCATTCTTGCAACCCTGGAATAAGTCCCACTAAACCATAGATCCTTTTTTGTACTTTTGGATTCCGTTTGCTAATATTTTGTTCAGGATTTTTACATCTATATTCATCAGAGATATTGGTGCATAATTTTGATTTTATAGTTTCTTTTTCTGGTTTTGGTATCAGGGTAATGGTGGCCTCGTATAATGAATTTGAGAATACTCCATCCTCTATAATTTCTTTGTATGGTTTGAGAAGAATAGGTATTAACTCTTCTTTATTTTTAAAAAATTTATTGTACTTATTTTATTGTTGGCTGCATTGGGTCTTCATTGATTGCGTGAGGGCTTTCTCTAATTGCAGCGAGCAGGAGCTACTCTTCATTGTGGTGCACGGGCTTCTCATTGCAGTGGCTTCCTTGTTGCAGAGCATGGGCTCTAGGCACATGGGCTTCAGTAGTTGCAGCACATGGGCTTAGGAGTTGTGGCTCACAGGCTCTAGAGTGCAGGCTGAGTAGTTGTGATGCATGGGCTTAGTTGCTCTGTGGCATGTGGGATCTTCCCGGACCAGGGTTTGAACCTATGCCCCCTATGTTGGCAGGCAGATTCTTAACCACTGCACCACCAGGGAAACTCTAACTCTTCTTTAAATGTTTGGTAGAATTTCCCTTTGAATTCAATAGACCTTGAAATTTTGTTTGCTGGGAAATTTTTTTGTTTTTTTGGTAACAAATTTAATTTCACTACTAGTGATCATTCTGACTAGGTTGTCTATTGCTTTCTAGTTCAGTTTTGGAAGGTTGTATGTTTCTAGAAATTTGTCCATTTCTTCTAGGTTTCCATTTTGTTGACATATAACTATTGATAATTTTCTTTTAATTTTTTTATCTCTGTGTAATTCATTGTTATTTCCTCCTCTTTCATTTGTTTTCTTTATTTGTATCCTCTCTCTTTTCTTTTTGATGAGCCTGCATAAAGATTGATCAATTTTGTTTATCTTCTCAAAAAAACTAGGTCCTAGTTTCATTGACCATTTCTATTGTTTTGTTTTTGTTTGATCTCCATGTTATTTATTTCCTCGCTGATCTTTATGATTTCCTTTCTTCTGCTGACTTTGGGCTTTCTTTGTTCATCTTTTTCCAATTCTTTTAGATGGAAGTTTAGATTGTTTATTTGAGATTTTTCTTGTTTCTTCTGGTAGGCCTGTATTGACAAAACTTCCCTCTTAGAACTGCTTTTGCTGCATCCCATAGATTTTGGAAACTTGTGTTTCCATTTTCATCTACCTGGAGGTATTTTCTGATTTCCTCCTTGATTTCTTCATTGAACCATTGGTTTTTGTAGAAGCCTGTTGTTTGGTCTCCATGTGTTCGTGCTTTTCCCATTTTTCTTCTTGTAATTGATTTCTAGTTTTATACCATTGTTGTTGGGAAAAAGTACATGATATTATTTCTATCCTCTTAAATTTATTGAGGCTTCTTTTGTGGCCTAGCACGTGATCTATCCTGGAGAATGTTCCATGTGCACTTGAAAAAAATGTATATTTTGCTGTTTTGTGATCGTCCTATAGATATCTATTAAGTCCAACTGGACTATTGTGTCATTTACGACCACTGTTGCCTTATTGATTTTCTGTACAAATGGTCTGTCAATTGCTATAAGTAGAGTGTTAAAGTCCCCTACTATTATTGAATTATTGTCATTTTGTTTTATGTATTTAGGTGCTCCCATATTGGGTTCTTATATGTTAACAAAATATCATCTTCTTGTATTGATTCCTTTATCATTATATAATGCCTTTGTTTGTCTTTGGTTATGGCCTTTGTTTTAAAGTCTATTTTGTCTTTGAGTATTGTTACCTCTACTTTCATATTTATTTCATTTGTATGAAATATCTATTTCCAACCCCTCAGTTTCCTTCTGTGTGTGTGTTTAACTCTGAAGTGAGTCTCTTGTAAGTAACATACACATGGGTCTTGTTTTGGTATTCAGTCACCATATTTTTTTATTGGAGCATTTAGTCCATTGACATCTGAAGTAGTTATTGATAGGTATGTACTTATTCCCATCTTATTACTTGTTTTCTGATTGTTTTTGTAGTTCTTCTCTGTTCATTTCTTCTGTTTTTCTTCCCTTGTGGTTTGATGATTTTTTTAAAAGTAGTATTATTGTATTCCCTTATTTTTATTTTTTGGGTCTCTACATAGGTTTCTGATTTGTGGTTAGCATGGGGGTCATATATGTTGATCTATAACTATATCTACTCTTTTAAACTCATAGTCGTTTAAGTTCAAACACATTCTAAAAAATCCGCATTTTATACTTCCCTCCCCAATGTTTTGGTTTTTTTGACATCATATTTTACATCTTCATGTTTATCTCTTAACTGTTTATGTAGTTATAGTTGCTTTTATAATATGTTGTCTTTTTAATCTTTGTACTGGCTTACTTAATTGGTTGATCTTTAATCCTTACTATATATTTGCCTTTCCTGGTGGGATTTTCCCTTTACCATAGATTCTTACTTCTTTTCCACTTAGAGAAGACCCTTTAACATCTCTTTTATGGTAGGATTAGTATTGATGAACTCTTTTAGTTTTTTCTTGTCTGAGAAGTTCTTTATCTCTCTGATTCTGAATGATAATCTTGCTGGGTAGAGTATCATAGTTTGCAGGGGTTTTTTTCCCTTTCAACCCTTTGAATATATTATACCATTTTCTTCTTGCTTACAAAGTTTCTGCAGAGAAATTAGCTGATAATCTTATGGATGTTCCCTTGTATATGACTTTGTTTTTCTATTGATTCCTGTATAATTCTGTCTTTAACTTTTGTTATTTGTAAAAATATGGTATGTCTTGGTGTAGATCTGTTTGGGTTAATCTAGTTTGGTACCCTCTGTGCTTCCTGTACTTGTATATCTGTTTCCATCTTTAAGTTTGGGAAGTTTTCAGCCATAATTTACTCAAATACATCTTCAATCCCCTTCTCTCTCTCTCTTCTTCTGAGACCCCTATAATGTGAATGTTGGTATGTTTAATGTTATCCCAGATATCTTATACTGCTTTTATTTTTAAATTTGTTTTTCTTTTTGCTGTTCTGATTGGGTGATTTCCAGTATTCTACCTTCCATATCACTTATATGTTCTTATGCATCACTTAATTTGCTATTCATTCCTTCTAGTGTGTTTTTTATTTCACTTATTTAATTCTTCATTTCTTAATGGGGCTTTTTAAATGTTTTCTACTTGTTAAAATTTTTACTGTGTTCATCTATAGTCTTCCCTAATTTACTTAAGATTTTTGTTACCAATGCTTTGAATTCTTTATTTGTCAAATTGTTTATTTCTGTTTCATTATTCATTTTCTTCAGGTATATTCTCTTGCTCTTTTGATTGAGAGCAGTTCCTCTGCCTTTTCATTTTGCTTAAATTTCTCTGTCTCTATTAATTTAGGTGAAACAGTTACCTATTACTTTCTTGAAGGGTTGTTCTTATGTGGGAGTGCCCTGTACAGAATGTGTGTGCCCAATGCCTTTGCTTGGAGAGCTGGATTTGATGTGGATACAAGTCATTTCTTTCCCCAGGGTGTGCTGGCAGCTATCACTTTGGTGGGGTTGGAGATGGAGAAGCTAGAGATGGAGCTGGGTGTGAGGTGGAACTTCCCCTCTGCTCAGTAGCCATCATGACCCTATCAGAGGTGGGGTCTAATCCCATGTTGCTGGAGCAGAAACCCTGAGGGTCAGGCCTGAGCTGTCTCTGTTTAAGTGTGTGTTTTCCCTTCTCCCAGGATTGGGGTCCTTGCCCCAGAGTGGCAGAGTGCTGAAGCAATGTGACTCTGTGCAAGCTCTAGACTCATGTCAGCTACAGACAGAGGATGAAGCTATCTCCATTTCACTGCCTGTGGAGGCACCCACAATTGTTTTCCTTGCTTGGCTCAGACACAGCATTGGATGGAAGTCCCTTTTGTCCCTCACAGCTGATTTAGTCCTTAGCTTCTGCTGCACCCACCCAGTTGTGGAATCATAATGCAGGGCAGGTGGGAGTCCTGTGGGGATTCTCAGCATATACAGGCCATGAGCTGTGGTAGAGTGGCCACTGTCAGAGTTTTGGGCTACATCTGATGCACTGATTGAGTAAGCACTAACAATAGCTACCACCACTCTACCCAGGCTCTCCTCTGGGAATCAGTATCCTCTGCATTCTACAGCCAAGTCTTCTTCCTGGTCATGGCAACCCTAGATCCAGTGTGGCACTGTGGCAAGAAGTGAGCAGGCCAAAGCATTTGCTGGGCTCAGGCTGGAATGCATGCAGAGAAGGCCATGGAAATCTAGCAATCATTAGATCAGTCTTCTCTCCATCCTGCCTCAGAGGCAAGCCAACATACACACGTGCTTATCACTAGTGAAGTCCAGGCTTCCCACAGCCCTCCTGTTAGTCCAATCATTCCTCCAACCAACCAAGTGAGCTCATCTCCCCCGCTCAGGGGTCCAGGACTTGGGTGCCCAATCTGTGGCTCTCATGGCTCATTTCCAAGGGCTGGTGTCTGCCTGTGCATTCTCCTCTTCCTTCTGAGGCCCCTCCCAGGGGCACAGATCCTGACCCAATCACTTTTCTTTCCTTCCTACCACATTACATGTGGATCTTTCTAACAGCCTTAACCAAGGCTGTATACGAGTATACATGTATACGAGTCTTTCTGCCAGTTTTCAGCTAGCTTTCTGTGTGACTTGTTCCATGTATAGTTGAATTTTTGCTGTGTTCATGGGGAAGATGAGCTCGATGTCCTCTTACTCCTCCATCTTGATCAATCCCCCTCTTGCTGCATTTAGAATTCTCTCTTTGTGTTTAATTTTTGCCATTTTCATTATGAAATGTCTTGGTATGGGTCTGTTTGCATTCATCTCGTTTAGGACTCTCTGTGCTTTCTGCACCTGGATATCTGTTTCCTTCTTCACATTTGGGAAGTTTTCAGCTGCAATTTCATCAAATTCATTTTTGACACTTTCTCTCTCTTTTCCCCTTCTGGAATCCCTATAATGTGAATGTTAGAACATTTGATATTGTCTCAAAGGTCCCTTAAACTACCTTAAGTTTTTAAATTGTTTTTCTTTTTGCTGTCCTGATTGGGTGATATCCATTATTCTACCTTGCAGATCACTTATGCATTTTTCTGTATCACCTAGTCTTCTGTTATTTTTTTCTAGTGAATTTTTAATTTCAGTTATTATATTCTTCAGTCCTGACTGTTTTTTAAAATATTTTCTAGTTTCTAGTGAAATTCTAAAGTGTTCAACTGTTCTTTTTGCAAGTTCTTTTAGCATTTTATTAGTAATGCTTTGAACACTACTTCTGATAATTTATTATTATTATTTTTTAAATAAAGCAGTGTGTACATGTCAATCCCAAACTCCTTAAATATCCCTCCCTGCTACCTTTCCCCCTTGACAACCAAAAATTCATTCTCTAAATCTGTGAGTCTGTTCCTGTTTTGTAAATAAGTTCATTTGTATCATTTTTTTTATTCTGCATATAAGTGATGTAATATAATATTTGTCTTTCTCTGACTTACTTCACTTAGTGTGATAATCTCCAGGTCTATCCATGTTGCTGCATTATTTTATTATTTTTAATGGCTGAGTAATATTCCATTGCTTATATGTACCACATCTTCTTTATCCAGTCCTCTTTTGAAAGACATTTAGGTTGCTTCCATGTCATAGCTATTGTAAATACTGCTTCAATGAATATTGGGGTGCATGTATCTTTTTGAATTATGGTATTCTCTGGGTATATGTCCAGGAGTGGGATTGCTGGGTCATATGGTAGTTTTATTTTTATTTATTTATTTATTTTTTTTGCAGTACGTGGGCCTCTCACTGTTGTGGCCTCTCCCGCTGTGGAGCACAGGCTCTGGATGCACAGGCTCAGAGGCCATGGCTCATGGGCCCAGCCGCTCCACGGCACACGGGATCCTCCTGGACCGGGGCACGAACCCGTGTCCCCTGCATTGGCAGGCGGACTCCCAACCACTGTGCCACCAGGGAAGCCCTATTTTTAGTTTTTTAAGGAATCTCTGTACTGTTCTCATAGTGGCTGTACCAATTTACATTCCCACCAACAGTGTAGGAGGCTTATATTTTCTCCACATCTTCTCCAGCATTTATTGTTTGTAGATTTTTTGATGATGGCCATTCTGAATGGTGTGAGTGATACCTCATTATAGTTTTGATTTGCATTTCTCTAATAATTACTGATGCTGAGCATCTTTTTTAATGTGCATTTTGGCCATTTGTATGTCTTCTTTAGAGAAATGTCTATTTAGATATTCTGCCCATTTTTTGTTTGGGTTATTTGTTTTTTTGATATTGAGCTCTATGACCTGTTTGTATATTTTGGAGATTAATCTCTTGTTAGTTGTTTCATTTGCAAAATTTTTCTCCCATTCTGTGGGTTGTCTTTTCAGTTTTTTTTTTGTTTCCTTTGCTATGCAAAAGTTTTATGTTAAATTAGATCCCATTTGTTTATTTTTCTTTTTATTTTCATTACTCTAAGAGGTAGATGAAAAAAGGTCATGCAGCAATTTATGTCGAAGAGTGTTCTGCCTAAGTTTTCCTCTAAGACTTTTATAGTGTCCAGCCTTTCATTCAGGTCTTTAATCCATTTTGAGTTTATTTTTCTGTATGGTGTTATGGAGTGTTCTAATTTCATTCTTTTACATGTAGCTGTCCAGTTTTCCCAGCACCATTTATTGAAGAGACTGTCTTTTCTTCATTGTTTTTTCTTGCCTCCTTTGTTATAGATTAGGTGACCATAGGTTCATGGGTTTATCTCTTGGCTTTATATCCTATTCCCTTGATCTATAATACTGTTTTTGCACCAATACCATACTGTCGTGATTACTGTAGCTTTGTAGTATAGTCTGAAGACAGGGAGCTGGATTCCTCCAGATCTGTTTTTCTTTCTCAAGATTGCTTTGGCTATTTGTGCTCTTTTGTGTTTCCATACAAACTGTAAACTTTTTTGTTCTAATTCTGTGAAAAATGCCCTTGGTAATTTACAAGGAATTGCACTGAATCTGTAGATTGCTTTGAGTAGTATAGTCATTTTAACAATATTGACTCTTCCAATCCAAGAATATCTTATATATCTCCATCTGTTTGTGCCATCTTTGATTTCTTTCATCAGTATCTTATAGTTTTCTGAGGACAGGTCTTTTGTCTCCTTAGGTAGGTTTATTCCTAGGTATTTTATTCTTTTTGCTGTAATGGTAAATGGGATTGTTTTCTTAATTTCTCTTTTTGATCTTTCATTGTTAATGTATAAGGATGCAAGAGATTTTTGTGTATCAATTTTGTAACCTGCACCTTTACCAAATTCATTGATTAGCTCTAGAAGTTTTCTGGTGGCATCTTTAGGATTTTCCATGTATAGTATCATGTCATCTGCAAACAGTGACATTTTTACTTCTTTTCCAGTTTGGATTCCTTCTATTTATTTTTCTTCTCTGATTTCCATGGCTAGGACTTCCAAAACTATGATGAATAATAATGGTGAGAGTGGACATCCTTGTCTTGTTCTTGGTCTTAGAGGAAATGCTTTCAGCTTTTCACCATTGAGAATGATGTTTGCTATGGGTTTGTCACATATGGCCTTTATTATGTTGAGATAGGTTCCCTCTATGCTCACTTTCTGGAGAGTTTTTATCATAAATCGTTGTTGAATTTTGTCAAAAGCTTTTTCTGAATCTATTGAGATGATCATATGGGTTTTATTCATCAGTTTGTTAATGTGGTGTATCACATTGATTGTTTTGCATATATTGAAGAATCCTTGCATCTCTGGGATAAATCCCACTTGATCAGGATGTATGATTCATTTAATGTGTTGTTGGATTCTGTTTGCTTGTATTTTTTTGAGGATCTTTGTGTCTATGTTCATCAGTGATACTGGCCTGTAATTTTCTTTTTTTGTGATATCTTTGTCTGGTTTTGGTATCAGGGTAATATTGGCCTGATAGAATGAGCTGGGGAATGTTCCTTCCTCTGCAATTTTTGGAAGAGTTTGGGAAGGATAAGTGTTTCTTCTCTAAATGTTTGATAGAATTCACCTGTGAAGCCATCTGGTCCTGGACATTGGTTTGTTGGAATATTTTTAATCACAGTTTCAATTTCATTACTTGTGATTGGTCTGTTCATACTTCCTATTTCTTCCTAGTTCAGTCTTGGAAGGTTTTACCTTTCTAAGAATTTGTCCATTTCTTTCAGGTTGTCCATTTTATAGACATATAGTTGCTTGTAGTAGTATGTTATGATCCTTCGTATTTCCGTGGTGCCAGTAACGTCTCCCTTTTTATTTCCAATTTTATTGATTTAAATTATCTCCCTTTTTTCTTGGTGAGTCTGGATAAAATTTTTTCAATTTTGTTTATATTCTCAAAGAACTAGCTTTTAGTTTCATTGATCTTTGCTATTTTATTTCTATTTCATTTATTTCTGCTCTGATCTTTATGATTTCTTTCCTTCTAAGTTTGAGTTTCGTTTATTCTTCTTTCTCTAATTGCTTTAGGTGTAAGGTCAGATTGTTTATTTGTGATTTTTCTCGTTTCTTGAGGTAGGGTTGTATTGCTATTAACTTCCTTCTTAAACTGCTTTTGCTGCATCACATAGGTTTTGGGTCATCATGTTTCCATTGTCATTTGTTTCCAGGTATTTTTTGATTTCCTCTTTGATTTCTTCAGTGATCCATTGGTTATTTAGTAGCATATTGTTTAGCCTCCATGTGTTTGTGGTTTTTAAAGTTTTTTTTTCTGTAATTGATTTTTAATCTCATATCATTGTGGTTGGAAAAGATGTTTGGTATAATTTCAATTTTCTTAAATTTACCAAGACTTCATTTTTGACCCAAGGTGTGGTCTATTCTGCAGAATGTTCCACATGCACTTGAGAAGAAAGTGTATTCTGCTGCTTTTGGATGAAATGTCCTATAAATATCAATTAAGTCTATCTGGTCTAATGTGTCATTTAAGGCATGCGTTTCCTGATTAATTTTCTGTCTGCATAATCTGTCCATTGGTGTAAGTAGGGTGTTAAAGCCCCCCACTATTATTGTGTTACTGTTGATTTCCCTTTTTATGGTTGTTAGTATTTGCTTTATGTATTGATATTCTGCTATGTTGGGTGCATAAATATATACAAATATTATATCTTCTCCTTGGATTGATCCCTTGATCATTATGTAGTGTCCTTCCTTGTCTCTTGCAACAGCCTCTTTTTAAAGTCTATTTTGTCTGATATGGGTATTGCTACCCCAGCTTTCTTTTGGTTTCCATTTGCCTGGAATATTTTTTCCATCCCCTCACTTTCAGTCTATATATGTCACTAGGTCTGATGTGGGTCTCTTGTAGATAGCATACATATAACTCTTGTTTTTGTATCCATTCAGCCAGTCTATGTCTCTTGGTTGGAGCATTTAATTTATTTTCATTTGAGGTAATTATCAATATGTATGTTCCTATTGCCATTTTCCTAATTGTTTTGGGTTTGTTTTTGTAGGCCTTTTTTCTTCCTTTCCTCTTTTGTTCTGTTCTCTTGTCTTTCTTGCCTAGAGAAGTTCCTTTAGCAATTGTTGTATAGTGCTTTGGTGGTGCTGAATCCTCTTAGCTTTTGCTTGTCTGTAATGCTTTTGATTTCTCCATCGAATGTGAATGAGAGCCTTGCTTGTTAGAGTATTCTTGGTTGTAGGTTTTTTAAACAAATGCCATAAAGAAAGAAAAAGAAAGACATCATAAATTATAAAGGGCTCAATACAAGAACACAATATTACACTTGTTAAATTTATGCACCCTATATTGGAGCACCTAAATATATAAAATAAATACTAAGGGACATAAAGGGAGAAAGGGATAGTAATACAACCATAGTAGGGGCCTTTAATAACCACTGACATCAATGGAAATATCATTTAGACAGAAAATTCAATAAGGCACCAGAGGTCCTAAATGACACAGTAGACCAGTTGAACTTAATTTATATCTACAAGACACAATATCCAAAAAACAAAACTAAGCAAAACATCAAAATACACATTCTTTTCAAGTGTGCATGGAATGTTCTCTAAGGTAGACCATATACTAGGTAACAAAACAAGCCTCATAAATTTAAGAGGATGGAGATAATTTCAAGCATCTTTATGACAACAGCAGTGTGAATCTAGAAATTAAACACAGAAAGAAAAACAGAAACAGAACAAACATGAGGAAAATAAACATGCTACTAAAATAACCAATGGGTCAAAGATGAAATCAAAGAAGAAATCAGAGAATACCTAAAGACAAACAAAAATGAAAACACAACCTTACAAAAGTTATGGGATGCAGCAGAAGCAGTTCTAAGAGGCAAGTTCATAGCAATACAGGACCTCCTCAAGAAACAGGAATAATCAAATAAACAACCTAACCTACAACCTAAAAGAATTTCAAAAAAGAAGAACAAACAAAACCAATGGTCAGCAGAAGGAAGGAAATAATGAAGACTGGAGGGTAAATAAATAAAATAGATTTTTTTAAATAACAGAAAAGGTCAATAAAACCAAGAGCTGTTTTGGGGGGGGGGGTTGTTTGTTTTTTAAGATAAACAAAATCAACAAATTCTAGACAGGCTCACCAAGAAGAAAAGAGAGAGGACCCAAATACATAAAATAAGGAATAAAAGAGGAGAAATATCTGATAACACAGACATAAAAAACATTATAAGAAAATACTATGAAAAGTTATGTACCAAAAAGGTGGACAACCTGGAGGAAATGAACAAGTTTCTAGAAACATACAGCTTGCCAAGAGTGATTCAAAAAGAAACAGATAATATGAATAGACTAATCACTAAAAGTGGAATAGAATTTGTAATTTTAAAAACTCCCTTCAAACAAAAGTTGGGGAACAGAGGACTTCACTGGGGAATTCTATCAAACATACAAAGAAGAGATTATATCTATCCCTCTAAAACCATTCCAAAAAAATTTAAGAGGATGGAACACTCCCAAATTCATTCTATGAAGCCACCCTCACCCTGATACCAAAACCAGACACTACAAAAAAGAAAAAGAAAATTACAGGCCAATGTCTTTGATGAATATTCAGGCAAAAGTCCTTAACAAAATACTAGCAAACCAAATACAACAGTGCCTAAAAAGGATCATGCACCATAATCATTCCAGATGATTCAACATTTGCAAATCAATCAGTGTGATACCCCACATTAACAAAAGGAAAGACAAAAAACACATGATCATATCAATAGAGGCAGAGAAAGCATGTGACAAAATTCAACATCCATTCATGATAAAAACTCACAAAAGTGGGTATAGGGAGAATGTTTCTCAACATATTAAAAACCATTTATAACAAACTCACAGCCAATGCAATACTCAATGGTGAAAAGCTGAAAGCCTTCAATCTAAATTCAGGAATAAGACAAGGACGCTGACTCTCACCAATTCTATCCAACATAGTTTTGGAATTTCTAGCCACCACAATCGGACAAGAAAAGGAAATAAAAAGTATCTAACTTGGAAGAGAAGAGGTAAAACTCACTATTTGCAGATGAAATGATCGTCTATATATAGAGAGAACCCTATAGTCTCCACACAAAATCTATTAGAACTAACAAAAGAATTAAGAAAGTTAGCAGGAGACAAGATTAATATACAGAAATCTGTTGCATTTCTTTACACTAACAATAAAGAATACCATTTAAAGTCACATCAAAAATCTTTAAGAATAATCTAAATCTAGGAGGTGAAAACTATAAAACATTCATAAAGGAAATTGAAGAGGATTCAAAGAAATGGAAATATAACCCATGCTCTTAGATTAGAAGAATTAATATTGTTAAAATGGCCATACTACCCAAAGCAATCTACAAATTTAATTCAATCTTTCTCAAAGTACCCATGTGACATTTTTCACAGAACTAGAGAAAATAATCCTAAAATTTGTATGGAACTACAGAAAAACAGAATTGGCACAGTAATCCTGAGGAAAATGAATAGAGCTGGAGGTATAGCCCTTCCAGAATTCAGACTATACTAAAAAGCTACAGGAATCCAAACATTGTGGTATTGGCACAAAAACAGACATATAGCTCAGTGGAACAGAATAGAGAGCCCAGCAATACACCCACACACCTATGGTCAATTAATCTATGACAAAGGAGGCAAGAACGTACAATGGAGAAAAGACAGTCTCTTCAACAAGTGGTGTTGGGAAAGTTGGACAGTTTAATGTAAATCAATGAAATTAGAACACTGCCTCACACCATATACAAAAATAAACTCAAAATGGTTTAAAGACCTAAATATAAGACATGACACCATACAACTCCTAGGGGAGAACATAGGGAAAACATTCTTGGACATAAATCATAGGAACATTTTCTTACATCAGTCTCCCAATGCAAGAGGGAAAAAAGCAAAAATAAGTTGGACCTAATAAAACTTAAACTCTTTTGCACAGCAATGAAAATCATAAAGAAAATGAAAAGACAACCTATGGAATTGAAGAAAATATTTGCAAATGATGCAACCAACAATGGGTTAATTTCCAAAATACACAAACAGTTCATATAACTCAATATTAAAAGAACAAACAACTCAATCAAGAAATAGGCAGAAGACTTAAACAGACATTTCTCCAAAGAAGACATACAGTTGGACATGAGGGACATGAAAAGATGCTCAACATTGCTAATTATTAGAGGAAATGCAAATCAAAACCACAATGAGGTACCATCTCACACTAGTCAAAATGGCTATCATCAAAATCTACAAATAGTAAATGTTGGAGAGGGTGTGGAGAAAAGGGAACCCTCGTATATTGTTCGTGGGAATGTAAATTGGTGCAGCCACTGTTGAAAACAGTATGGAGATTCCTTTAAAAACTAAAAGTAAAGCTACTATATGATCCAGCAATCCCATTCCTGGTTATATATACAGAAAATATAAAAACTCTAATTTGAAAAGATACGTGCACCCCATGTTCATAGCAGCACTATTTAAAACAGCCAAGACACGAAAAAAAAAACAGTTACCCATCAACAGAGGATTGATTTGAGAAGATGTGGTATATATATAATGGAATATTACTCAGCCATAAAAAAAGAATGAAATATTGCCATTTACAGCAACATGGATGGACCTAGAGAATATTATACTTAGTGAAGTAAGTCAGACAAAGACA
The DNA here is from genome assembly GCF_008692025.1 of Phocoena sinus. Taxonomy (NCBI): domain Eukaryota; kingdom Metazoa; phylum Chordata; class Mammalia; order Artiodactyla; family Phocoenidae; genus Phocoena; species Phocoena sinus. The sequence continues at coordinate 49,337,996 of NC_045784.1, forward strand.
AATATATGCTATCACTTACATGTGGAATCTAAAAAGTAATACAAAGGAATCTCTATACAAAATAGAAACAGACTCATAGACATAGAAAACAAACTTATGGTTACCAAAGGGGAAAGGATTACGGGAGGGATAATTTAGATTTATGGGATTAACAGATACAAACTATTATACTTAAAATAGATAAGAAACAAGGATATACTGCATAACATAGGGAGTTATATTCAGTATCTTGTAATAACTTGTAACGGAAAATAATCTGGTAAGAAATATACATGTATAAATATAACTTCAAATATATATATATATATTTATATTTACAATGTTGTATTAGTTTCAGGTATACAGTGAAATGATTCAGTTCATTTTGCTCTACACCTGAAACTAACACAACATTGTAAATCAATTATACTTCAATAAAAGAAGCTTCCCCCTATGTTTACTTCTGTAATTTTATGGTTTCTGGTTTTACATTTTAGATGTTAATCCATTTTGAGCTTATTTTTGTATATGATATAAGGGTCCAATTTCATTCTTCTGTATGTGGATATCCAGTTTTTCCAACACTATTCATCAAAGACATTATTCTCTCATTGTTTGTTATAGACACATTGTTGAAGATCAATTGACTATAGATGCATGTATTTCTATCTGAGCTCTCTATTCCATTGGTCTATATCTCTATTTTCATGTCAGTACTTAACTATTTTGATTACTGTAGCTTTGTAATATATTTTGAAATCAGGACTTGGAATGCCTCCAACCTTATTATTTTTTATCAAAATTGCTTTGACTATTCAGGGTCCTTTGCAGTTCCACATGAACTTTAGAATTCTTTTTTCTATTACTGTAAAGAACACCATTGGGGTTTTGATAGGAGTCACATTGAATCTGTAGGTCATTTTGAGTTATGGATATCTTAACAATTTTAATTTTACCAATCCACGAACATGCGATATCTTTCCATATGGAAAGATGTCTACCTTCTTTAATTTCCTTCATTGGTGTTGTATAATTTTCTGTGTACAAGTCTCTAACCTCATTGGTTAAATTTATTCCTAACTGTTTTATTCTTTTTGTAGCTATTTTGAATTGTATTGTTTCCTTCATTTCTGTTTCAGATACTTTGTTGTTTGTGTTTAGAAACATGAGTGATTTTTCTCTTTTGATTTTGTGTATTGCAAGTTTACTGAATTCTTTAATTAATTCTAAATCCTTTAATTAGGTCAGTTTTTGTTTGTTTAAAATTTGGTGTTGAAGTAAGTTCAGAAAGAGAAAAACAAATACTGTATGTTAACACATATATATGGAATCTAAGAAAAAAAAAAGTCGTGAAGAACCTAAGGGTAAGACGGGAATAAAGACACAGACCTACTGGAGAATGGACTTGAGGATATGGGGAGGGGGAAGGGTAAGCTGTGACAAAGTGAGAGAGTGGCATGGACATATATACACTACCAAACATAAAATAGATAGCTAGTGGGAAGCAACCATATAACAAAGGGAGATCAGCTCAGTGGTTTGTGACCACCTAGAGGGGTGGGATAGGGAGGGTGGGAGGGAGGGAGACTCAAGAGGAAGGAGATATGGGAACATATGTATATGTATAACTGATTCACTTTGTTATAAAGCAGAAACTAACACACCATTGTAAAGGAATTATACTCCAATAAAGATGTTAAAAAAATTGGTGTTTATATATATGATCATATCATCTGCAAATGAAGATAACTTTTTTCTTCCTTTCTGTTTTGGGTGCCTTTCTTTTACTGAAGTGTAGTTGATTTACAATGTTGCATTAATTTCTGTTGTAGAGCAAAGTGATTCAGTTATACATACGTATACATTACATTCTTTTTTATATTCTTTTCCATTATGGTTTATCACAGGATATTTAATATAGTTCCCTGTGCTATACAGTAGGACCTTGTTTATCTACTCTATATATAATAGTTTGCATCTGCTAACACTAAACTCCCAATCCATCCCTCCCCCACACTCCCTCCCCTTTGGCCATAAGTCTGATCTCTATGTCTGTGAATCTATTTTTGTTTCACAGATGGGTTCATTTCTGTCACATTTTAGATTCCACATATAAATGATATCGTATGGTATTTGTCTTTCTCTTGCTTACTTCACTTAGTATGATAATCTCCAGGTCCATCCATGTTGCTGTAAATGGCATTATTTCATTCTTTTTTATGGCTGAGTAATATTCCATTGTATATATGTACCACATCTTCTTTATCCATTCATCTGGCTATGGACATTTAGGTTGTTTCCATGTCTTGGCTATCATGAATAGTGCTGCTATGAACATAGGGGTTGCATGTATCTTTTTGAATTTTAGTTTTGTCCAGATATATGCCAAGGAATGGGATTGCAGGATCATATGGCAACTTTCCTTTAAGTTTTTTAAGGAAACTCCATACTGTTTTCCATAGTGGCTGTACCAACTTACATTCCCACCAATAGTGTAGGAGGATTCCCTTTTCTCCACATCCTCTCCAACATTTGTTGTTTGTAGACTTTTTAATGATGGCCATTCTGACCAGTGTGAGGTAGTACCTCATTGTAGTTTTGATTTGCATTTCTCTAATAATTAGTGATGTTGAGCATCTTGGGTGACTTTTGTTTCCTTTTCTTGTATAATGCTATGGCTACGAGTTCCAGTACTATGAAGAAAAGAAAGGGGAAGAGTCAGCTTCCTTACCTTGTGCTGGATCTTAGGACAAAAGCTTTTAGTTTTTTGCTGTTGATTGTTATGTTAGTTGTTGTCATGTATGTCTTGTGTTGAAGTAAGTTCTTATATACCTACTTTGTTGAGCATTTTAATTATGAATGGATACTGAACTTTTTCAAGTGCTTTTACTCCATCTATTAAGATGATCATACAGATTTTTTCTTAAATTTGTTAATGTGTTTTATCACGTTCATTGATTTAAGTATATCGAACCATCCTTGCATCATCCCAGGGATAAGTCCAACTTGATCATGGTGTATAATCTTTTTTTTTTTTTTTTTTGTGGTATGTGAGCCTCTCACTGTCGTGGCCTCTCCCGTTGCAAAGCACAGGCTCCAGACGCGCAGGCTCAGCAGCCATGGCTCATGGGCCCAGTCGCTCCGCGGCATGTGTGATCTTCCCAGACCGGGGCACGAACCCGTGTCCCCTGCATCGGCAGGCAGACTCTCAACCACTGTGCCACCAGGGAAGCCCCCTATAATCTTTTTAATGTACAGTTGAATTCAGTTTGCTAGGATTTTATTGAGGATTTTTGCATGTATATTCATCAAGGATATTGGCCTATAGTTTTCTTATCTTGTGCTTTGTTTGGTTTTGATATCAGGGTGATGCTGTTCTCATGGAATGAGTTTGGAAGTGTTCCTTCCTCTCCCATTTTTTGGGAAGATTTAAGGAGAATTAATATAAATTCTTTGGATGTAGAATTCACTTGTGAAGACCTCTGGTCCTGGGGTTTTCTTTGTTTAGAGATTTTTGATTACTGATTCAATTTCCTTATTTTTTATTGATCTATTCAAGCTTACTATGTTTTAATTCAGTTTTTGTAGGTTATGTTTCTAGGAATTTATCCATTTCTTATAAGTTGTCTAGTTTTTGGCATATAACTGTTTATAATTGTCCCTTATAATCCTTTTTATTTTTGTGGCATCCATTGTAATGTCTCTTCTCTTATTTCTGATTTTATTTACTTCAATCTTCTGTGACATTTATTATTGATTCCTTCATCAAATCAATAAATGATTTGAGTACCAGTATGTGCCAGACAATAGATTACACCAGTAGCCTTGTATTCATTGTAATCCATCCTGCATATCATGGCTAGATCATTTCAACATTCAGATTTGATCAAGTCACTCTCGAGTTCAAAAGGTGTTTAGTGTTGCACACTCCCCCCACCCCCCAACCACTGCCTTCTGGCAGTGGTGTACCAAGAGGAACAGGGCAGTGGGAGATGTCATAGCCAGAAGGAGTATCTTATCATTGACTTACAACTGGAACATGATGATAACAAAGAGCAAACTTTTAGTTTATTTTGTTTTAAAATTCTTTATAGTCAATGCATCCCCCTTATTGCCTATATCTGAGGCAGACTACTCTCACTGCCCCCCTCTTTGGTATGTCACTACATTTCATGCTAAAATCCAAATTCTTTAGTCTGGCCTTTGTAATAGGGACCATCTCATGGAAATTCTATAAAGATTTTTACAGAATTCAGGATGGCTGATCCCATGCCCCATGCATAATTTATGGTACTTCCTACTGGCCCATGCCCCCAACTGACTGGGTTGCTTTTCACCTACTGTTCTACACATCTAAACCTACCCATGTTTCAAGCTTAATGCCTTCACACTAGCGCACAGATTATTAAGCCTTGGAACTTATATCATACTTTGTCACATAGCTAATATGTACATTTTTTTTTTGCGGTACGTGGGCTTCTCACTGTTGTGGCCTCTCCCGTTGCGGAGCACAGGCTCGGGACACGCAGGCTCAGCGGCCATGGCTCACGGGCCCAGCCGCTCCGCGGCATGTGGGATCCTCCCGGACCAGGGCACGAACCCGCGTCCCCTGCATCGGCAGGCGGACTCTCAACCACTGTGCCACCAGGGAAGCCCCTAATATGTACATTTTATATTATTATTTTCCTTTTGTATGTTTTGTTTTTCAATATCGATGATGTATTGATGAAGGTCATGAGTTGAGTTGTGCCACATGAAGTGCATTAGCACAAACAGGAGCCTGTTCAATGATAATAAAAGGTAACAGCTTTTGCAATAGGAAAAATTGGTCTCCTTGCTGAATTGTGTAATCTGTGTATTCTAGCAATGAGCTCTTATCACCACAGGGTGTCACTGCTTTACAAGTCAAAATTTCTTCATTTGATTGTAGAGAAGATAGAAGTAGGAGAAATTCTTGAGAGATTGCAACAAAATATATAGCAGTGTTTGGAGGTGTGGAAATGGAATGGAATTATATAGACCAAACTGAAAAATCCCATTTACACACTAAACACCATCTACAGTCTCATTCTCCTTTCCACTGGTAATTTGCTGTGTAGTCTTCCAGATCTTTTCTCTTTGTTTGGGGGTTGTGTGTGTGTGAGAGAGGGAGAGAGAGAGAAACAGAGAGACAGACACAGAGACACAGAGGTAGAGGAGTTTAGAGAACATAAATGGGATCCTACTCTGTGTGTGTGTATGTGTGTGGTGCATAGCCATTCAGTAGCTTTTTCTTTTCATTTTATAACATTTCATTGGCCATCTTTTGTTCTCACTACATCCAACTCTATCTCATTCTTCTTAGCAGCTAATGCAGCAATTTCTGTATATTGAAATGATCAGTAATTGGCATATTTAATCCTCAAAATAGTTGCCTTGGTATTGTCCACAACTGTGAGTCAGAGTGAATTCCATTCTGTTGCCCATTGTTTGAAAGCTGTACAGTTAATTAGTAAGCACTTAGGAGGATTGATAAGTGTTGAGCAGTAAGTTGAAAAACAGCATATGCAAACCAGATTGCCACCAGAATTTACAACAACATAAAATAAAATGCTCTGGAGTATTTATAAGAAGAGGAGAAAGAGCCAAAGTAAGAAAGATCATTAAAATACCAATACATTTTGTACAGGTTGGCTAAAACGTTCATTCGAGTTTTTCCATAAGATGTTACAGAAAAACCCAAACGAACTTTTTGGCCAACCCAATACCTACATTATCTCTTATTTATGATTATAAGATTATACATGCTCATCATAGAAGATGGGAAGTAGAGAAGCACATTAAAAAGAAAACAATCGTTACCCTAACCCCATAATCTTAACTTAACCATAGTTAATATTTATTTTTTGCTCATACCGTCTTACCTTTTTACGTTTAAATTTTTATTATAAGATACAGCTACATGATTTTTAAAACATTCCAACAATACAGGAAGGTGAAAAGTAAAAATCCTCTTCTCACCTGATTCTCCTCTTCTCTTCTCATTCTCATCCTCACTTTTCAGATATTCACTCACTGTTAATAATTTCTCTCATAATTTATATTTAAGTGTGTTGATATTGCCTTTATTCTGAGTATATAAATATGTGTTATGTGACATATACACCATTATGGGGTTATACTGTGTTAATGTTTTTTATATTACTTTTTTTTCACATAGTTTTCTACCCAAAGCATACATATTCCATATATAACCCAGGTGCAACCTGGGGGTACTGAGCAAGCATGTAACTATTTCAAAAAGTTTGACTTGACACTTCCCCTCACCCCACTCCATGCCACTGAGTTTCTGATCTTTTACAGAAAAAGGCCTGTAGTCTTAACTGAAGACCCATTCCAGTGAACCACACATTCTTCCTGTGTGTATGGCTCTATTTTAGACTATTATTTTTGGGGAGCTATTAGAGGAGAAAATACAGTTACTACCGTGTGGTATAGTGGAAAATGTCAAAGATTTGGGTTTTGATCCCAGCTTTATCATTTATTGGCTGTGTTTAAAGGATAAAATGTTTCATACAACCTTGTGAGATATTTTTATCCCTCTTTAGAGATGAAAAAAGAGATCCAGCCAGGGAGAAGTGACTTATTTAAGGTCACACAACTACTATGTACTAGAGCCAGGATTCAAGCAAAGGCCTGTTTGAGGCACAGCCTATGTGTTTTCCATTCAACCATCGTGGCTTCTCTTTGGGACTTCAGTAAAGGTGAAAGAGAACATGTCTTTAAAGTGATTGCTTAATTTTTTGACTTTATAAAAGGTTATGTACTCTGTTATCTTTTCGGGATCCAAACGTCTCTTTTCTGACTCCCTTTGTTTTGTCATATTCCCTTTTTTAGGAGAGAAGCCTTATAAATGCACCTGGGATGGCTGCTCCTGGAAATTTGCTCGCTCAGATGAGCTAACCCGCCATTTCCGCAAGCACACAGGCATCAAGCCTTTCCGGTGCACAGACTGCAATCGTAGCTTTTCTCGCTCTGACCACCTGTCTCTGCACCGCCGGCGCCATGACACCATGTGAGCAGCACAGACTGCACTAGAAGAGCTGCACTGGTCTCTTTCTTGTGTGTGTGTGTGTGTGTGTGTGTGTGTGTGTGTGTGTGTGTGCGTGCGCGCAATGGAATCATGACCATCTTTTCCTCTTTGACTCAGCTTGCCTCTGGGATGGGATTGGAACAGTTCACTGAGCCAGGCTGACGAAACTGGAGGAAAACATAGCTGATCTTCCATAGGGACTCTTTATATTCCACGTTCATTTCTCCACTGACTAGTCCCCAGTTTTTTCAACCTCCGCATGGGTTGAATTCCAGTGCGGCACCCATGGTTGCCCCCCTCCCGTCCCTGTTATGAGATAGGACATTTTTCCTACAATAAGAAAACAGGAATCAAATTCAAGGCTGTGAACAAACATACGCTGCTTTTTGTTCTTATTTTCCTCTTGTTTTATAGAATTCTTATCATATTTCTGAATCAGTACATCAAAGTTGTTGGTAGTGTCCTAAATTGACTTTTTTCAAGTTCCTAGACAGAAGAGGGCATAACATTGTAGTTGGCTGGTAAGATTTACAGGGATTTGGGTCCTGAGTATAGGGCACATTCTCAGTGAATAAGCTGAGTCCCATACCAAGCTCCAAGGTTTTGTAAAGCCAATCCTATTTGTTCTTACAGTTTGGTTTTCAGACAGTGCTGGTGCTTCTTGCTTCTTTAGTCCATCAAAGGGAATGAAAGGATCTTTTTGTTCTTCTTTTCCTCCTCTTCTTCCTCCTCCTCCTTCAGGATTAAAGATTTTGCTGCACAATTACATTCTTTGTTTTGTTAAATTTGAACAAAAATTCAAAGCACACATCGACGTGCCAGTAGGGTAAAAAGTGTTCCAGGAGAGTAAGTTGGGCAGTGACAGGAACAAGTAGACCCAGGATGATCCTGAAAACAAATAGAGGAGGACTTTTTATGGATAGGATATCAAAAGTGCTATAATCACAAGTCTCATTCAAATGGCAATCTGTTGAGACAATGTCTTGAGGGGCTACACTGTACTGTTTATTCTTCTGTTTACATAAAGCAACTGTTATGTGCATATTGCATGATGAGAAATTATACACTGGGGCCATGTTATACAGAGGTGAGGGGTTGGAAGAAAAAAATGTGTTAAGTACATGGCATTATTAGCATGCATTCCTATGTTTCAAATGGAACTATAAGAGGCATTTAGTGAAAACTGACAAACAGAAAGCAATTTGATGTTCTGCAACTGCTATGAATATCTAAGCCATTTATTTTAGCCATTATAGCATGTTGCATAATATACACACTTGTTTACCCAATCAATGTTTTATAATAGTCTCTGGGACATAAAACCCTCTGTTCCAGGCCCTGGACCTCAGATCTACCTCCACATGGCATATTTCCTGTCCTGGGGTCAGGGAGGGGAGGTTTGCATCACTTAATTGTGGACACAGCCTCTCTCCTGGAAAAGGTTGTCTTCATACGGTACCCCTTTTCCTTGGCAGATATTCAACCAGTCTCTCTTGAATACTTCAGGTCATTGCTTCCCAAGGCCACCTAGTCTGACTAAATCATAGAATTCTAGCACCAAGAAGGGATCCTATTAGCTATCTAGCCCTACCCATCATTAATATTTTACAGATGAGACAAATACGGGTCAGATTCCTTCCCCAGATGTTTCCTTGAGGCCTTACAGACCTGCACACCCATTCTCCCAGGGATCACATTATTAAACCAAATTAAAGAAAATTTTACATGATTGGTTGCAGTATTTGCCCAAGTTTATATGTTAGGCTTCAGAAAAATTTAGACCACTCACAAAATCATTTACAGTTGACTAAATTGTAAGTAAAATGTGCTTGTGGTCGTTGATATATAACATTAGGAACACAGTTTTTCTATTCTAACACTTTCTATAATATCTCAGGTTTGCTTTACCTCATTTCAAGTTACAGTGTCTTTTCAGACCATAAACCCTCATAAATTTAAGGACTACCTGTATTTTTCCAAATGATATGTAGATTTTTACTATTTTAGCCTTGTTATTTTGATATGTTTTACCCTGACTTTAAGTGTGCAAGTTCCACATTGTAGACTAATTGTTAGAGCACTAGGAAATATCTAGGGCCAATCTGTTAAAGGGGACTTCTATGCAGGTGTAAGACAGGTTGTTAAAGGTGAATTGCCATCATACATAAGTTAAGCTTATAATTGAGTAGTTGATATGGTATTTCACAGTAGAGTGTAAGGGCTTACCCATTTTCTCCAGAGTTTGGATTTTAGACTCCTTTTCCAGAGTTCATAACTGACCTGTGCCCATCAGGATCTTTTGCATTGGAGCATATGATCTATTTATAAATAAAGACTATAAAACATAGTGTTGTACTAACTCGGATAATCAAATTAGAATTCCAAATATTGGTATCTCTAAGCCTTTATTCAAATTTTTTCCTGCAAAGTAATGAGGGACTTTGTTAATGCTTTATTAATTGTCTATGGTCAGGAAACAATTCTAACCCTATTTTCATTGCCCTCTTCCCTCCAAATAATGATAAAATCTTTACAAATTATTTCCATATTCTTTAAGAAATATATCAACATTCATTAAGAGTATTTCATGGAGCACAGGTACTCGAATACAGTATAATACTGTACCACACCAAAAGCACATAGAACTTTGCTAAATAGACAGTGAGATGGAAAATAATTGTCTCTCTTAGGTAGCATTTGGAATTAATTGAATTTGCTGTGCTCACACCAGCTAACCACCATTATGTGGACAGTTGCCTAGGGCATGGAAAATGGCCTTGATCGATAGGGTTGAATAATATCTTGGAATTTATTGCAGTGCAATTCCTCCATTTGTAGATGATTGGCAATTGAACATTACTATTGATAATTATGATTGGAAAATTCAGGAAAAACTATGAAGAATATGAACTGCTGAGTACATTAGGTGGAGTGCATTATAGGCAAGACAGAAAGGTTTGTGAGAATAAATTCTTAAATTCTTTTTAAATAAAGTTTTTATTTTAAGACAGTTTTAGATTTACAGAAAAATTCTGAAGATAGTACAGAGTTTCCCTATATCTCAAACCCAGTTTTCCCTATTACTATCTTTCATTAGATGTACATTTGTTGCAATTAATGAAGTAATGATACATTATTATTAATTAAAGTCCAAACTTTATTCAGATTTTCTTAGTTTTTACCTAATATCCTTTTTCTTTTCCAGCATCCTGTTCAGGATACCACATCACATTTAGTAGTCATATATCCTTAGGCTTCTCTTGGTTGTGACAGTTTCTCAGACTTTCCTTGTTTCCTATGACCTTGGCAGTTTCAAGGGGTCCCTCAATTAATATCTGTCTGATGTTTCTCTCATGATTAAACTGAGCTTATGGGTTTGGGGGAGGAAGACCACAGAGGTGAACTGCCATTTTCATCACATCATATTAACATGACTTATACCCTTGATGTTAATCTTGATCACCTGGTTGAGATAGTGTTTGTCAGGTTTCTCCTCTGTATTCCACCCCACCTTCCATAAGGTGGAAGGAAATCACTTGCATAAGGTGGAAGGAAACCGTTTGGAAGGAAATCACTATGTGCAGCCCACACTTAAGGAGTGGTTAGCTATGCACTACATGCCTGAGGGTGAGTATCTACATAAATTATTTGGAATTCTGCGTGGTAGAGTTGTCTTTTCTCCCTCATTTATTTATTTATGCAATCATTTTCTTGTATCAGTATGGACTCATGGATATTTATTTAGTACTTTGGGTTATAGTCCAATGCAACTTATTTTGTTACTCAAATTGTTCCAGCGTTGGTCATTGGGCACTCTTTTGGGTTGATTTCCATGTTCTTTTGACAGACCCCCATCTTTTTTTTAGCACACCTTTATTTTCCAGCACCACAAGATGCTACAAGCTCATCCTGTATATTTTTTTTGCTGAATCCTGTAATCAACCATTTCTTTAAGGAGTCCTGGTTTCTTTTAATGGAGAATTGTATTAGAAATGAAGATCTGGGCATTAGGTATGCTTGTTGCTACCTGTATTTTTGCTTCTAAGCCATCTCAGCTAACAGAGCAAGGAGATATATGTGTGTGCACTAACCCATGTATATCTATACATACATATCTACAAATATTTCTGTATGTAGTCATCCATATCTTTATTAAGCTAAACATGAGTTCATGCTGATGTCTCCTACTCCAATCCCTTACCACATGGATCATCTTATCCTAGCCTTTTGCCTTTGTTCACTCTAACCTTCCACTCCAACAGTGAGAAACCTGGCTCCCACACGTTGCCATCTACTTACTTACTTGTTCAGTTCCAGAGTACCTGTATAGTGGTATCTGAATTGTTAGCCTGTACACCTGTGGGAACACTTAGAACACAGTGCTTATGTACATGATAGTAACAGTTTTAGAACTCTAACAGCTCTTTGAAACAAAGTGATCTGCAAAATTCAGGAGTCGATGACCTGAGTTCCAGGAACTTGGGGTGTATCCTACCCTCAAAAGGTTTTCCGAAGAGCAAAACCATTGGGAATTGATCTAATCTTTAATAAGCCAAGGGAAATTATTGATCCTCCCTAGTGTGTTAATAGCTATATAGAAATAGGTATACTGAAGAAAGTAGGTGTGCCCAATTTAAAGAAACACTTAGCACTGTCTTTTCTCACTGGTAAATATGGCTCTCTGACAATAGAGGTGCTACCCTAAGTTACCTCTCTTCCATATTTTCCCATCTCTCACTTTATTGATCTTAGGCAAGTCACATCGCCTCTCTGTGCCTCAGTTAACCCATCTGTAAAATGGGGATCCAAATACCTACCTCACAGGATTGTTGTGAGGATTCTCATTAATGGATGTTGGCAAAAATTACAAGTGATTCTTAAATGAACGACAAAGTATTATGATTACCATTATGATGATAATTATAGTACTCTATATTTACCCTAGAAAAAGGAGAGGATTAGGCTTCCTGGATGATAAAGAGCTAAATTTGAGTAAGTAACAAGGATAATTGAAGAGTGGTCACTGGAAGCAATATTATCTCTTCCTCTCACTTTCCCTACATTCTCTTCATTGCTAACTATAAGATTCTCACCTGTTTTTATACTCAAAGCATATTAGGGTCTAAAGGAATAAGTAGGCAAAATCCATTGCTGTAAAAGCTGTATTCTTCCCCTTTCCTCACTCTGCCTGGACCACATTACATGTCACCCTGTCAGAAGCACAGAGGCAATCTCCCACAGCCCTTCAAACTTTGGCCAGCCCAGCATCACCAGTTACATTGTGTCTTTCCACTTATTATATTCTGAACAGTATAGGTAGAAGGGAAGTGGGGTGGGGTGGTTGGGGTGGGAGTGGGACGGAAGAGAATAGAACTTATACTAGTGGCAGGATATTTCTTTGATTCTCAAATACTGGTTTTACCTCCCATTTCTTTTTCTGGTGGTGGGTTGGGGACGGGGGAGAGACACTATTTTGTTTATTAAGAAACTCTCCTTCCTTTCCAGTAGATGTTTCCCAGGATCAGTATAAGTAGTTGTTTTGGACATTATAACTATGTTGTATGCAGTGCTGTTTTCATTGTATTTCCGAATAAAAAGAGGAAGAGAATCCCTAGTGGTGTCCATCCTTGTTTTTTGACAGGAGGACACAGTGGGAAAACAGTGCCAGAAATTGACTGTTCATTTTTGTGTCGGGGAAAGGAGCCTGCAGTGAAATGATTGATTGTTTTTTGTCATTGTTTGTTTAAAGAAGTTATAGAACAGTATATTAAGCTTTAGTATTTATAACTCATGTCTCTGCCTTGTTATTTCAGTACTTTAGAGCAGCACCCTGTTTTTTCTCTATTTTATACTAGTTCTTGCTCCAGCGACATGGCTGTGAGACTAAGATTGTGAGCAATCTCTCATATTCAAGCCTGTTAGGTCCCTGGAGATACTCAAAAACTGCCTCAGTTAGCATGGTCACTTATAGATTACTACGTTCTCGCTCAATGGGACATTTCCTCTGTGGCATCCAGGCAGGGTGTATGTTTGGGAACTAAACAATCTTGTTACGTTTGATTATTGTACTTTTTATTAATAAAAAAATATTTGAAACTTCAGAATCCATGGCTGTTATCTTGAGTTTGTCTTCATTTACGTTTCCACAACATTGCATGGCACCAGTAAATCGTTTTCGTTTTCCTTCCCTTAACTGGGTAAAGTTATGGTGAAACTACTTTATACTAGCATGGGGCAAGAAAGGAAGCTGGACTGTCTTAAAAACAATAATTTCTCTAAGTACATGAGGCCCTCCCCATTCTTGGAAATCTATTCAGCATGTCCCTGAATGGGACTGCATGGAGACTGTGCTTCTTTTGCATATTTCTTACAGAGAATCACCCTGTATGATACAGGCTCAGCTGGTAAGGTTTCCCTGCCTATCCCTGTTCCCTTCACCATCTTGTTTTTTTCCTGAGAAGGAATTCAAGAGAGTAGGGTATTGGGACAGCTTTAAACTTCAAAGCTACCTCAGTACAAATACCACCCCTGGGTGGGGATCTAGGAAGCTGATTCTGCTTTGGGAAACTTCATCTCTCAGAGAGATGCTGGGGAAAAAGGTAAAAGGGAGAAATACTGTGAGAGATTTAGACCAAGAGCTAGAAGAACAGATTGAAGATTAACTTTTCTTGGAGCTGACAGAAAGGGATTATTACTACAAATTATATAAAACAAGGAATCTCAAGCTTTATAAGTTTCCCCCAAATTTCTTTTTACTCATTTATTTATTCTGAGAGTCACTGTCATCCCTTTGGGTTAAAAGCATCATCAACTCGATGCTACAAATACATTGACTGAAAAGCTACCAATAATCCAGGCTTTTTGCTGGTTGCTATGGACATGAATAAAACACAGCTGCTCTCAAGAAATTCACTCCTTAAGAGGGGATACCAGCATAAAAAAAAAAAACAGTAATCTCTTAAGTCTCATAATAGGTATATGTTCCATATTACTGAAAATTAAAACCATTTAAACAGTAAAAGATAACATAAAAAGTTAAGGTAGCCACATATAACACAAGATTCATGTCTAGTACACATAAAAATCATACAAATAATTTTAAAATGCAACATGAACTAAAATTTAACAATTCACAGATGGATTTTATATAGGCAATAAACCTATAAAAAGATGTTTGACCTCACTACTAATCATGGAAATTCAATTTAAAAATAACAAAATAATGTCATTTGCAGCAATATGAATGGACCTAGAGATTGTCATACTGAGTGAAGTAAGTTAGACAGAGAAAAGCAAATATGATATTGCTTACATGTGGAATCTAAAAAAAAAAATAGGACAAATGAACTTATTTATAAACAGAAATAGAGTCACATATGTAGAAAACAAACATTGTTACCAGAGGGGAAAAGGGGGGAGGGATAAATTGGGAGATTGGGATTGACATATATACACACTACTATATATAAAATAGATAACTAATAAGGACCTACTGTATAGCACAGGGAACTCTTCTCAATACTCTGTAATGACCTATATGGGGAAATAATCTTAGAAAGGGTGTATATATGTATATGTATAACTGATTCACTTAGCTGTACAGCACAAACTAACGCAATATTTTAAATAAACTATACTCCAATAAAAATTTAAAAGTAAATAATAAAAAGTAAAATGAGAACAATTTTCCACTCATTTGACTGGAAAATATTTACAAGTTTCATAAGAACAAGTGTTGGCAGAATATATGGAAATGGGTAATTATTATACACTACTGGCTGAAGATAAAAAATGGTAGTCATACTGGAGGGAACTTTTTCTTTGTTTATTGTTATCAAATACTCTATGTCCCTGAAATTTCACTTTTGAGTGTCTACAGAGAGGTTGGTGCATATACAGTAAAGATGTTTATTTCAGCATTGATTATAATCATTAAAAAATATAAATAACCTAAACATCTATCAAAAGGGGAATGACAGTAAACTATGGTATAAGTTATACTGTGGAACATAATGCAGCAGTCAATGGGAATGGGGTAGATCCATATTAACCTGTATGGAAAGATCTTCAAACAATATTGTTTTGGAAGGATCCAGACCAACCAGATTACTGTGCCTTTGTATTAAGAGAAATGAAGAGCCTCGGCTTGAGGGTTTAAAATAAATCTGTAAGAATTCAGGAGGGAAGCATCTTGTAGGGCTGTCAGAGAATATGATTAAAGGAACAGTGAACCCAAAGGCACTTCTCTTCTGAAATATGTTAAAAAAATACACAGGAGTTACTTGGGACAGTTAATATGTATATTCATATTTGAACACCTACAATTACATTACCCTGATTCATTTATCAGGTTAGCTACAGTCACTGGGCAGAGAGTGAGTGGGGATAGAAGAGAATGGGACCAGGTACATTTTTAGAAGAATGAGTAGGTCAGCAAGGGTTAAGGTGCATATCCTGGTGAAACCACAGCAAGTAACTATTGCATCTTGGACAAGGGATCATAAGAAGCCAGAATAGCTAAGAATGAGAGACCCAGAACACAGGTTTTTTGCACTTTTCAAGAGGTGAGGGGTGAAATGAGAACTCACCTGAAGGTTTGGCTCCTAATGCTGACTATCTGGATCTGTTGCTATAATCTTATTTGTAGATGGGATATTTTCCCTCAACATTTTCTTCAAATTATATTTTCTTTTCCCTTAACCCAGCTATATTCAGATAAAATTGACAAATAATATTGTGTAAGTTTAATGTATACAATGTGGCGGTTTGATACACATATATTGTGAAATTTTTACCACAATAAGGTTACTTAACATGTCGTTCACCTAACATAATTACCATTTCGTTGTTGTTATACTGAGAATATTAAAGTTCTACTCTTATAGCAACTCTCAAGTGTACAATACAGTATTATTAACTATACTCACCATGCTATTTATTAGGTCCCCAGAATCTGTTCATCTTATAACTGAAAGTTTATAATCTTAGACCAACATCTTTGTATTTTGCCCATGACTCAGGCCTTGGCAAACACAATTCTACTCTCTGTTTCTATGTGTTTGATGTTTTTAGATTTAACATATAAGTAAGAACATAGAATATGTGTCTTTGACTTATTTCACTTAACAATATGGCTAAAAGGTCCATCCGTTATTGAAAATGTCAGGATTTCCTTCTTGTTGATAGCTGAATAATATTCAACTATATATATGTGTGTGTGTGTATATGTATGTGTGTGTGTATATATATATATATATATATATATATATATATATATATAACATTTTTATTATCCATTCATCTGTCGAAGGAAACTTAGGTTGTTTCTATGTCTTGGTTATTGTGAATAATGCTGAATTGAATGTGGAAAAACATATACCTGTTCAAGAGAGTGAATTCACCTCTTTCAGAAATGGGATTGCTTCTACAGATTCAATGCAATCCCTATCAAATTACCAATGGCATTTTTTAGAGAACTAGAACAAAAAAAAAATCTTAAAATTTGTATGGAGACACAAAAGACCCCGAATAGCCAAAGCAGTCTTGAGGGAAATAAACAGAGCTGGAGGAATGAGAGTCCCTGATTCAGACTATACTACAAAGCTACAGTAATCGAGACAATATGGTACTGGCAAAAAACAGAAATATAGATCAATGGAACAGGATAGAACACCCAGAGATAAACCCACACACCTATAGTCAACTAACCTATTACAAAGGAGGCAAGGATATACAATGGAGAAAAGAGAGCCTCTTCAATAAGTGGTGCTGGGAAAACTGGACGGTTACATGTAAAAGAATGAAATTAGAACACTCCCTAACACCATATACAAAAATGAACTCAAAATGGATTAAAGACCTAAATGTAAGACCAGACACCAAAAACCCCTTAGAGGAAAACATAGGAAGAACACTCTTTGACATAAATTACAGCAAGATGTTTTTTGATCCACCTCCTAGAGTAATGGAAATAAAAACAAAAATAAACAAATGGGACCTAATGAAACTTAAAAGCTCTTGCAAAGCAAAAGAAACCACAAACGAGATGAAAAGACAACCCTCAGAATGGGAAAAAATATTTGCTAGTGAATCAACGGACAAAGGGTTAATCTCCAACATATATAAACCGCTCATGCAGCTCAATATTAAAAAAAAAAAAACCTAATCAAACAATGGGCAGAAGACCTAAATAGACATTTCTCCAAAGAGGACATACAGATGACCAAGAAGCACATGAAAAGCTGCTCAATGTCACTAATTATCAGAAAAATGCAAATCAAAACTACAGTGATGTATCACCTCACACCAGGTAGAATGGGCATCATCAGAAAATTTACAAACAACAAATTCTGGAGACGGTGTGGAGAAAAGTGAATGCTCTTCCACTGTTGGTGGGAATGTAAATTGATACAGCCAGTATGGAGAACAGTATGGAGGTTCCTTAAAAAACTAAAAATAGGATTACCATATGACTCAGCAATCCCACTACTGGGCATATACCCAGAAAAAATATATATTTCAAAAAGACATATGCAGCCCAATGTTCATTGCAGCACTATTTACAATAGCCAGATCATGGAAGCAACCTAAATGCCCATCGACAGACAAATGGATAAAGAAGATGTGGTACATATATATGATGGAATATTACTCAACCATAAAATGGAATGAAATTGGGTCATTTGTAGAGACGTAGATGAATCTAGAGACTGTCATACAGAGTGAAGTAAGTCAGAAAGAGAAAAACAAATATCATATATTAACATATATGTAGAACCTAAAAAAATGGTACAGATGAACTGGTTTGCAGGGCAGAAATTGAGACACAGATATAAAGAACAAACGTATGGACTCCAAGGGGAGAAAGTGCTGGTGGGGGTGGGGGTGTGATGAATTGGGGGAATGGGATTGACATATATATACTAATATGTATAAAATTGATAATTAATAAGAACCTGCTGTATAAAAAATAAATTAAATAAAATTCAAAAAGAAAAGAAGTGGGATTTCTGGATCATATGGTAATTCTATTTTAAATTTTTAAGAAAACTCCATATTGTTTTCCAGGAGAATATACCAATTTACATTCCCATCAATAGTGTACCATGGTTATGTTTTATCCACATCCACACCCGCGTTTGTTATCTCTTGACTTCTTGATAATAGCCACTCTAAGAGGTGAGAAGTGATCATGGTTAGATTTTCATTTCCCAGATGATTAGTGATGTTGAGCACATTTTTACATACTTGTTGGCCACTTGTATGTTTCTTTGGTAAAATATCTACTCAAGTCCTCTGCCAATCTTTAACTGGATTTTTGTTTGTTTTGCTATTCACATTGTAGGATTATTTTTTCTGTTTCTGTGAAAAATGACATTGGAATTTTGATAGAGATTACATAGATTCTATAGATGTTTCAGGTGGTACAGACAGTTTAACAATATTAACTATTCTGATCCATGTACACAGAATAACTTTCTATACGTTTGTGTTTTCTTCAATGTATTTCATCAAAATCTTGTAATTGTCATTGTACAGATCTTTCACTTCCTTTGTTAAATTTATTCCCAAGTATTTTATTATTTTCAGTGCTATTGTAAATAGATGTTTAAAATTTTTTCAGCTATTTCACTTTTAATGTATAAAAACACAATTGATTTCTGCATGTTGATTTCATATACTGCAACTGTATTGAATTCATTGATTAGTTCCAACAGTTTTTTGTTACGTCTTAAGAATATTTTATATATCATATCATCTTCAACAATTTTACTTCTTCCTTTCCAATTTAGATAATTTTTATTTATTTATCTTGACTGAATTGCTCTAGATAGGACTTCCTGTAATATGTTGAATAGAAGCAGGGATAGTGGGCACCCTTTTCTTGTTTCTCATCGTAGAGGAGACCTTTCAACATTTCACTGTTGAGTATACTGTTATCTGTGGCTTTGTCAGATATGGCCTTTATGATTTTGAGGTATATTCTTTCTATACCCAATTTGTTGAGGGATTTATCACGAAAGGATCTTGTACTTTGTCAAAATCTTTTTCTGCACTCATTGAGATGACCATATTTTTGTCTTTCATATAAATTAATGTGGTGTATCATATCTGTTGATTTTTGTATTTTGAACAAATAATTGCATCTCTATAAAGCACACTTTTTCATAATGTAAGATCCTTATAATAAGGTATTGAATTTTGTTTGCCAGTATTTCGTTGATAGTTTTGTATACAATTTAACCAGAGATATTGTTTTCTTGTAATATCCTTATATGACCATGGTATCATTGTAGTGCTGGGCTTGTAAAATGAGTTTGAGACTGTTCCTTCCTCTTCTATTTCTTGGAAGAGTTTGAAAAGGGTTGACATTAATTCTTATTTAGGTGATTGGTAAAATTTACCCATGAAGCCATCTTGTCCTGGGCTTTTCTTTGTTGGGAAGATTTTGATTACTGATTCAATATCCTTAACTTGTTATTGCTGTGTTTAGATTTCCTACTTCTTCATGATTCACAATTGGTAGGTTGTATGTTTCTCGGGATTTATCCATTTATTCTAATTTGTCCAATTTTTTGGCATATAATTGTTCATAGTGGTCTCATTATCCTTTTATTTATTTTTTTAGTATGCTCAAATTTTTTCTTTCCTTTATTCTTTCCTAGCTTTCTATCTTTCTTTCCTTTGTTCTTTCCATCCTTCCTTCTTTTGTTCCATTCTTCCTTCCTTTCTATAATTTTTTCTTTCCTTCCCTCTTTTTCTTTATTGAGATATAATTGGCATACAGAACTGTATAAGTTTAAGACATACAGCATAATGCAGTTGACTTAAATGTATTGTGAAATATTTCCAAAAAAATTTGTTAAATCCATTATCATATATAGATAGAAAAAAGAAAAAAAAAAGGGTTTTTTTTCTTATAATGAGAGCTCTTAGGATCAACACCCTTAAAATTTTTCAAATATACCACACAGCACTATTACCTACAGTCATTATGTTGTACATTGTATCCTTAGTATTATCTTATAAGTGGATATTTGTTTGTTTTGACTGCCTTCATCCAATTCCCCCACACCTTAGGCCCCAACTCTGGTAAACTGGAAACCGCAAATCTGATCTCTTTTTCTGTGAGCTTGATTTCTCATTCCAGGGGAATTCCCTGGTTGTACAGTGTTTAGAACTCCGTGCTTTCACTGACAAGGGCATGGGTTCAATACCTGGTCAGGAAACTAAAATCCCACAAGCTGTGCCAAGCGGCCAAAAATAAAATAAATAGTGTTAAAAAAAAGATTCCATAAGTGAGATAAGTGAGATAATAGAGTATTTGTCTTTCTGTGTCTGACTTATTTCACTTAACATAGTGCCCTCAAATTCCATCTATGTTATTGCAAATAGCAGAATTTCCTTCTTTTATTTAAGTAAAGTTGATTTACAATATTATATTAGTATCAAGTGTACAACAGAGAAGAATTTCCTTTATAATAGCATTCTCTTATAATTGAAAAGATGCTCAACAATGCTAATTATTAGAGAAATGCGAATCAAAAAAAGAGATATCACCTCACATCTGTCAGAATGACTATCATCAAAAAGTCTACAAATAACAAATATTGGAGAGGATGTGGAGAAAACTGAACCCTCATGCACTCTTGGTAGGAATGTAAATTGGTGCAACCATTGTGGAAAACAGTTACGGAGGTTTCTCAAAAGACTAAAAATAGAACTACCATAGGACCCAGCAATTCTACTTCTGGGTATATATCCAAAAAACCAAAAACACTAATTTGAAAAGATACATGCATGCCAATGTTTATAACAACACTATTTAAAATAACCAAGACATGAAATCAACTCAAGTGCCCAATGACCCAGGCCACTAGTGAGTAGCACCAGCACTGAAGCACCCTGGCCCTGTACTCAGCCATGCCAGGATATAGCCCCACTCACCAATGGGTAGACACCAGGCCCTGAACACTTGTTCTTCACAGCCAGCTTCCCTGGGAGCCAGCCATCCCCACAAGTGGGCCAGACCAGCCCTAAGTCCCAAAATACACCACACCTAGCAGCCCCAGGACCCAGCTCTGCCAACAGGTAGGTTAGGACCAGTCCTGGAACTCTTAAGGTCCTGGCCCCACTCACTAGTGGATAGACACCAGCCCCAGGAACCCCCATGTGTCACACTGAACCATGCCAGGACATGGTCCAACCCATGAGTGAGCCAGAGCCAGACTCAGGAATACTAAGGGTGCAGATTCAACCTTGCCAGGATGCAGCCTTGCCCACCAGCAACTAGCAGCCTCCACAAGAGACAGGGCCTGGCAGTCAACAGGCCAAGGAACAGCCCCACCTACAAGCATTTCCACAGTAGTCAGCCCCTCCACAACAGAAGGGTCAACTCAGCCAACATAGGGGACATGCCAAGATCATATAGCTCTGGTCACATGTGGAGAATGTGCTTCTGGGCCCCATAGGACCTCTCTTACATAATGCCACTTCTCTAAGATTGGGAAATGTAACTGACCTACAAATACATACAAATAAACGCAGAAAATTAAGCAAGATGAGATGACAAAGGAATGTGTTTCAAGTGAATTAGTAAGATAAAACACCAGAAGAAGAACTAAGAAAACAGGAGATAAGGAATCTACCTGATAAAGAGTTCAAGATAATGATCATTAAGATGGTCAGTGAACTTGGGAGAAAAATGGATGATCACAGTGGGAAGTTTAACAAAGAGTTAGAATATATGAAGAAGAACAAAACAGCTGAAGAATACAATAACTGAAATTTAAAATTTACTAGAAGAAGTCAACAGTAGATTAGAAGTTACAGAGCAATGGACCAGCAAACTGGAAGACTGAGTGGTGGAAATAACCCAAGCTTTACAGCTAAAAAAAAGGATTAAAAAATGAGAAAAGTTTAAGAGACCTATGGGACAATGTCAAACATACTAACAAACATCTGCTTTATAGGGATCCCAGGAGGAGAAGAAAGACAGAAAGAGGAAGAAAACCTAGTTGAAGAAATAGTAGCTAAAAATTTCCCTAAGCTGGGAAAAGAAACAGATATCCAAGTCCAAGAAGCACAGAGAGTCTCAAAAATGATCAACACAAAGAAGGCCACAGAAAAACACATTGTAATTAAAATAGCAAAATTTAAAGATAAAGAGAAAATATTAAAAGCATCAAGGGTAAAGCAACTAGTTACAAGAAGGAAACATTTAGACTGTCAGCTGACTTTTCAGCAGAAAATTTACAGGACAGATTAGAGTGGCACAATACATTAGACAGGATGAAAGGAAAAAACTTACAAACAAGAATACACTACATGGCAAGGCTATCATTCAAAATTGAAAGCGAGATAAAGAGTGTTACAGACAAGCAAAAGCTAAAAGAGATCAGCGCCACTAAACTGGCTTTATAAAAAAAAAAATGTTAAAGGGACTTCTCTAAGTGGAGAAGAAAAGATCACAGGTAGAAATATAAAAATTACAAAAGGAAAAACCTCACTGATACAGGCAAATATATAGTAAATATATAAAGCTAAGCGGAATGTTAAAATACAAAAGTAGTAAAAGCAGGGAGTTCCCTGGTGGCCTAGTGTTTAGGATTCCAGGCTTTCATTGCCAGGGCCCAGGTTCAATCCCTCGTTGGGGAACAGAGATCACCCAAGCCACATGACACAGCCAAAAACAAACAAACAAGCATAAACAAAAACATGATTCTCAAAAGCATCTATAACCACAATAAGTAGTTAATGGATATTTAAGGGATACACAAAACAAAAAGAATTAAAATGAAGTATCAAAAACATAAAAGTGGGAATAAAAAGTCAGGGCTGTTAGAATGGATTTGACTTCATACATCGTCAATTTAAAATAATCATATATATATTATTTACAATATATAAACTGCAGGGTAACAACAAACAAAAAAATTATAATTTATACACAAATAAAAAAGAGAAAGGAATCCAAACATAACACTAATGGTATTCATCAAATCACAAGGGAAGGGGGGGACCTTGAAGATGGCGGAAGAGTAAGACGGGGAGATTGCCTTCCTCCCCACGGATACACCAGAAATACATCCACACGTGGAACAACTCCTACAGAACTCCTACTGAAGGCTGGCAGAAGACCTCAGACCTCCCAAAAGGCAAGAAACTCCCCACGTACCTGGGTAGGGCAAAAGAAAAAGAGAAAAAACAGAGACAAAAGAATAAGGACGGCACCTGCACCAGTGGGAGGGAGCTGTGAAGGAGGAAAAGTTTCCACACACTAGGAAGCCCCTCCGCGGGCGGAGACTGCGGGAGGCAGAGGGGGGAGTTTCGGGACCGCGGAGTAGTGCACAGCAACTGGTGCGGAGGGCAAAGCGGGGAGATTCCTGCACAGACGATCGGTGCCGACCAGCACGCACCAACCCGAGAGGCTTGTCTGCTCACCAGCCAGGGCGGGCGGGGCTGCGAGCTGAGGCTCGGGTTTTGGTTTTGGACGGAGCTCAGGGAGAGGACTGGGGTTGGCGGTTTGAACATAGCCTGAAGGGGTTAGTGCACCACGACTAGCCGGGAGGGAGTTCGGGGAAAAGCCTGCACCTGCCGAAGAGGCAAGAGACTTTTTCTTCCCTCTTTGTTTCCTGGTGCGCGAGGAGAGGGGTTTAAGAGCGCTGCTTAAAGGATCTCCAGAGACGGGCGCGAGCCGGGTTAAAAGCGCGAACCCCAGAGACGGGCGCGAGCCGCGGCTAAAAGCACGAACGCCAGAGATGGGTGCGAGCCGCGGCTGAAAGTGCAAACCCCAGAGACGGGCGCGAGCCGCGGCTAAAACCGCGGACCCCAGAGACGGGCGGGAGACGCTAAGGCTGCTGCTGCCGCCACCAAGGGGCCTGTGTGCGAGCACAGGTCACTCTCCACACCCCTCTTCCGCGGTCCCTGTGCAGCCCGCCACTGCCAGGTTCCCGGGATCCAGGGACAACTTCCCTGGGACAACGCACGGCGGGCCTCAGGCTGGTGCAACGTCACGCCGGCCGCTGCCGCAACGTCACGCCACCTCTGCCGCCGCAGGCCCGCCCCGCACGCAGTGCCCCTCCTTCCCCCATCCCCCAACCCCCGGCCTGAGTGAGCCGGAGCCCCCGAATCAGCGGCTCCTTTATCCCCGTCCTGTCTGAGCGAAAAAACAGACGCCCTCCAGCGACCTACACGCAGAGGCAGGGCCAAATCCAAAGCTGAGCTCCTGTGAGCTGTGAGAACAAAGAAGAGAAAGGGAAATCTCTCCCAGCAGCCACAGAAGCAGCGGATTAAAGCTCCACAATCAACTTGATATACCCTGCATCTGTGGAATACCTGAATAGACAAGGAATGATCCCAAATTGAAGAGGTGGAATTTAGGAGCGAGATCTATGATCTTTTTTCCCTTTTCCTCTTTTTGTGAATGTGTACGTGTATGCTTCTGTGTGAGATCTTGTCTGTATACTCTTGCTTCCACCATTTGTCCTAGGGCTCTATCCGTCCATGATATTTTTTAGAAATTCTTTTTCTTAATAATTAAGTTTAATTGTAATAACATTATTATACTTTACCTTCGTTCTTTCTTTCTTTCCTTCCTTCCTTCCCTCCTTTAGACAACGAATCACCCCAAATTGAGGAGGTGGTCTCTGAGAGCAAGATTTATGATTTTTCCCCCTTTACCTCTTTTTGTGAAGGTGTATGTGTATGCTTCTGTGTAAGATTTTCTCTGTATAGCTTTGCTTCCAACATTTGTCCTAAGGTTCTATCCGTCCCTTTTTTTTTCTTTTCTAAATATTTTTTAATTCAATAACTATATTATACTTTATTTTATTTTTACTGTATCCTCTTTCTTTCTGTCTTTTTTCCTTCTTTCCCTCCTTCCTTCCTTCCTTCCTCCCTCCCTCCCTCCCTCCTTTCTTTCCTTCTTTGTTTATTTCTTCCTTCCTTCCTTTCCTCCTTTCCCTCTTTCTTTCCTCATATTTCTACTAATTCTCTCTACTTTTTCTCCCTTTTATTCTGAGCCGTGTGGATGAAAGGCTCTTGGTGCTCCAGCCCAGGAGTCAGGGCTCTGCCTCTGAGATAGGAGAGCCAACTTCAGGACACTGGTCCACAACAGACCTCCCAGCTCCACATAATATTAAACGGTGGAAATCTCCCAGAGACCTCCATCTTAACACCAGCACCCAGCTTCACTCAACGACCAGCAAGCCACAGTGCTGGACAACCTATGCCAAACAAATAGCAAAACAGGAACACAACCCCATCCATTAGCAGAGAGGCTGCCTAAAATCATAATAAGGCCACAGACACCCCAAAACACACCACCAGACGTGAACCTGCCCACTAGAGAGACAAGATCCAGCCTCATCCAGCACAGCACAGGCACTAGTCCCCTCCACCAGGAAGCCTACACAACCCACTGAAACACCCTTAGCCACTGGAGACAGACATCAAAGACAACGGGAACTACGAACATGCAGCCTGCAAAAAGGAGACCCCAAACACAGTAAGATAAGCAAAATGAGAAGACAGAAAAACACACAGCAGATGAAGGAGCAAGATAAAAACCCACCAGACCTAACAAATGAAGAGGAAATAGGCAATCTACCTGAAACAGAATTCAGAATAATGATAGTAAGGATGATCCGAAATCTTGGAAGTAGAATGGACAAAATGCAAGAAACAGTTAACAAGGACCTACAAGAACTAAACATGAAACAGGCAACGATGAACAATGCAATAAATGAAATTAAAAGCACTCTAGATAGGATCAATAGCAGAATAACTGAGGCAGAAGAACGGATAAGTGACATGGAAGATAAAGTAGTGGAAATAACTACTGCAGAGCAGAATAAAGAAAAAAGAATGAAAAGAACTGAGGACAGTCTCAGAGACCTCTGGGACAACATGAAACGCACCAACATTCGAATTATAGGGGTTCCAGAAGAAGAAGAAAGAAAGAAAGGGACTGAGAAAATATTTGAAGAGATTATAGTTGAAAACTTCCCTAATATGGGAAAGGAAATAGTTAATCAAGTCCAGGAAGCACAGAGAGTCCCATACAGGATAAATACAAGGAGAAACACGCCAAGATATATATTAATCAAACTGTCAAAAATTAAATACAAAGAAAGCATATTAAAAGCAGCAAGGGAAAAACAACAAATAACACACAGGGGAATCCCCATAAGGTTAACAGCTGATCTCTCAGCAGAAACCCTACAAGCCAGAAGGGAGTGGCAAGACATACTGAAAGTGATGAAGGAGAAAAACCAGCAACCAAGACTACTCTACCCAGCAAGGATCTCATTCAGATATGATGGAGAAATTAAAACCTTTACAGACAAGCAAAAGCTGAGAGAGTTCAGCACCACCAAACCAGCTTTACAACAAATGCTAAAGGAACTTCTCTAGACAAGAAACACAAGTGAAGGAAACGACCTATAGTAGCGAACCCAAAACAATATAGAAAACGGGAATAGGAACATACATATCGATAATTACCTTAAATGTAAATGGACTAAATGCTCCCACCAAAAGACACAGATTGGCTGAATGGATACAAAAACAAGACCCTTATATATGCTGTCTACAAGAGACCCACTTCAGACCTAGAGACACAACCAGACTGAAAGTAAGGGGATGGAAAAAGATATTCCATGCAAATGGAAACCAAAAGAAAGCTGGAGTAGCAATTCTCATATCAGACAAAATAGACTTTAAAATAAGGACTATTAAAAGTGACAAAGAAGGACACTACATAATGATCAAGGGATCGATCCAAGAAGAAGATATAACAATTGTAAATATTTATGCACCCAACATAGGAGCACCACAATACATAAGGCAAATATTAACAGCCATAAAAGGGGAGATCGACAGTAACACATTCATAGTAGGGGACTTTAACACCCCACTTTCACCCATGGACAGATCATCCACAATGAAAATAAATAAGGAAACACAAGCTTTAAATGATACATTAAACAAGATGGACTTAATTGATATTTATAGGACACTCCATCCAAAAACAACAAAATATACATTTTTCTCAAGTGCTCATGGAACATTCTCCAGGATAGATGATATCTTGGGTCACAAATCAAGCCTTGGTAAATTTAAGAAAACTGAAATTGTATCAAGTATCTTTTCTGACCACAACGCCATGAGACTAGATATCAATTACAGGAAAATATCTGTAAAAAATACAAACACATAGAGGCTAAACAATAAACTACTTAATAATGAAGTGATCACTGAAGAAATCAAAGAGGAAATAAAAAAATACCTAGAAACAAATGACAATGGAGACACAACGACCCAAAACCTATGGGATGCAGCAGAAGCAGTTCTAAGGGGGAAGTTTATAGCAATACAAGCCCACCTTAAGAAGCAGGAAACATCTCGAATAAACAACCTAACCTTGCACCTCAAGCAATTAGAGAAAGAAGAACAAAAAACCCCAAAGCTAGCAGAAGGAAAGAAATCATAAAAATCAGATCAGAAATAAATGAAAAAGAAATGAAGGAAACGATAGCAAAGATCAATAAAACTAAAAGCTGGTTCTTTGAGAAGATAAACAAAATAGATAAAGCACTAGCCAGACTCATCAAGAAAAAAAGGGAGAAGACTCAAATCAATAGAATTAGAAATGAAAAAGGAGAAGTAACAACTGACACTGCAGAAATAAAAAAAATCATGAGAGATTACTACAAGCAACTCTACGCCAATAAAATGGACAATCTGGAAGAAATGGACAAATTCTTAGAAATGCACAACCTGCCAAGACTGAATCAGGAAGAAAGAGAAAATATGAAGAGACCAATCACAAGCACTGAAATTGAAACTGTGATTAAAATCCTTCCAACAAACAAAAGCCCAGGACCAGTTGGCTTCACAGGTGAATTCTATCAAACGTTTAGAGAAGAGCTAACACCTATCCTTCTCGAACTCTTCCAAAATATAGCAGAGGGAGGAACACTCCCAAATTCCTTCTACGAGGCCACCATCACCTTGATACCAAAACCAGACAAGGATGTCACAAAGAAAGAAAACTACAGGCCAATATCACTGATGAACATAGATGCAAAAATCCTCAACAAAATACTAGCAAACAGAATCCAACAGCACATTAAAAGGATCATACACCATGATCAAGTGGGGTTTATTCCAGGAATGCAAGGATTCTTCAATATACACAAATCTATCAATGTGATAAACCATATTAACAAATTGAAGGAGAAAAACCATATGATCATCTCAATAGATGCAGAGAAAGCTTTCGACAAAATTCAACACCCATTTATGATAAAAACCCTCCAGAAAGTAGGCATAGAGGGAACTTTCCTCAACATAATAAAGGCCATATATGACAAGCCCACAGCAAACATCATCCTCAATGGTGAAAAACTGAAAGCATTTCCACTAAGATCAGGAACAAGACAAGGTTGCACACTCTCACCACTCTTATTCAACATAGTTTTGGAAGTTTTATCCACAGCAATCAGAGAAGAAAAGGAAATAAAAGGAATCCAAATCGGAAAAGAAGAAGTAAAGCTGTCACTGTTTGCAGATGACATGATACTATACATAGAGAATCCTAAAGATGCTACCAGAAAACTACTAGAGCTAATCAATGAATTTGGTAAAGTAGCAGGATACAAAATTAATGCACAGAAATCTCTGGCATTCCTATATACTAATGATGAAAAATCTGAAAGTGAAATCAAGAAAGCACTCCCATTTACCATTGCAACAAAAAGAATAAAATATCTAGGAATAAACCTACCTAAGGATACGAAAGACCTGTATGCAGAAAATTATAAGACACTGATGAAAGAAATTAAAGATGATACAAATAGATGGAGAGATATACCATGTTCTTGGATGGGAAGAATCGACATTGTGAAAATGACTCTACTACCCAAAGCAATCTACAGATTCAATGCAATCCCTATCAAACTACCACTGGCATTTTTCACAGAACTAGAACAAAAAATTTTGCAATTTGTATGGAAACACAAAAGACCCCGAATAGCCAAAGCAATCTTGAGAACGAAAAAAGGAGCTGGAGGAATCAGGCTCCCTGACTTCTGACTATACTACAAAGCAACAGTAATCAAGACAGTATGGTACTGGCACAAAAACAGAAAGATAGATCAGTGGAACAGGATAGAAAGCCCAGAGATAAACCCACGCACATATGGACACCTTATCTTTGATAAAGGAGGCAGGAATGTACAGTGGAGAAAGGACAGCCTCTTCAATAAATGGTGCTGGGAAAACTGGACAGCTACATGTAAAAGTATGAGATTAGATCACTCCCTAACACCATACACAAAAATAAGCTCAAAATGGATTAAAGACCTAAATGTAAGGCCAGAAACTATCAAACTCTTAGATGAAAACATAGGAAGAACACTCTATGACATAAATCACAGCAAGATCCTTTCTGACCCACCTCCTAGAGTAATGGAAATAAAAACAAAAATAAACAAATGGGACCCAATGAAACTTCAAAGCTTTTGCACAGCAAAGGAAACCATAATCAAGACCAAAAGACAACCCTCAGAATGGGAGAAAACATTTGCAAATGAAGCAACTGACAAAGGATTAATCTCCAAAATTTACAAGCAGCACATGCAGCTCAATAACCAAAAAACAAACAACCCCATCCAAAAATGGGCAGAAGACCTAAACAGACATTTCTCCAAAGAAGATATACAGAATGCCAACAAGCACATGAAAGAATGCTCAACATCATTAATCATCAGAGAAATGCAAATCAAAACTACAATGAGATGTCATCTCACACCAGTCAGAATGGCCATCATCAAAAAATCTAGAAACAATAAATGCTGGAGAGGGTGTGGAGAAAAGGGGACACTCTTGCACTGCTGGTGGGAATGTGAATTGGTTCAGCCACTATGGAGAACAGTATGGAGGTTCCTTAAAAAACTACAAATAGAATTACCATATGACCCAGCAATCCCACTACTGGGCATATACCCTGAGAAAACCAAAATTCAAAAAGAGTCATGTACCAAAATGTTCAATGCAGCTCTATTTACAATAGCCCGGAGATGGAAAGAACCTAAGCGCCCATCATCGCACGAATGGATAAAGAAGATGTGGCACATATACACAATGGAATATTAGTCAGCCTTAAAAAGAAATGAAATTGAGTTATTTGTAATGAGATGGATAGACCTAGAGTCTGTCATACAGAGTGAAGTAAGTCGGAAAGAAAAAGACAAATACCGTATGCTAACACATATATTTGGAATTTAAGGGAAAAAATGTCATGAAGAACCTAGGGATAAGACAGGAATAAAGACGCAGACCTACTGGAGAACGGACTTGAGGATATGGGGAGGGGGAAGGGTGAGTTTTGACAGGGCGAGAGATAGTCATGGACATATACACACTAACAAACGTAGTAAGGTAGATAGGTAGGGGAAAGCAGCCGCAAGGCACAGGGATATTAGCTCGGGGCTTTGGGACAGCCTGGAGGGGTGTGATGGGGAGAGTGGGAGGGAGGGAGACGCAAGAGGGAAGACACATGGGAGCATATGTATATGTATAGATGATTCACTTTTTTATAAAGCAGAAACTAACACACCATTGTAAAGCAATTATACCCAATAAAGATGTTAAAAAAAAAAATCTCTTGTGTTTCTATACACTAACAATGACCTAACAGAAGGATAAATTGAGAAAACAATCTCATTTATATTCACTTCAAAAATTAAAAAAATGTTGAGGAACAAATCTAATGAGGTAAAAGACCTGCACTCGGAAAACTGTAAGACATTGATCCATAAAAAAATATAAGACACAAATGAATGGAAAGATATACCATGCTAACAGATTAGAAAAATTATATTGTTAAAATAACCTTACTGAGGAGAGATCAAGATGACAGAGTAGAAGACGTGGAGCTCACTTTCCACTACAAACATATCAAAAATACATCTACATGTGGAACATTTCTCACTGAAAACTAACTGGAAACTGTCAAAAGTACTCCTGTACAACCAAGCCTGTAAGAAAGATACAAACATAATCAGGTAGGATGGGAAGAAATGCATTGAGTTGGGACCTGTGTCCCTGGGAAGGGACTCAGAGGAGAAATGTGATCACACAGGTGGACACTCATTCTGGGGAGTGAGTGGGTCAAGCCACAGACTGGGGTTCCCAGTCCTGGGGTCCTAAATGTAGGACACAAGACCCCTTGTCTACTTGGAGAATCACTGGGACAAAGAAAACGGCTGGAGAAGCCTAGACTCCATTCATGAGGATTGTTTGGGTTCTAGCTTGTCTCCAGGCAGGGCAGTGAGAGGTCTTCCCTAGGGAATTCCACATTGCTTTGCTCCCCATGCCCCAGCTCCACTCACTACATGCCACAGCTTGGCACTGGACCTAGGGCAGCCAGAACTTGGGAATATTCTTGACCTAGGGATGTAGAAATGGCCCAGGGGCCTGGGGCATAGCCCAGGTTGGGAGGCGATGGCTCCTGTTGGCACCTACTCAAGCAACACCCCAGAAGCAGTCCAGACTTCTTATGGCAGTGAGGATACCAGAATTTCCCTGACCATCTCACTATGCGCCTGAGCACTAGCCAATCAAATGCTCCAACCGTACTCACTCCACACCACTGCTATCATTACATTTGGGGCAGCCATGAAAGGGAAAATATGTAACCATGGGCTGCAACTGAGTGGAGCTGCAGACCCCTACAGAGTCAAAGCATTGGACCTCAGTAGGTACGTGAACCACACTTGCTTCAGTACTGCCCTCCCTTGGGGCAAATTTCCCAGTGCAAGGAGAAGGAAAAACACTCAATTAAACATAAAAGAGTCAGCTCGAGCCTGACTCCAGGGCTTCTGCTCCAGCAACTTGGGAGCAGACACAACCTCTGACAGGGCACTGATGGCCAATGAGCAGAGAGGAAGACCTTTCCCACCTCCTAAGCAGGCTCTAGCTCCTCCATTATCAACCACACCCCATGCCAAGGTGATAGCTGCTAGCACACCCTGAGGAAAGATGTGACTGTCATTCAGGTCAAATCCAGCCTTCTGACCAAAGGTTTTGGACACACACACCCTACATGGGGTAGTCCCGCATAAGAACACCACTTCAAGAGCACAATAGGTAACTGCTTAATGTAAATTCATATAGACAGAGAAAGTTAAGTAACATGAAAAGACAGAGGAACTACTCTCAATTGAAAGAGCAAGAGAAAAACCCTGAAAAAATTAATAAACAGAAATTGACAATATACCAGATAAAGAATTCAAAACATTTGTAATAAAAAATGCTAGCTTTAATAATAAGGGGTTAATTTCCAAAATATAAAAATAGCTCAATATCAGAAAACAAACAAATAAACAAACAAAATAAAAGAACACAATCAAAAAATAAGAAGGAGGTCTAAATAGGCACTTCCCCAAAGAAGACACACAGATGGCCAACAGGCACATGAAAAAATGCTCAACATCGCTAATTATTAGAGGAATGCAAATCGAAACCAAAATGAGGTACCACCTCACACCAGTAGGATGGATATTATCAAAAAGTCTACAAATAATCAATGCTGGAGAAGTTGTGGAGAAAAGGGAACCCTCCTACACTGTCTTGTGGGAATGTAAATTGGTGTAACCACCATGAGAAAGAGTATGGAGGTTCCTTTAAAAACAAAAATATAGCTGCCATATCATCCAATAATCCTACTCCTGGGCATATATCTGGAAAAGACAAAAACTCTAATTTGAAAAGATGTATGCACCCTCATATTCAGAAGAGCCTATTTACAATAGCTAAGACATGGAAGCAACATAAGTGTCCATAAACAGATGAATGGCTTAAGATATATATAGCTATAGCTACAGCTATACATAGCTATGGACCATTATAACTATATTTGCTGTCATTTGCAGCAACATGGATGGACCTAGAGAATATTATACTTATTGAAGTAAGTCAGACAGAGAAAGACCAATATTATATCACTTATATGTGGAACCTCAAAAATAATACAAATGAATTTATTTACAAAACAGAAACAGACTCACAGACATAGAAAACAAATTTATGGTTACCAAAGGGGAAAGGGAGAGGGGAGGGATAAATTAGGAGTATGGGATTAACAGATACACACTACTACATATAATATAGATAAGCAATAAGAATTTACTATATAACACAAGGAACACTATTCAGTATTGTGTAATAACTACTAAGGACAATAATCAGAAATTATACATATATATGTGTGTGTGTGTGTGTGTGTGCGTGTGTGTATCTGTATCACTTTGCTGTACCCCTGAAACAACCACAATATTGTAAACCAATTATACTTCAATAAAAAATAAATACAAATTTAAAACTTTTTAAATGTTAACTGAATTAGGGAAGTGAATTCATCTAAACACATATCTTTTTAACAAGAAAAAATGAAATAAAAAAGTACTCAATCAAAAATAGATAATTCAATATCTGAGATTAAAAAATATACACCAGAAGGGAGTGGCATAATATATTCAAAGTGCTGAAATGAAAAACCTACAAACCATGATACACAGCAACATTATCATTTAGAATAGAAATAAAGAACTTCTCAAATGAGCAAAAACTAAATAATTCAGCAATACTAAACCTACACTCAAAACAATGTTTAACAGTATTCTCTAAATGGAAAATAAGTAAGGATCTATAGGAATAAGAAAAGCCCACTAGGAAAGGAAAATGTATAGTAAGAATTTAAGCTCACTTAAACACCAGCACATAGATTAATAGATAAAAAATTGTAAAACCAATTATAACTAGAATGAATGGTAAATGGATAAGCACAAAGGTGTAAAATATTACATCAAAAACACAAAATGGGTGGGAGAGGTGTAAAAAAGTTGAAGATATTGTGTTTGAGCTTAAGTGACTATCAGTTTAAATCAAGTAGATATAATGATGGATGAACATATATGAACCCCATGGTAGCCACTAATCAAAAACCTACAATAGATACGAGAGAGAGAGAGAGCGAGAGATTCAAGCATACTACTAAAGAAAATCATCAAACCACAGTGGTAGAACCAAAAACAGGAAGAAATGAAGAGAGAAGAACTACAAAAACAACTGGAACACAAGTAGTGAAACAGGAATAAGTACACACCTATCAATAATTACTTTAAATATCAATGGAGTAAATGTTCCAATCAAAAGACATAGGGTTGCTCATTGGATAAAAAACAAAAAACAATACCTTTCAACATGCTGCCTACATGAGATTCATTTTGGGACTAAAGACACACAGTATGAAAGTGAAGGGATAGAAAATATTTCATGCAAATGGAAATGACAAGAAAGTGGGGGGAGCAATACTCTTATTAGATAAACTATTTTTTTTAATGATTTGTGTGATTTTATTCAAGGGATGGAACACATTTAACATTCAAATTCCTCACTTTAAAAACAGAAATAGAGAGGAGCTTCAAGATGGTGGAAGAGTAAGACGTGGAGATCACCTTCCTCCCCACAAATACATCAGAAATATATCTACATGTGGAACAACTCCTACAGAACACCTACTGAATGTTGGCATAAGATCTCAGAGCTCCCAAAAGGCAAGAAACTCCCCCACGTACCTAGGTAGGGCAAAAGTAAAAAGAAAAAAACAGACAAAACAATAGGGATGTGACCTGCAACTAGGGGAGGGAACTGTGAAGGAGGAAATGTTCCAACACACTAGGAAGCCCCTTCGTGGGCAGAGACTGTGGGCGGCAGAGGGGGAAAGCTTTGGAGCTGCAGAGGAGAGCACAGCATCAGGGGTGCAGAGGGCAGAGCAGAGAGATTCCCACAGAGAGGATCGGTGCCAACCAGGACTCACCAGCCCGAGAGGATTGTCTGCTCACCCGTCAGGACGGGTGGGGGCTTGGAGCTGAGGCTCGGGCTTCTGAGGTCAGATTGCAGGGAGAGGATTAGGGTTGGCTGCATGAACACAGCCTGAAGGTGCTAGTGCACCACAGCTAGCTGGGAGGGAGTCCGGGTAGAAGACTGGAGCTGCTGAAGAGAGAAGAGACTTTTTCTTGCTGCTTTGTTTCCTGGTGTGCGAGGAGAGGGGATTAAGAGCACCGCTTAAAGAAGCTCCAGAGACGGGCGTGAGCTGCGGTTATCAGTGCAGACCACAAAGTCGGGCATTAGATACTAAGGCTGCTGCTACAGCCACCAAGAAACCTGTGTGCGAGCACAGGTCACTATCCACACCTCCCATCCCGGGAGTCTGTGCAGCCCGCTACTACCAGGGTCCCATGATCCAGGGACAAATTACACGGGAGAACACACGGCATGCCTCAGGCTGGTGCAACGTCAAGTCAGCCTCTGCCACCGTGGGCTTGTCACACATTCCATACCCCTCACTCCCACGAGGCTGAGTGAGCCAGAGCCCCTGAATCACCTGCTACTTTAACCCCATCCTTTCTGGGAGGGGAACAGACACCCTCAGGTGACCAACACTCAGAGGCAGGGGCAAATCCAAGGTGAACACCAGGAGCTGTGCAAACAAAGAAGTGAAAGGGAAATCTCACCCAGCAGCCTAGAGGGAGTGGAGTATATCTCCACAATCATCTTGATGTGCACTGCATCTGTGAAATAACTGAATACACAACGAATCATCCCAAATTGAGGAGGTGGAATTAGGGAGAAACAATATATATACAATTTTCCCTTTTTCTCTTTTTCTGAATGTGTATGTGTATGCTTCTGTGTGTGATTTTGTCTATACAGCTTTGCTTTTACCACTTGTCCAACGGTTCTGGCTCTCCACTTCTGTTTGTTTGCTTTTAGTGTTTCTTATCATTGGTGGATTTGTTTTATGGTTTCGTGACTCTCTTTCTTTCTTTCTATTTTAATAATCATTTTTCATTTTAATAACTTTATTTTAATTTTTTATCTTCTTTCTTTCATTTTTTCTCCCTTTTTTTCTGAGCTGTGTGGATGACAGGCTCTTGATGCTCCAGCCAGGCATCAGAGCTATGCCTCTGAAGTGACAGAGCCAACCTCAGGACATTGGTCCACAAGAGTTCTCCCAGCTACACGTAATTTTAAATGGAGAAAATCTCACAGAGATCTCCATCTCAATGGCAAGACCCAGCTCCACTCAATGATCAGCAAGCTACAGTGCTGGACACCCTATGCCAAACAAATAGCAAGACAGGAACACAACCCCACCCACTAGCAGAGAGGCTGCCTAAAATCATAATGAGGCAAAAAACACCCCAAAACACACCACAAGTCGTGAACCTGCTCAACAGAAAGAAAAGATACAGCCTCATACTCCAAAACACAGGCACTAGTCCCCTCAAACAGGAAGCCTACAAAACCCACTGAACCAACCTTAGCCACTGGGGGCAGACACAAAAAACAAAGGGATTTACAAACCTGCAGCATGTGAATAGGAGACCCCAAACACATTAAGCTAAGCAAAATGAGAAGAAAAAGAAACACTCAGCAGATGAAGGAGTAAGATAAAACCCCACTAGACCTAACAAATGAAGAGGAAATAGGCAGTCTACCTAAAAAACAATTCAGAATAAAGATAGTAAAGATGATCCAAAATCTTGGAAATAAAATGTAGAAAATACAAGAAACTTTTAACAAGGAGCTAGGAGAACTAAACAGCAAACAAACAGTGATGAACAACACTTTAAATGAAATTAAAAATTCTGTGGAATGAATGAAGAGCAGAATAACTGAGGCAGAAGAACGGATAAGTGACCTGAAAGATAAGATAGTGGAAATAACTACTGCAGAGTAGAATAAAGAAAAAAGAATGAAAAGAACTGAGGACAGTCTCAGAGACCTCTGGGACAACATTAAATGCACCAACATTCGAATTATAGGGGTCCCAGAAGAAGAAAAGAAATTGAAAGCAGCTGAGAAAATATTTGAAAAGATTATAGTTGAAAACTTCCATAATATGGGAAAGGAAATCGTTAATCAAGTCCAGGAAGCACAGAGAGCCCATATAGGATAAATCCAAGGAGAAACACGCAAAGACACATATTAATCAAACTATCAAAAATTAAATACAAAGAAAAAATACTAAAAGCAGCAAGGGAAAAACAACAAATAACATACAAGGGAATCCCCATAAGATTAATAGCTGATCTTTCAGCAGAAATTCTGCATGCTTGAAGAGAATGGCAAGACATATTTAAAGTGATGAAAGGGAAACACCTACTACAAAGATTACAGTATCCAAGAACGATCGCATTCGGATTTCACAAAGAAACTAAAACCTTTACAGACAAGGAAAAGCTAAGAGAATTCAGCACCACCAAACCAGCTTTACAACAAATTCTAAAGGAACTTCTCTAGGCAGGAAACGCAAGATGAAGAAAAGACCTAAATTGACAAACCAAAACAATTAGGAAAATTGTAATAAGAACATACATATCGATAATTACCTTAAATGTAAATGGATTAAATGCTCCCACCAAAAGACATACATTGGCTGAATGGATACAAAAACAAGACCCATATATATGCTGTCTAAAAGGGACCCACTTCAGATGTACAGACACATACAGACTGAAAGTGAAGTGATGGAAAAAGATATTCCACACAAATGGTAATCAAAAGAAAGCTGGAATACCAATTCTCATATCAGGGAAAATAGACTTTAAAATAAATGCTATTACAAAAGACAAAGAAGGACACTACATAATGATCAAGGGATCGATCCAAGAAGAAGATATAACAATTGTAAATATTTATGCACCCAACATAGGAGCACCTCAATACATAAGGTAAATACTAACAGCCATAAAAGGGGAAATCGACCGAAAAACAATCAGAGTAGGGGAAGTTAACACCCCATTTTCACCAATGGACAGATCATCCAAAATGAAAATATATAAGGAAACACAAGCTTTAAATGAAACATTAAACAAGATGAGCTTAATTGATATTTATAGGACATTCCATCCAAAAACAACAGAATAGAGTTTTTCTCAAGTGCTCATGGAATATTCTCCAGGATAGATCATATCTTGGGTCACAAATCAAGCCTTGGTAAATTTAAGAAAATTGAAATCGTATCAAGTATCTTTTCTGAACACAATGCTATGAGACTAGATATCAATTACAGGAACAAATCTGGAAAAATACAAACACACAGAGGCTAAACAATACACTAATTAATAAACAAGATATCTCTGAAGAAATCAAACAGGAAATCAAAAAATACCTATAAACAGTAGACAATTAAACCGGATGACCCAAAACCTATGGGATTCAGCAAAAGCAGTTCTAAGAGGGAAGTTTATAGCAATAAACTCCTACTTTAAGAAACAAGAAACATCTCAAATGAACAACCAAACATTACACCTAATGCAGAGAAAGAAGAAGAAAAAAAACCCCAAAATTAGCAGAAGGGAAGAAATCATAAAGATCAGAAAAGAAATAAATGGAAAAGAACTTAAGGAAACAAAAGCAAGATCAATAAATATAAAATCTGGTTCTTTGAGAAGACCAACAAAATT
This sequence comes from Phocoena sinus, assembly GCF_008692025.1. Taxonomy (NCBI): domain Eukaryota; kingdom Metazoa; phylum Chordata; class Mammalia; order Artiodactyla; family Phocoenidae; genus Phocoena; species Phocoena sinus. The sequence continues at coordinate 49,376,588 of NC_045784.1, forward strand.
GATAAACCATTAGCCAGACTCATCAAGAAAAAAAGGGAGAAGACTGAAATCAATAGAATTAGAAATGAAAAAGGAGAAGTAACAACTGACATGGCAGAAATACAAAGGATCAGGAGAGATTACTATAAGAAACTAAATGCCAAATAAATGGACAACATGGAAGAAATGGACAAATTCTTAGAAATGCACAACATTCAGAGACTGAAATAGAAAATGTAAACAGACCGATCACAAGCACTAAAATTGAAACTGTGATTAAAAATCTTCCAACAAAAAAATGCCCAGGACAGGATGGCTTCACAGATTAATTCTATCAAGCATTTATATAAGAGCTAACACCTATCCTTCTCAAACTCTTCCAAAATATAGCAGAGGGAGGAACACACCAAAATGCACTCAACGAGGTCACCATTACCCTGCTACCAAACCCAGACAAAGATGTCACAAAGAAAGAAAACTGCAGGCCAATATCACTGATGAACATAGATGCAAAAATCCTCAACAAAATACTAGCAAACAGAATCCAACAGCACGTTAAAAGGCTCATACACAATGATCAAGTGGGGTTTATCGCAGTTATGGAATGATTCTTCAGTATATACAAATCAATCAATGTAATACACCATATTAAAAAATTGAAGGAAAAAAACCATATGATCATCTCAGTAGATGCAGAGAAATCTTTAGGCAAAATTCAAAACCCAGTTATGATAAAAACCCTCCAGAAAGTAGGCATAGAGGGAACTTTCCTCAACATAAGAAAGACCATATATGACAAACCACAGTCAACCTGATACTCAATGGTGAAAAAATGAAACCATTTCCACAAAGATCAGGAACAACACAGTGGTACCCACTCTCACTACTATTATTCAACACAGTTTTGGAAGTTTTAGCCACAGCAATCAGAGAAGAAAAAGAAATAAAAGGAATCCAAATCAGAAAAAAAGTAAGCAGTCATTGTTTGCAGATGACATGATACTATTCATAGAGAATCCTAAAGATGGTACCAGAAAACTGCTAGAGCTAATCAATGAATTTGGTAAGGTAGCACGATACAAAATTAAGGCACATAAATCTCTTGCATTCGTATACACTAAAGATGAAAAATCTGAAAGTGAAATTAAGGAAACACGCCCACTTACCATTGCAGCAAGAAGAATAAAACATCTAGGAATAAACCTACCTAAGGAGACAAAAGACCTGTATGCAGAAAACTATAAGACACAGATGAAAGAAATAAAAGATGATACGAATAGATGGAGAGATATACCATGTTCTCGGATTGGAAGAATCAACATTGTAAAATGACTCCACTACCCAAAGCAGTCTACATATTCAACGTAATCCCTATCAAACTAGCACTGACATTTTTCACAGAACGAGAACAAAAAATCTCACAATTTGTATGGAAACACAAAAGACAGTGAATAGCCAAAGCAATCTTGAGAATGAAAAACGGAGCTGAAGCTATCAGTCTCCCGGACTTCAGACTATACTAAAAAGCTACAGTAATCAATAGATTATGTACTGGCACAAAAAAGGAAATATAGATAAATGGAACAGCATAGAAAGACCAGAGGTAAACCCACACACACATGGTCACCTTATCTTTTATAAAGGAGACAGGAATATACAGTGGAGAAAAGACTGCCTCTTCAATAATTGGTGCTGGGAAAACTGGACAGCTACATGTAAAACAATGAATTAGAACACTCCCTAACACCATACACAAAAGTAAACTCAAAATGGATTAAAGTCCTAAATGTATGGCCAGACACTATAAAACTCTTAGAGGAAAACATAAGCAAAACACTCTATGACATAAATCACAGCAAGATCCTTTTTGACCCACCTCCTAGAGAAATGGAAATAAAAACAGAAATAGATAAATGCGACTTAATGAAACGTAAACCTTTTGCACAGCAAAGGAAACCATAAACAAGACAAAAAGACAACCTTCAGAATGGGAGAACATATTTGCAAATGAAGCAACTGACAAAAGATTAATCTCCAAAATTTACAAGCAGCTCATGCAGCTCAATATCAATAAAACAAACAATACAATCCAAAAATGGGCTGAAAACCTAAATAGACACTTCTCCAAAGAAGACATATAGATTGCCAACAAACACATGAAAGAATTCTCAACATCATTAATCATTAGAGAAATGCAAATCAAAACTACAATGAGATATCATCTCACACCTGTCAGAATGGCCATCATCATAAAAACTACAAGCAATAAATGCTGAAGAGGGTGTGGATAAAAGAGAATCCTCTTGTACTATTGGTGGGAATGTAATTTGATACAGCCACTACAGAGAAGAGTATGGAGGTTCCATAAAAAATAAAAATAGAACTACCATATGATCCAGCAATTCCACTACTGGGCGTAAGCCCTGAGAGAACCATAATTCAAATAGAGTCATGTACTACAATGTTCATTGCAACTCTACAATAGGCAGGACATGGAAGCAAACTAAGTGTCCATCAACAGATGAATGGATAAAGAAGATGTTGCATATATACAATGGAATGTTACTCAGCCATAAAAAGAAACGAAATTGAGTCATTTTTTGTGAGGTGGGTGGACATAGGGTCTTTCATACAGAGTGTAGTAAGTCAGAAAGAGAAAAACAAATACTTTATGCTAACACATATATGTGGAATCTAAAAAAAAAAAAGATCATGAAAACCTAGGGACAAGACAGGAATAAAGATGCAAACCTACTAGAGAATGTACTTGATCATATGGGGATGGGGAAGGGTAAGTTGGGACAAAGTGAGAGAGTATAATGGACATATGTACACTACCAAATATAAAATAGCTAGTGGGAAGCAGCTGCATAACAGTGAGATCAGCTCGGTGCTTTGTGACCACTGAGAAGGATGGGATAGGGAGGGTGGGAGGGAGGGAGATGCAAGATGGAAGAGATATGGAGACATATATATATGTATAACTGATTCATTTTGTTATAAAGCAGAAACAAACACACCATTGTAAAGCAATTATACTCCAATAGAGATGTTAAATGACATTAAAACAGAAATAATAGTATCTACGTCATAGTACAGTTGTATTGAGCAAGGTAATGCCTATAACGGGCTCAGCATTAGCAGGCCAATAGAAATAAAATACACTTTAAAACAAGGGCTATAACAAAAGACAAAGAAAAGCATTATATAATGATATATACATATATATCAAATACTAAGATACATGAAGGGAGAAATTGAAAATAATACAATAATAATAGGAGACTTCAACACCCTAATTACATCAATGAACTGATGACCCAGGAAGAAAAATTAATACGTCAACAGTGGTTTTAAATGACACAGTAGACCAGTTGGTCTTAATATGTATCTACAGGACATTACATACAAAAACAGGAGAATACACATTCTTTTCAAGGGCACATGGAATTTTCTCCAGGATAGATTACACATGAGGCCACAAAACAAGTCTCAATGAAAAAGAACCAAAAGAAAATTATAGGCCAATATCTTTGATGAATTTAGATGAAAAAGTCCTCAACAAAATATTAGCAAACTGGATCCAACAATACATGTAAAAGATCATACACTATGATAAAATTGGATTTATTCCAGGGGTGCAAGGGTGTTTCAGCATTTGCAAATAAATTAATGTGATACACCTCATTAACAAAAGGAAGGATAAAATCGCATGATAAACTCAATAGATTCAAAAAAAGAAATTGACAAGTCAATATACATTCATAAAAATAAAAATAAACTCATCAAACTGGGTATGGGGGGAACATAACTCAATATAATGAAGGCCAATTATGGCAAGCCTACAGCCAACATAATATTCAATGGTGAAAAGCTGAAAGTTTTTACTCTAAATTCAGGAATGATACAAGGATGCCTACCCTTGCCACCTCTATTTAACATAGTATTGAAAGTACTAACCACAGCAATAAGGCAAGAAAAAGAAATGAAAAATATCCAACTTGGAAGGAAAGAGGTAAAAATGTCACTATTGATAGATGATATACGTTATATAGAGAACCCTAAAGTCTCCATAGAAAACCTATTAGAAATAATAAATGAATTTAGCAAGATTGCAGGATACAAGATTAATATACAGAAATCTGTTGCATTTCTATATACAAAAAAATAAAATATAAGTAAGATAAAGTTAAAAGAAAACCACAATCCCATTTACAGTCACATCAAAAAGAATAAAATACCTTGGGGTAAACTTAACCAAGGAGGTGAAACACCTATACTCTGATAATTATAAAACATTGATGAAGGCAATGGAAGATGATAAAAAGAAATGGAAAGTTATCCCATGCTCTTAGATTGGAAAAGTTAATATTGGTAAAATGGCCCTACTACCCAAAACACTTGGGCGTGAAATATTTTATTCCATCCCTTCACTTTCAGTGTGTGTGTGTGTCTTAAGCACTGAAGTGAGGTTCTTATAAGAAGCATATAGGTGGGTCTTGTTTTTGTATCTAATCAGCCACTCTGTTTTTTGTTGGAACACTTAAGCTGTTTACATTTAAAATGATTATTTATAGGTATGTGCTTATTACCACTTTGTTGTTTTGTTTTCTGGTTGTTTTGTAGTTATCTGTTCTTTTCTTCTAGTTTCTTCTGTTATGTTTTGATGATTTTCTTTAGTGGTATGCTTGTGTTCCTTCCTCTCTATTTTTTATGTACCTGTTTTAGCTTTTTTATTTGTGGTTACAAGGAGGTTTATATATGTTGAGCTATATCTATATTTACTTGTTTTAAACTGATAGTCATTTAAGTTCAATTGCATCCTAAAATATATACATATTTTACTTCCCTTTCCCAGATTGTGTTTTTTAATAATTTTCATTTTTGTAGATTTATTTATTTTTAATTATTTATTATTTTGGCTGTGTTGGGTCTTTGTTGCTGCTCATGGGCTTTCTCTAGTTGCAGTGAGCAGGGGCTACTCTTTGTTGTGGTGCACATGCTTCTCATTGCAGTGGCTTCTCTTGCTGTGGACCACGGCTCTAGGCGAATGGGCCTCAGTAGTTATGGCTCACCAGCCCTACAGTGAAGGCTCAGGAGTTGTGGCACATGGGATTAGTTGATCTGCAGTATGTGGGATCTTCTCGGACCAGGGATCAAACCTGTGTCCCCTGCATTGGCAGGCAGATTCTTAACCACTGCACCACAAGGGAAGTCCTACCACGTTGTGCTTTTGATGTCATATGTTACATCTTAATGTTTATTGTAGTGACAGGTAATTTTACAATTTTGCCTTTAATCTTAATACTAGATTATTTAATTGATCGATCCACAGCCTTTACTATATATTTGCCTTTACTTGGGATTTATCCTTTCCTATAAATTCTTACTTCTTTTTGTACCCTTTTCTTTTCCACTTAGAGAAAACCCTTTAACACTTATTTTAGAATCAATTTAGTATTGAAGAACTCTGTTAATTTTTGTTGCCTGAGATAACCTTGCTAGTTACAATCCTAGATTGTAGACTTTTCCCTTTCAGCATTTTAAATGTATTATACCACTCCCTTGTAGTCTGCAGAATTTCGGTAAAAATTGGCTGAGAGCTCTATGGGAATTCCCTTGTATGTGACCATTATTTTCTCATGCTACCTTTAGAATTTTCCCTTTATCTTTAACTTTTGCCATTTTAAATTATGCTATATCTTGGTGTGAGTATCTTTGACTTAATCTAGTTTGGGACCCTCTGCTTTCTTGAACCTAGATATCCATTTTCTGCTTCAGGTTTGGAAAGTTTTCATCCATAATTTCATCAAACACAATTTTTAAACGTTTTTATTGGAGTATAATTGCTTTACAATGGTGTGTTAGTTTCTGATTTATAACAAAGTGAATCAGTTATACATACATATATCCCCATATCTCTTCCCTGTTGCATCTCCCTCCCTCCCAACCTCCTTATCACACACTTCTACTGCTCACAAAGCACCAAGGTGATCTCCTTGTGCTATAGAACTGCTTCCCAATAGCTACCTATTTTACATTTGGTAGTGTATATATGTCCATATATACAATACCACTCTCACACTTTCTCCCAGTTTATCATTCCCCCTACCTGTGTCCTCAAGTCCATTTTCTAGTAGGTCTGCATCTTTATTCCCGTCTTACCCCTGGTTCTTCATAACCTTATTTTTTTTTATTTTTAGATTCCATATATATGTGTTAGCATAAGGTATTTGTCTTTCTATTTCTGACTTACTTCATTCTGTATGACAGACTCTAGGTCCATCCACCTCACTGCAAATAACTCAATTTGGTTTCCTTCTATGACTGAGGAATATTCCATTGTATATATGTGACACATCTTCGTTATTCATTCATCTGTCAATGGACAGTTAGATTGCTTCCATGTCCTGGGTATTGTAAATAGAGCTGCAATGAATATTCTGGTACATGACACGTTTTGAATTATGGTTTTCTCAGGGTATATGCCCAGAAATGGGATTGCAGGGTCGTATGATAGTTCTATTTGTACTTTTATAAGGAACCTCCATACTGTTCTCCATAGTGGATGTATCAATTTACATTCCCACAAGCAATGCAAATGGTTCCCTTTTCTCCACACCCTCTCCAGCACTTATTGTTAGTACATGTTTTCATGATGGCCATTCTGACCTATGTGAGTTGATATTGCATTGAACTTTTCATTTGCATTTCTCTAATGATTAATGATGAACATTCTTTCATGTGTTTGTTGGAAATATATATATCTTCTTTGAAGAAATGTGTTTTAAGTTTTCTGCCCATTTTTGGATTGGGCTGTTTGTTTTTTTGATATTGAACTGCATGAGCTACTTGTAAATTTGGAGATTAATCCTTTGTCAGTTGCCTCATTTGAAAATATTTTCTCCCATTCTGAGAGTTGCCTTTTTGTCTTGTTTATGGTCTCCTTTGCTGTGCAAAAGCTTTTAAGTTTCATTAGATTCCACCTCTTTATTTGTGTTTTTATTTCCATTTCACTAGGAGGTGGGTCAAAAAGGATCTTACTGTGATTTATGTCATAGAGTATTCTGCCTATGCTTTCCTCTAACAGTTTGATGGTTTCTGGCCTTACATTTAGGTCTTTAAACCATTTTTAGTTTATTTTTGTGTATGGTGTTAGGGAGTATTCTAATTTCATTCTTTTACATGTAGCTGTCCGATTTTCCCAGCACCACTTATTGAAGAGGCTGTCTTTTCTCCACTGTATATTCTTGCGTCCTTTATCAAAGATAAGGTGACCATAGGTGTGTGGGTTCATCTCTGGGTTTTCTATCCTGTTCCATTGACCTATATTTCTGTTTTTCTGCCAGTACCACACTGTCTTGATTACTGTAGCTTTGTAGTATAGTCTGAAGTCTGGGAGCCTGATTCCTCCAGCTCCGTTTCTATTTCTCAAGATTATTTTGGCTATTCGGGGTCTTTTGTGTTTCCATACAAATTGTGAAATGCTTTGTTCTAGTTCTGTGATAAATGCCAGTGCTGGTTTGTACAGGGATTGCATTGAATCTGTAAATTGCATTGGGTAGTAGAGTCATTTTCACAAGGTTGATTCTTCCAATCGAAGAACATGGTATATCTCTCCTATTTGTATCATCTTTAATTTCCTTTATCAGTGTCTTATAATTTTCTGCATACAGGTGTTTTGGATACTTATGTAGGTTTATTCCTAGGTATTTTATTCTTTTTGGTGCAGTGGAAAATGGGAGTGTTTTCTTATTTTCACTTTCAGATTTTTCGTCATTCGTGTATTGGAATGCCAGAGATTTCTGTGCATTAATTTTGTATCCTGATACTTAACCAAATGCATTGATTAGCTCTAGCAGTTTCTGGTAGCATCTTTAGGATTCTCTATATATAGTATGTCATCTGCAAACAGTGACAGCTTTACTTCTTTTCTGATTTGGATTCCATATATTTCTTTTTCTTCTCTGATTGCTGTGGCTAAAACTTCCAAAACTATGTTGAATAAGAGTGGTGAGAGTGGGCAACCTTGTCTTGTTCCTTATCTTGGTGGAAATTGTTTCAGTTTTTCACCACTGAGGACCCTGTTGGCTATTGGTTTGTCATATATGACCTTTATTATATTGAGATAAGTTCCCTCTATGTCTAGTTTCTGGAGGATTTTTAAAATAAACGGGTGTTGAATTTGTCAAAAGCTTTCTCAGCATCTATTGAGATGATCATAAGGTTTTTCTCCTTCAGTTCATTAATATGGTGTGTCACATTGATTGCATTGTATATATTGAAGAATCCTTGCATTCCTGGGATAAACCCTACCAGATCATGGTGTTTCATTCTTTTAATGTGCTTTTGGATTCTGTTTGCTAGTATTTTGTTGAGGATTTTTGCATCTATATTCAACAGTGATATTGGTTTGTAGTTTTCTTTTTTTGTGACATCTTTGTCTGGTTTTGGTATCAGGGTGATGGTGGCCTCGTAGTATGAGATTGGGAGTGTTCCGCCCTTTGCTATATTTTGGAAGAGTTTGAGAAGGATAGGTGTTAGCTCTTCTCTAAATGTTTGAAAAGAATTCGCCTGTGAAGCCATCTGGTCCTGGGCTTTTGTTTGTTGGAAGACTTTTAATTAAAGTTTCAATTTCAGTGCTTGTGATTGGTCTGTTCATATTTTGTATTTCTTCCTGGTTCAATCTCGGATGTTGTGCATTTCTAAGAATATGTCCATTTCTTCCAGGTTGTCCAATTTATTGGCATATACTTGCTTGTAGTAATCTCTCATGATCCTTTGTATTTCTGCAGTGTCAGTTGTTACTTCCCTTTTTCATTTCTAATTCTGTTGAGTTGAGTCTTCTCCCCTTTTTTCTTGGTGAGTCTGGCTAATGTTTTATCAATTTTGTTTCTCTTCTCAAAGAACCAGCTTTTAGTTTTATTGATCTTTGCTATCGTTTCCTTCCTTTCTTTTCCATTTATTTATCTGATCTTTATGATTTCTTACCTTTTGCTAACATTGGGGTTTTTTGTTCTTCTTTCTCTAATTGCTTTAGGTGTAAGGTTAGGTGGTTTATTTGAGATGTTTCTTAAGTTACGATTGTTTTGCTATAAATTTCCCTCTTAGAACCACTTTGGCTGCATCCCATAGGTTTTGGGTCATCATGTTTTCATTGTCATTTGTTTCTAGGTATTTTTTTTATTTCCTCTTTGATTTCTTTAGTGACCTCTTGTTTATTAAGTATTGTATTGTTTAGCCTAAATTTTTTTTTTTTATCTTTTACAGATTTCTTCCTGTAATTGACATCTAGTCTCACACTGTTGTGTTGCAGGAAAGATACTTGTTGCAATTTCAATTTTCTTAAAGGTACGAAGGCTTGACTTGTGACCCAAGAGATGACCTATCCTGGAGAACTTTCTATATGCACTTGAGAATAAAGTGTATTCTGTTGTTTTTGAATGGAATGTCCTACAAATATCTATTAAGTCCATGTTGTTTAATGTATTATTTAATGTTTGTGTTTCCTTATTTATTTTCATTTTGGATGATCTGTCCTTTGGTGAAAATGGGGTGTTAAATCCCCTACTATGGTTGTGTTACTGTCGATTTCCCTTTTATTGCTGTTAGTATTGCCTTATGCATTGAGGGGCTCCTATGTTGGGTGCATAAATATTTTAAATGGCTATATCTTCTTCTTGGATTAATCCGTGATCATTATGTTGTGTCCTTTTTTCTCTCTGGTAATAGTCTTTGTTTTAAAATCTATTTTCCTGGATATGATAATTGCTACTCCAGCTTTCTTTTGATTCCCATTTGCATGGAATATCATTTTCCATCCCCTCACCTTCAGTCTGTATGTGTCCCTAGGTCTGAAGTGGGTCTCTTGTAGAGAGCATATACGGTTCTTGTTTTTGTATCCATTCAGCCAGTCTATGTCTTTTGGTTATAGCATTTAATCCGTTTACATTTAAGGCAATTATCGATATATATTTTCCACTTACCATTTTCTTAATTGTTTTGAGTTTGTTATTGTAGGTGTTTTCCTTCTCTTGTGTTTCCTGCCTAGAGAATTTCCTTTAGCATTTGTTGTAAAGCTGGTTTGGTGGTGCTGAATTCTCTTAGCTTTTTCTTGTCTGTAAAGCTCTTAATTTTTCCATCAAATCTGAATGAAATCCTTGCTGGGTAGAGTAATCTTGGTTGCAGTTTTTTCCCCTTCATCACCTTAAATATGTCCTACCACTCCCTTCTGGCTTGCAGAGATTCTCCTGAAACTTCAGTTGTTAAACTTATGAGGATTCCCTTGTATGTTATTTGTTGTATTTCCCTTGCTGCGTTTAATATTTTCTCTTTGTATTTAATATTTGATAGTTTGATTAATATGTGTCTTGGCGTGTTTCTCCTTGGATTTATCCTGAATGGGGCTCTCTGTCCTTCCTGGACTTGTGTAACTATTTCCTTTCCCACATTAGGGAAGTTTTCAACTATAATCTCGTCAAATATTTTCTCAGTCCCTTTCTTTTTCTCTTCTTCTTCTGGGACCCCTATAATTTGAATGTTGGTGTACTTAATATTGTCCCAGAGGTCTCTGAGACTGTCCTCAATTCTTTTCATTATTTTTTCTTTATTCTGCTCTGTAGTACTTATTTCCGCTATTTTATCTTCCAGGTCACGTATATGTTCTTCTGCCTCAGTTATTCTGCTATTGATTCCTTTTAGAGAATTTTTAATTTCATTGTTTGTGGTGTTCGTCACTGCTTGCTCTTTAGTTCTTCTAGGTCCTTGTATATATTTCTCGTATTTTCTACATTCTGTTTCTAAGATTTTTGATCATCCTTACTATCATTATTCTGAAATAGTTTTCATGTAGACTGCCTATTTCCTCTTCATTTGTTAGGTCTGGTGGGTTTTGCCTTGCTCCTTCATCTGCTACGTGTTTCTCTGTTTTCTCAATTTGCTTAACTTACTGTGTTTGGGGTCTCCTTTTTGCAGGTTGCAGGTTCGTAGTTTCCATTGTTTTTGGTGTCTTCCCTCAGTGGCTAAAGTTGGTTCAGCGTGTTGTGTAGTCTTCCTGGTGCAGGGGACTAGTACCTGTGTTCTGGTGGGTGAGGCTGGATCTTTTCTGTCTGGTGGGTAGGTCCACGTCTTGTGGTGTGTTTTCGAGTGTCTGTGACCTTAGTATGATTTTAGACAGCCTCTCTGCTAATGGATGTGGTTGTGCTCCTCTCTTGCCTGTTGCTTGGCATAAGGTTTCCAGCACTGTAGCTTGCTTATCGTTGAGTGGAGCTGTGTCTTTGCGTTGAGATGGAGATCTCTGGGTGATTTTCACTGTTTGGTATTACGTGGAACTGGTAGGTCTCTGGTGGACCAATATCATGAACTTGGCTCTCCCACCTCAGAGGCACAGCCCTCACTCCTTGCTGGAAAACCAAGAGCCTGTCATCCACATGGCTCAGAAGAAAAGGGAGAAAAAATGATAGAAAGAAAGAAAAAATATAAAATAAAATAGAATACAATAAAAAATTATTAAAATTTAAAAATCATTATTAAAAAAATTAAATTATAAAAAAAGAAAGAGTGAAGGAACAACTGAACCAAAAAACAAATCCACCAATGATAACAAGCACTGAAAACTATACTTAAAAAAAAAAAAGTAAAACACGGACAGAAAGAACCCTAAGACAAATGGTAAAAGCAAAGCTATACAGACAAAATCAGACACAGAAGCATACGCATACACACTCACAAATAGAGAAAAAGGGAATATATATATATACCATTGCTCCCAAAGTCCACCTCCTCAATTTGGCATAATTCATTGTCTATTCAGGTATTCCACAGATGCAGTGTACATTAAGTTGATTGTGGAGATTTAATCCACTGCTCCTGAGGCTGCTTGGAGAGATTTCCCTTTCTCTTCCTTCTTTGCACAGCTAAGGGCATCTCTTCTTCACTTACAGAGTACAGGGTTAAAAGAGCAGCTGTTTCAGAAGCTCTGGATCACTCAGGCCAGGGGAAGGAAGGGGTATGGAATACGGGGCAAGCCTGCGGTGGCAGAGGCTGGTGTGACGTTGCACCAGCCTTAGGTGTGCCATGTGTTCTCCTGTGGAAGCTGTCCCTGCATCAGGGGACCCTGGCAGTGGCGGGCTGCACAGGCTCCCAGGAGGGGAGGTGTGGATAGTGACCTGTGCTTGCACACAGGCTTCTTGGTAACTACAGCAGCAGCCTTAGAGTCTCATGCCCGTCTTTGTGGTCTGTGCTGATAGCCGTGGCTTGTGCCCATCTCTGGATCTCCTTTAAGTGGCGCTCTTAATCCCCTCTCCTCGTGAACCAAGAAACAAAGAGGCAAGAAAAAGTCTCTTGCCTCTTTGGCAGTTCGAGACATTTTCCGAGACTCCCTCCCAGCTAGCTGTATCACACTAGCCCCCTTCAGGCTGTGTTCACTCAGCCAACACCAGTCCTCTCCCTGGGATCTGACCGAATCCGTAGCCTCAGCTCCCAGTCTCCAACCGTCCTGGTGGGTGAGCAGAAAAGCCTCTCGTGTTGGTGAGTGCTGGTCTGCACCAATCCTCTGTGCACGAATCTCTCCACTTTGCCCTCTGTACTCCTGTTGCTGCATTTTCCTCCGTGGTTCTGAACCTCCCCCCCCGCACCACTCACAGTCTCCACCCACGAAGTGGCTTCCTAGTGTGTGGAAACCTTTCCTCCTTCACAGCTTCCTCCCCTAGTTGCAGGTCCCATCTCTATTCTTTTGTCTCTGTTTTTTCTTTTCTTCTTTTGCCTTACCCAGGTACGTGGGGTAATTTCTTGCCTTTTGGGGTGTCTTAGGTCTTCTGCCAGCATTCAGTAGGTGTTCCGTAGGAGTTGTTCCACATTTAGATGTATTTCTTATGTATTTGTGGGGAGGAAGGTGATCTCCACGTCTTACTCTTCAACCGTCTTGAAGTTCCTCCCTCAAACACATTTTTGACCATTTTTATTTCTTTCTTCTCCTTTCAGGACCCATATAATGCAAATGTTCCTATGCTTGATGTTGTCTTAAAGTTACCCTAAACTGTGCTCATTTTTGTAAATTTGCTTTTACTTTTACTCTTCTGTTTGGATGACTTTCACTACTTTATCTTCTAGGTCACTTATATGTTCTGTATAACCTAGTCTGCTATTAATTCCTTCTAGTGTGTTTTTCATTTCACTTATGGTATTATTCTGTTCCGACTGATCCTTTTTAATATTTTCTAGTTCATTAATTCATATTTTCTAGTTAAAATTCTCACTGTGTTCATCTACATTTTACCTAGTTCAGTTAGCATTCTGATTGCTAATGCTTTGAACTCTATCTCTGGTAAATTATCTCTGTCTCATTAGGTTTTTTGTTTATTTGTTGTTGTTGTTTTGCAGTACATGGGCCTCTCACTCTTGTGGCCTCTCCCACTGTGGAGCACAGGCTCCAGATGCTCAGGCTCAGCGGCCATGGCTCATGGGCCCAGTCACTCCATGGCATGTGGGATCTTCCCGGCCAGGGGCATGAACCCGTGTCCCCTGTATCGGCAGGCGGACTCTCAACCACTGCACCACCAGGGAAGCCCTCCTTAGTTGTTTCTTACATTCTTTTCTTTCATTTGAAACAACTTTCTCTGTCTTCTCATATTTCTTAACTTTCTCTGTCTCTATGAAGTTAGGTGAAACAGTTACCTATTCCACCCTTGTGTGGGTATGTCCCTATGCAATCTATGTGTGCTCAGTAGCTTTGGTGAGGGAGATGGATATCAAGTGAGTATGGATCATGTCTGACTCTAGTATGTACTGGCAGCTATCTATTTGCTTGGAAGGTAGGGCTGGAGATGAAGGGGCTAGAGGAGGTAGAGTCAGAGCCAGATGTGACCCAGGGATTCTCCTATTCTCAGTGGCTGTTACCACCCTATCAGGGGGAAGGGATTGTGTCCTAATGTGTTGGAGCAGCTCTGAGGATCAGTCCTACTGATTCCATTCCCTTCAAATTTGTGCTCTCCCTTCTCCCACCAATGGCATCTTTGCCCCAGAGGGTAACAGTGCTGGAGCAAGAGTGGACAGATCTGGCTCACAATGTAGGGAAAGATGCAGGCTGGGGCTGTTGGGTTACACCACACAGAGCTCAAAATAGTGACCAATCTGCTGCATCCACGAACACCATTAATGGCTGCCCTCGTCCCATTCAGATGCAGTTCCATCCCCCTCAACCATGCACCCTCCTCATCAATGGCAACTTTTGGGCTTCTGAGGAGCTGAACTGGAGCAAAAATGGCCATAATGGGCAATCAGCATCTGCTGGGGCACATGCTGGGGCAGTTCCTGCACACCAGTCAGAGCTCCAGACTGCTCTTGATCTGCGTCCTCCATGAATGCCAGTAATGGCTGCTCTCACCCAGTTCAGATTCTGTGCAGTGTCTGAGCCAGCTCTCTGCCTCACAATTGGGCACTTTCCTTGGCAACAGAAGCTATCTCCCTAGTAGGAAGCTGATAGTTAGAGGGGCTGGAGCTGGTGCTTGGCGTGTACTGGATGCACACTGGGAGGCTGCAAGAAACTGGGAGGTACAGCTTCAATCTGCTTCCTCCACCTTGTTCCTGAGAGTAAGCAAGCTTGTGGTCACTCTTCATGAATGTAGTCTGTTTCTTAGGGCCCCCGTGTTAGTTCCACTCATTTTCAAACCAGCTAAGTGGACTCATCTTTCCCATGTCAGACCCCTAGGAGGACCTCTGCGCCCATGATATTCCCCACTTATTCTGTGTCGTCTCCTAGGGCTGTGTGTCCTGACCTGATTGCTATTCCTCCCTTACTGCCTGAGTCAATGTGGATCTTCCTTTACAGCCTTGGCTGTACAGGAGTTTTTCTGTCAGTCTCCAGTTTGTTTTCAGTGAGAATTGTTCCAGATGTAGATGTATTTTTGATGTGTTTGTGGAGAGATGTAAGTTCTATGTCCTCCTTTTTTGCCATCTTGATCTCCTCTGGAAATGGTACATTTAAAGTGCTTAAATAAAACTGTTAACTGGGAATTCTATGAACAGTCAAACAGCCTTTCAAAAATAAGGGAGAGCCTAAAAAACTAAAAATAGAACTACCATATGACCCAGCAATACCACTACTGGGCATATACCCTGAGAAAACCGTAATTCAAAAAGAGTCATGTACCAAAATGTTCATTGCAGCTCTATTTACAATAGCCTGGAGACGGAAACAATCTAAGTGCCCATCATTGGATGAATGGATAAAGAAGATGTGGCACATATATACAATGGAATATTACTCAGCCATAAAAAGAAACGAAATTGAGCTATTTGTAATGAGGCGGATAGACCTAGAGTCTGTCATACAGAGTGAAGTAAGTCAGAAAGAGAAAGACAAATACTGTATGCTAACACATATATATGGAATTTAAGGAAAAAATGTCATGAAAAACCTAGGGGTAAGACAGGAATAAAGACACAGACCTACTAGAGAACGGACTTGAGGATATGGGGAGGGGAAGGGTGAGCTGTGACAAAGCGAGAGAGAGGCATGGACATATATACACTACTAAACGTAGGGTAGATAGCTAGTGGGAAGCAGCCGCATAGCCCAGGGAGATCAGCTCAGTGCTTTGTGACCGCCTGGCGGGATGGGATAGAGAGGATGGGAGGGAGGGAGACGCAAGAGGGAAGAGATATGGGAACATATGTATGTGTATAACTGATTCACTTTGTTATAAAGCAGAAACGGGCACACCATTGTAAAGTAATTATACCCAAATAAAGATGTTAAAAAAAATAAAATAAGGGAGAGGGGCTTCCCTGGTGGCGCAGTGGTTGAGCATCTGCCTGCTAATGCAGGGGATATGTGTTCGAGCCCTGGTCTGAGAGGATCCCACATGCCATTAAGCAACTAGACCCGTGAGCCACAGTTACTGAGCCTGCGCGTCTGGAGCCTGTGCTCCACAACAAGAGAAGCCGGGATAGTGAGAGGCCCACGTACTGCGATGAAGAGTGGCTCCCGCTTGCCACAACTAGAGATAGCCCTCACACAGAAACGAAGACCCAACACAGCAAAAATAAATAAATTAATTAATTAACTCCTACCCCAAACATCTTCTTTAAATAAATAAATAAGGGAGAAATTAAGACATTCTCAGATAAACAGAAGCTAAGGGAATTACTACAAGACTTGCCTTGAAAGAAATGCAAAAGGGGATTATTCAGGTTGAAACAAAAGGTTGCTCGACACTAACTTGAAGTATTATGAAGATATAAAAATATGTAGTAGAGGTAAATACATGTGCAAATATGAAAGCCATTATTACTATATTTGGTTCTTAATTCCACTTTTTACTTTCTACATAATTTAAAAGACATTTCAAACTATAGATCTTACACCTCTTTGGTGAAGTTTACTGCTAGGTATTTTACTATATTTGGTGTGATTTTAAATGGGATTTTAAAAACTTTTTCTGATATTTAATTAATAGTGTATACAAACACAACAGATTTTTCTTCCTTCTTTCCTTCCTTCCTTCCTTCCTTCCTTCCTTCCTTCCTTCCTCTCTTTCTCTCTTTCTTTTTCTTTCTTTCTTTCTTTCTTTTTTCTTTCTTTCTTTTCTTTTCCTCTCTCTCCCTCCCTCCCTCCCTCTCTCCCTCCCTCCATCCCTTCCTTCCTTCCTTCCTTCCTTTCTTTCTGTTATACAACAGGTTCCATTTACTTATCTATTTTATACATATTAGTGTATATAGGTCAACCCCAATATCACAGTTCATCCCACCATCACCACCCCACGCTTTCCCCCCTTGATGTCCATAAGATTGTTCTCTACATCTGTGTCTCTATTTCTGCCTTGCAAACCACTTCATCTGTATCATGTTTCTACATTCCACGTATATGCGTTAACATATGATATTTGTTTTTCTCTTTCTGACTTACTTTACTCTGTATGACAGTATCTAGGTCCATCCACATCTCTACAAATGACCCAATTTCGTTCCTTTTTATGGCTGAGTAATATTCCATTACATATATGTACCACAACTCCTTTATCTATTTATCTGTCGATGGGCATTTACATTGTTACCATGACCTGGATATTGTAAATAGTGTTACAATGAACATTGGGGTGCATGTGTCTTTTTGAATTATGTTATTCTCTGGGTATATGCTCAGTAGTGCTATTGCTGGGTCATATGGTAGCTCTATTTTTAGTTTTTTAAAGAACCCCCATGTTGTTCTCCATAGTGGCTGTATCAATTTACATTCCCACCAACTGTGCAATACGGTTCCCTTTTCTCTGCATCCTCTCCAGCATTTGTTGTTTGTAGATTTTCTGATGATGCCTATTCTAACTGGTGTGAGGTGATACCTCATTGTAGTTTTGATTTACATTTCTCTAGTGATTAGTGATATTGTGCATCCTTTCATGTGTTTGTTGGCAATCTGTATATCTTGTTAGGAGAAATGTCTATTTAGGTCTTCTGCCCATTTTTGGATTGGGTTGTTTGCTTTCTAAATAATGAGCTACATGGGCTGCTTGTATATTTTGGAGATTAATCCTTTGTCTGTTGATTCATTTGCAAATATTTTCTCCCCTTCAGAGGGTTGTCTTTTCGTCTTGTTTATGGTTTCCTTTGCTGTGCAAAAACTTTTAAGTTTCATTAGGTCCCATTTGTTTATTTTTGGTTTTATTTCAATTACTCTAGGAGGTGAGTCAAAAAGGATCTTGCTGGGATTTATCTCAAAGAGAGTTTTTTCTTTGTTTTCTTCTAAGAGTATTATAGTGTCTAGTCTTACATTTAGATGTTTAATCCATTTTGAATTTATTTTTTGTGTTTGCTGTTAGGGAGTTTTCTAATTTCATTATTTTACATGTAGGTGTCCAGTTTTCCCAGCACCATTTATTGAAGAGACTGACACTTCTCCATTATATATCCTTGCCTCCTTTGTCATAGATTAGTTGAC
This sequence comes from Phocoena sinus, assembly GCF_008692025.1. Taxonomy (NCBI): domain Eukaryota; kingdom Metazoa; phylum Chordata; class Mammalia; order Artiodactyla; family Phocoenidae; genus Phocoena; species Phocoena sinus. The sequence continues at coordinate 49,394,502 of NC_045784.1, forward strand.
TGTAGGTGCATAGATTTATCTCTAAGCTTTCTATAGAGTTCCATTGATCTATATTTTTGTTTTAGTGCCAATACCATAATGTTGTCATCACCGTAGCTTTGTAGTACAATCAGAAGTCAGGGAATGTGATTCCTCCAGCTCTGTTTTTTTCACTCCAGATTGCTTTGGCTATTCAGGATATTTTACCTCTCCATACAAATTTTAAGATTTTTGGTTCTAGTTCTTTAAAAAATGTCATCAGTAATTTGACAGGGATTGCATTTAATCTGTAGATTGCTTTGTGTAGTATATTTATTTTCAAAATGTTGATTCTTCCAATCCAAGGACATCGTGTATCTCTCCATCTGTTTGCGTCATCTTTGATTTCTTTCATCATTGTCTTATGGTTTTCTGCATACAGGTCTTTTGTCTCCCTAGGTAGGTTTATTCCTAGGTATTTTATTCTTTCTGTTGCAATGGTAAATGGGAGTGTTTCCTTAATTTCTCTTCCAGATTTTTCATCATTAGGGTATACGAATGCAAGAGATTTCTGTGCATTAATTTTGTATCCTGCTACTTAACCAAATTCATTGATTAGCTCTAGTGGTTTTCTGGTGGTATCTTTAGGATTATCTATGTATAGTATCATTTCATCTGCAAAGAGTGACAGTTTCACTTCTTCTTTTCCAATTTGTATTCCGTTTATTTGTTTTCATTCTCTGATTGCCGTGGCTAAGACTTCCAAAACTATGTAAAATAATAGTGGCAAGAGTGGACATCCTTGTTTTGTTCCTGATCTTAGAGGAAATGCTTTCAGTTTTCACCATTGAGTATGATCTTTGCTGTGGGTTTGTTCTATAGGGCCTTTATAATGTTTAGCCAGGCTCCCTCTATGCCTACTTTCTGTAGTGTTTTTATCATAAATGGTTGTTGAATATTGTTAAAAGTTTTTCTCCATCTATTGAGATGATCATATGTAGTTTATTCTTCAGTTTGTTAATATGGTGCATGACATAGATTGATTTGTGTATATTGAAGAATCTTTGCATCCCTGGGATAAATCCCACCTGACCATGGTGTATGATCCTTTTAATGTGATTTTGGATTCTGTTTGCTAGTATTTTGTTGAGAATTTTTGCATCTATGTTCATCAGTGATATTTGTCTGTAATTTTCTTTTTTTATAGTATATTTTTCTGATTTTGGTATTAGGGTGATTGTAGCTTCATAGAATTAGTTTTGGAGTGTTTCTTCCAATGCAAATATTTGGAAGGGTTTGAGAAGGATGGTTGATAACTCTTCTATAAATGTTTGATAGAATTCACTTTGAAGGCATCTGGTCCTGGACTTAGTGTTTTGCAAGGTTTTTAATCACAGTTTCAATTTCATTACTTGTGATTGGTCTGTTCACTTTTGCTATTTTTTTCTTGTTCAGTCTTTGAAGTTTAAACCTTTCTAAGAATTTGTCCATTTTATTTATGAGTTGCTTGTACTAGTCTCTATTTTTTTTAACATCCTTATTGGAGTATAGTTGCTTTACAATGATGTCCTAGTTTCTGCTTTATAACAAAGTGAATCAGTTATACATATATATATTCCCATATCTCTTTGCTCTTGCATCTTCCGCCCTCCCACCCTCCATATGCCACCCTTTTAGCAGGTCACAAAGAACTGAGCTGATCTTCTTGTGCAATGCAGCAGCTTCCCACTAGCTATCGATTTTACATTTGGTAGTGCAAATATGTCCATGCCACTCTCTCACTTTCTCACAGCTTACCCTTCCTCCTCCCTGTATCCTCAAGTCCATTCTCTACTAGGTCTGCGTCTTTATTCCCAAAGTGCCCGTAGGCTCTTCATGACCTTTTTTTTCTTCCAGACTCCACCTATATGTGTTAGCATACAGTATTTATTTTTCTATTTCTGACTTACTTCACTCTGTATGACAGATTCTATGTGCATCCACCTCACCACAAATAAATCAATTTCGTTTCTTTCTGTGGCTGAGTAATATTCCATTGTATATATGTGCCAAATCTCTTTTATCCATTCATCTGTCAATGAACACTTACGTTGTTTCCATGTCCTGGCTATTATAAATAGAGCTGCAATGAACATTCTGGTACATGACCCTTTTTAAATTATGGTTATCTCAGGGTATAAACCCAGTAGTGAGATTGCTGGGTCATATGGTAGTTGTTTTTTAGTTTCTTAAGGAATCACCATGCTGTTCTCCATAGTGGCTGTATCAATTTACATTCCCAACAACAGTGCAAGAAGGTCCCCTTTTCTCCACAACCACTCCAGCATTTATTGTTTGTAGATTTTTTGATGATGGCCATTCTGACCGGTGTGAGGTGATATCTCACTGTAGTTTTGATTTGCATGTCCCTAATGATTAATGATGTTGAGCATTCTTTCATGTGTTTGTTGGCAATCTTTATATCTTCTTTGGGGAAATGTCTATTTAGGTCTTATGCCCATTTTTGGATTGGGTTGTTTGATTTTTTGATATTCAGCTGCATGAACTGCTTGTAAATTTTGGAGATTAATCCTTTAGCAGTTCCTTCATTTACAAATATTTTCTCCGATCCTAAGAGTTGTCTCTTTGTCTTGTATATGGTTTCCTTTGCTTTGCAAAATCCTTTAAGTTTCATTAGGTCCCATTTTTTAATTTTTGTTTTTATTTCCATTTCTCTAGGAGGTGGGCCAAAAAGATCTTGCTGTGATTTATGTCATAGGGTGTTCTGCCTATGTTTTCCTCTAAGAGTTTGATAGTGTCTGGTCTTACATTTAGGTCTTTAATCCATTTTAAGTTTATTTTTCTGTATAGTCTTAAGGAGTGTTCTAATTTCATTCTTTTACTTATAGCTGTCCAGTTTTCCCAGCACCACTTTTTGAAGAGGTTGTCTTTTCTCCATTGTATATTCTTGCCTCCTTTATCAAAGATAAGGTGACCATATGTGATAGGGTTTACTTCTGGCTTTCTATCCTGTTCCATTGATCTATATTTCTGTTTTTGTGCCAGTACCATACTGCCTTGATTACTGTAGCTTTGTAGTAGAGTCAGAAGTCAGGGAGCCTGATTCCTGACTCCGTTTTTCCTTCTCAACATTGCTTTCACTATTCGAAGTCTTTTGTGTTTCCATACAAATGGTGAAATTTTTGTTCTAGTTCTGTGAAAAATGCCACTGGGAGCTTGATAGGGATTGCATTGAAACTGTAGATTGCTTCGGGTAGTACAATTATTTTCACGATGTTCATTCTTCCAATGCAAGAACATTTGTATCATCTTTAGTTTCTTTCATCAGTGTGTTATAGTTTTCTGCATACAGGACTTTTGTCCCCTTAGGTAGGTTTATTCCTAGGTATTTTATTATTTTGTTGCAGTGGTAAATGGGAGTGTTTTCTTAATTTTACGTTCAGATTTTTCATCATTAGTGTATAGGAACAGAAGAGATTTCTGTGCATTATTTTGTATCCTGCTATTTTACCAAATTCATTGATTAGCTCTAGTAGTTTTCTGGTAACATCTTTAGGATTTTCTATGTATAGAATCATGTCATCTGCGAACAGTGACAGCTTTAATTCTTGTTTTCTGATTGGATTTCCTTTTATTTCTTTTCCTTCTATGATTGCTGTGGCTAAAACTTGCAAATCTAAGTTGAATAATAGTGGTGAGCATGGGCAACCTTGTCTTGTTCCTGATCTTATTGGAAATGGTTTCAGTTTTTCACCATTAAGGAGGATGTTGCCTGTGAGTTTGTCATATATGGCCTTTATTATGTTTACGTAAGTTCTCTCTATGCCTACTTTCCCTCTATGTTTTTATCATAAATGTTGTTGAACATTGTTGAAAGCTCTTTCTGAATCTATTGAGATGATCATATGGTTTATATTTTTTAATTTGTTAATATGGTGTATCACATTGATTGATTTGCATATATTGTATTATTCTTGCATTCCTGGGTTAAACCCCACTTGACCATGGTGTATGATCCTTTGAACATGCTGCTAGATTCTGTTTGATAGTATTTTGTTGAGGATTTTTACATCTATGTTCATCAGTGATATTGGCCTTTAGATTTCTTTCTTCGTGACATCTTTGTCTGATTTTTGATATCAGGGTCACAGTGGCCTCATAGAATGTTTTGGGGAGTGTGCTTCCCTCTGCTATATTTTGGAAGAGTTTGAGAAGGATAGATGTTAGCTCTTCTGTAAATCTTTGATAGAATTCGCCTGTGAAGCCATCTGGTCCTGGACTTTTCTTTTTTGGAAGATGTTTATCACAGTTTCAATTTCAGTGCTTGTGATTTGCCTGTTTAAATATTCTATTCCTTCCTGGTTCAGTCCCGGAAGATTGTGCATTTGTAAGAATTTATCCATTTCTTCCAGGTTTTCCATTTTATTGGCATAGTGTTACTTGTAGTAATCTCTCATTATCCTTTGTATTTCTGCAGTGTCAGTTATTATTTCTCCTTTTTCATTTCTAATTCTATTGTTTGAGTCTTCTCCCTTATTTTCTTGTTGAGTCTGACTAATGGTTTATCAATATTGTTTATCTTCTCAAAAAAAACAGCTTTTAGTTTTATTGATCTTTGATATTGTTTCCTTCATTTCTTTTTCATTTATTTCTGATCTGATCTTTATTAATTCTTTCCTTATGCTAACTATGGGGTTTTTTTTGTTCTTGTTTCTCTAAGTGATTTAGTTGTAAGATTAGATTGTTTATTTGAGATTTTTCTTGTTTCTTAAGGTGTTCTTGTTTCTTAAGGTAGGATTGCATTGCTCTAAACTTCCTTCTTAGAACTGCTTTCTCTGCATCCCATAGTTTTGGGGTCATCATGATTTCATTGTCATTTGTTTCTAGGAAATTTTTTATTTCATCTTTGATTTCTTCAGTGATCTCTTGGTTATTAAGTAGTGTATTGTTTAGCCTCCATGTGTTCGTATTTTTTACAGGTTTTTTTCCCTGTAATTGATACCTAGTCTCATAGCGTTGTGGTCAGAAAAGATACTTGATATGATTTCAATTTTCCTAAATTTACCAAGGCTCGATTTGTGACCCAGTATATGATCTATCCTGGAGAATGTTCCATGAGCACTTGAGAAGAAAAGGAATTCTGTTGTTTTCAGATGGCATGTCCTATAAATTTCAATTAATTCCATATTGTTTAATGTATCAATAAAGCTTGTGTTTCCTTACTTATTTTCATTTTGGATGATCTGCCCATTGGTGAAAGTGGGTTGTTAAAGTCCCCTACTATGATTGTGTTACTGTTGATTTCCCCTTTGATGACTGTTAGTATTCGCCTATGTATTGAGGTGCTCTGATGTAGGTTCATAAATATTTACAATTCTTATATCTTCTTCTTGGATTGATCCCTTGATCGTTATATAGTGTCCTTCTTTGTTCCTTGCAATAGTCTTTATTTTAAAGTATATTTTTTCTGATATGAGAATTGCTACTCCAGCTTTCTTTTGATTTCCATTTGCATGGAATATCATTTTCCATCCCCTCACTTTCAGTCTACATCTGTCACTAGTTCTGAAGTGTGTCTCACGTAGGCAGGATATATATGGGTCTTGTTTTTATATCCTTTCAGCCAGTGTATGTCTTTTGGTTGGAGCATTTAATCCATTTACATTTAAGGTAATTATCGATATGTATGTTCCTATTACCATTTTCTTAACTGTTTTCCACTTGTTATTGTAGGTCTTTTACTTCTGTTTTGGGTTTGTTACTGTAGGTCTCTTCCGTTTCCTGCCCAGATAAGTTTTTAGCATTTTTTGTAATCCTGGTTTCATGGTATTGAATTCTCTTAGCTTTTGCTTATCTGTAAAAGTTTTAATTTCCCCATCAAATCTCAACAAGATCTTTGCTGCATAGAGTAATCTTGGCAGTAGGTTTTTCCCTTTCATCACTTTAAATATATCTTGCCACTCCCTTCTGGCATGCAGAATTTCTGCTGAAAGATCAGCTTTTAAGCTTATGGGGATACACTTGTATGTTATTTTTTGTTTTTCCCTTGCTGCTTTTAATATTTTTTCTTTGTATTTAATTTTTGATACTCTGATTAATACGTGTCTTGGTATGTTTCTCCTTGGATTTATCCTGTATGGGACTCTCTGTGCTTCCTGGACTTGATTAACTATTTCTCTTCCCATGTAGAGAAATTTTCAAGTATAACCTCTTCAAATATTTTCTCAGTCCCTTTCTTTTTCTCTTCTTCTTTGGGGACCCCTATAATCCGAACGTTAGTGTGTTTAATGTTATCCCAGAGGTCTCTGAGACTGTCCCAAATTCTTTTCATTCTTTTTCCTTTATCCTGCTCTGCAGTAGTTATTTCCACTCTGTTAGCTTCCAGGTCACTTATCCGTCCTGCCTCAGCTTTTCTGCTATTGATTCCTTCTATATAATTTTTAATTTCATTTATTCTGTTGATCATCATTGTTTGTTTTCTGTTTAGTTCTTCCAGGTCCTTGTTAAATGTTTCTTGTACTTTCTCCATTCTATTTCCAAGATTTTGGATTATCTTTACTCTCATTACTCTGAATTATTTTTCTGGTAGGCTATTTCCTCTTGATCCATTTGTCGGGTGCCTTTTTATTTTTCTCCTTCATTGACTGTGTGTTTCTCTGTCTTCTCATTTTGCTTAACTTACTGTCTTTGTGGTCTCCTTTTTAAATGCTGCAGGTTCGCAGTTCCTGATGTTTTTAGTGTCTGGTGGCTAAGGTTGCTTCAGTAGGTTTTGTAGGCTTCCTGTGGAGGGAACTCGTGTCTGTGTTATGTTGGATGAACTGGATTTTGCCTCTCTGGTGGACAGACCCTCATCCGATAATGTGTTCAGGTTTTCCATGACCTTATTATGATTTTATGCAGCCTCTTTGCTAATGGGGATGGTTGTGTTCCTGTCTTGCTAGTTGTTTGGCATAGGGAGTCCAGCACTGTAGCTTGCTGGTCGTTGAGTGGAGCTGGGTCTTAGCGTTGAGATGGAGATCTCTGGGAGAATTTTCACCATTTGATATTACTTTGAGCCTGGAGGTGGCAAAAATTCTTTATTTTTTATGGCTGAGTAGTTTTGCATTGTGTGTGTACATATATATATATGCTTCACTATCTTGGCATTTGTAAATAATACTGCTGTCAATATTGGGGTGCATCTGTCTTTTCAAAATTGTGTTTTTGTTTTCTTCTGATATATACCCAGGAGTGGAATTGCTTGGTCATATAGTAGTGTTATTTTTAGCTTTTTGAGAAAACTCCATAATATTTTCCACAGTGGTTTCACCGCTTTACAATTCAATCAACATTGTACAAGAGTTCTCTTTTCTCCACATCCTTGCCAACATTTGTTATTTGTTACCTTTTTGATGACAGCCATTCTAACAGGTGTGACGTGATGGTTCATTGTGGTTTTGATTTGCATTTCTCAGATGATTAGGTATATTGAGCATCTTTTTGTGTGCCTGTCAGCTGTCTGCATTTACTCTTTGGAAAAATGTCTACCCAGCTCTTCTGCTCATTATTCAATGAACTTGTTTGTTTTTTTGATGTTGAATTGTATGAGCAGTTTATATATTTTGGTTATATATATATTGGTGGTCATATCATTTGCAATATATTCTCCCATTCAGTATGTTCTCCTTCTTTGTCATTGTTGATCGCTTTCTTTGATGTGAAAAGCTTTTAATTTTCATGAGTTTGCATTTGCTTATTTTTGTTTTAACTCCTGTCCTTTAGAAGACAGATCCAAAAAAATATTGCTGTGATTTGTGTCAAAGAATGTTCCGCCTATGTTTTCCTCTGGGAGTTTTATGGTTTTGGTCTTACATTTAGGTCTTTTATCCATTTTGAGGGTTTTTTTCATATATGGTGTTAGAGAATGTTCTAATTTCATTCATTTACATGTAGCTGTTTGCTACCAATTTGTGTAGTATCGGGTATTGAAGAGACTCTCTTTTCTCCATTATATATACTTGCCTCCAAGGTCATAGACTAACTGACCATAAAAGTATGGGTTTATTTTGGGGTCTCTATTCTTTACCATTGATATGTGTCTGTTTTAGTGCCACTGTCATAGTGGTTTGATTACTGTAGGTTTGTAGTATATTCTGAAATCATGGAACATGATTCCTCCAGCTCTGTTCTACTTTATAAGAAATGTTTTGGCTATTCATGGTCTTTTGTGTTTCCATACAAATTTTTAAATTATTCTTCTAGTTCTGTGAAAAATTCCATTGGTATTTCGATAGGGATTGCATTGAATCTCTATATTTCCTTGGGTTGTATGGTTATTTAACAATACTAATTCTTCAAATCTAAGAATATGGTATATCTTCCCATCTGCTTGTGTCAACTTCAATTCCTTTCGTAAGTGGTACTTCCCCGGTGGTACAGTGTCTGACTCCACATTCCCAATGCAGGAGGCCCTGGTTCAATCCCTGTATAGGGAACAAATCCCCAATGCCACAATGAAGATCCCGCATTTGGCAAGGAAGATCCCATGTGCCCCAACTGAGACCTGGCACAGCCAAATAAATAAATAAATAAAATTTAAAAAGATTTCTTTCATAGCTGCCTTATAGGTTTCTGTTTTTTATATAAATTTCTTATTTAGTTATTTATTTATTGCTGCATCAGGTATTAGTTACTGCATGTGGGATCTTTCATTGCAGCACATGGGCTGTTCGCTGCAGTTTGTGGTCTTCTCTCTTGTTGCAGCATGCAGGTTTTCTCTTCTCTAGTTGTGGATCACAGGATCCAGGGCGCATGGGCTCTGCAGTTGTGGCATTCGGGATCTCTTCGTGAGGCACGCAGGCTTAATTGCTCTGTAGCATGTGGGATCTTAGTTCCCTGACCAGGGATCAAACCCATGTCCCCTTCATTAGAAAGCGGATTCTATACCACTGGACCATCAGGAAAGTCCCTGGTCTTATATGTTTCTTAGTACGGGTCTTTTATCTCCTTAGTTAGATTTGTTCCTAGGTATTTTTTTAAAGCAATGGTATATGGAATTGTTTCCTTATTTTCTCTTTCTGATAGTTCATTATTACTGTACAGAAATGCAGCATATATGTTTATATTAATTTTATATCCTGCAACTTTACCAAATTCATTAATGACGTTAGTAGTTTTTTGTACCATCCTTATGATTGTCGATATATATTATCATGTCATCTGCAAACAATGACAGTTTTACTTCTTTCTTTCCAATTTGGATTCATTTTATTTCTTTTTATTCTTTCATTGTTCTCGCTAGGATTACCAATACTACGTTGAATAAAACTAGTGGAAGTGGGCAGTCTTCTTGTTCCTGATAGTAGAGGAATGTTTTCAGATTTTCAACATTGCCTATGATATTAGATGTGGGTTTGTCACATACAACCTTTCTTTTGTTTAACATCCTTATTGGAGTATAATTGCCTTACAATGGTGTGTTAGTTTTCCTTTATAAAAAATTGAATAAGTTATACATATACACATGTTCTCATATCTCTTCCCTCTTGCATCTCCCTCCCTCCCACACTCCCTATCCCACCCCTCTAGGTGGTCACAAACCACCGAGCTGATCTTCCTGCACTATGCGGCTGCTTCCCACTAGCTATCTATTTTACGTTTGGTAGTGTATATATGTCCATGCCACTCTCTCACTTCTCACAGCTTACATTTCTCCCTCCCCATATCCTCAAGTCCATTCTCTAGTAGGACTATGTCCTTATTCCCATCTTACCCTTAGGATCTTCATAACCTTTTTCTTTCTTTTTTCCTTAGATTTCATATATATATGTGTGTTAGCCTAAAGTATATGTTTTTCTCTTTCTGACTTCCTTCACTCTGTATGACTGACTCTGGGTCCATCCACCTCACTACAAATATCTTAATTTTGTTTCTTTTCATGGCTGAGTAACATTCCATTGTATATATGTGCCACATCTTCTTTATCCATTCATCCAATGATGGACACTCAGGTTGCTTCCATGTTCTGGCTATTGTAAATAGATCTACAATGAATATTTTAAAACATGACTCTCTTTGCCTTTTTTTCTTAACATCTTCACTGAACTATAATTACTTAAAAATGGTGTGTTAGTTTCTGCTTTATAACAAAGTAAATCAGTTATACATAAACATATGTTGCCATATCTCTTCCCTCTTGCTGTGATTTATGTCATACAGTGTTCTGCCTATGTTTTCCTCTAAGAGTTTCATAGTGTCTGGCCTTATATTTAGGTCTTTAATCCATTTTGAGTTTATTTTTCTGTACGATATTAGGGAGTGTTCTAATTTCATACTTTTACATGTACCTGTCCAGTTTTCTTAGCACCACTTATTGAAGATGTTACCTTTTCTCCACTATATATTCTTGCCTCCTTTATCAAAGATAATGTGACCATATGTGCGTGGGTTTATCTCTGGGCTTTCTATCCTGTTCCATTGATCTATATTTTTGTTTCTGTGCCAGTACCATACTGTCTTGATTCTTGCAGCTTTGTAGTATAGTCTGAAGTCAGGGAGCCTGATTCCTCCAGCTCCGTTTTTCATTCTCAAGATTGCTTTGGCTATTCGGGGTCTTTTGTGTTTCCATACAAATTGTGAAATTTTTTGGTCTAGTTCTGTGAAAATTGTCAGTGGTAGTTTGACAGGGATTACATTGAATCTGTAGATTGTTTTGGAGAGCAGAGCTATTTTCACAATATTGTTTCTTCCAATCCAAGAATATGGTATATCTCTCCATCTATTTGTATCATTTTTAATTTCTTTCATCAGTGCCTTATAGTTTTCCATGTGCAGGTCTTTTGACTTCTTAGGTAAGTTTATTCCTAGGAATTTAATTCTTTTTGTTGCAATGGTAAATGGGAGTGTTTTCTTAATTTCTCTTTCAGATTTTTCATCACTAGTGTATAACAATGTCAGAGATTTCTGTGCATTAATTTTTTTTTTATTTTATTTATTTATTTTTTTTAAACATCTTTATTGGCGTATAATTGCTTTACAATGGTGTGTTAGTTTCTGCTTTATAACAAAGTGAATCAGCTATACATATACATATGTTCCCATATGTCTTCCCTCTTGCGTCTCCCTCCCTCCCACTCTCCCCATCCCACCCTTCAAGGCTGTCACAAAGCACCGAGCTAATATCCCTGTGCCTTGCGGCTGCTTCCCCCCAGTTATCTACCTTACTACGTTTGTTAGTGTGTATATGTCCATGACTCTCTCTCGCCCTGTCAAAACTCACCCCTCCCCCTCCCCATACCCTCAAGTCCGTTCTCCAGTAGGTCTGTGTCTTTATTCCTATCTTACCCCTAGGTTCTTCATGACATTTTTTTCCCTTAAATTCCATATATATGTGTTAGCATACGGTATTTGTCTTTTTCTTTCTGACTTACTTCACTCTGTATGACAGACTCTAGGTCTATCCATCTCATTACAAATAGCTCAATTTCATTTCTTTTTAAGGCTGAGTAATATTCCATTGTGTATATGTGCCATATCTTCTTTATCCATTCATCCGATGATGGGCGCTTAGGTTGTTTCCATGTCCTGGCTATTGTAAATAGAGCTGCAATGAACATTTTGGTACATGACTCTTTTTGAATTTTGGTTTTCTCAGGGTATATGCCCAGTAGTGGGATTGCTGGGTCATATGGTAATTCTATCTGTAGTTTTTTAAGGAACCTCCATACTGTTCTCCACAGTGGCTGAACCAATTCACATTCCCACTAGCAGTGCAAGAGTGTCCCCTTTTCTCCACACCCTCTCCAGCATTTATTGTTTCTAGATTTTTTGATGATGGCCATTCTGACTGGTGTGAGATGATATCTCATTGTAGTGTTGATTTGCATTTCTCTAATGATTAATGATGTTGAGCATTCTTTCATGTGTTTGTTGGCATTCTGTATATCTTCTTTGGAGAAATGTCTATTTAGGTCTTCTGCCCATTTTTGGATGGGGTTGTTTGTTTTCTTGTTATTGAGCTGCATGAGCTGCTTGTAAATTTTGGAGATTAATCCTTTGTCAGTTGCTTCATTTGCAAATGTTTTCTCCCATTCTGAGGGTTGTCTTTTGGTCTTGGTTATGGTTTCCTTTGCTGTGCAAAAGCTTTGAAGTTTCATTAGGTCCCATTTGTTTATTTTTGTTTTTATTTCCATTACTCTAGGAGGTGGGTCAGAAAGGATCTTGCTGTGATTTATGTCATAGAGTGTTCTTCCTATGTTTTCTTCTAAGAGTTTGATAGTTTCTGGCCTTACATTTAGGTCTTTAATCCATTTTGAGCTTATTTTTGTGTATGGTGTTAGGGAGTGATCTAATCTCATACTTTTACATGTACCTGTCCAGTTTTCCCAGCACCATTTATTGAAGAGGCTGTCCTTTCTCCACTGTACATTCCTGCCTCCTTTATCAAAGATAAGGTGTCCATATGTGCGTGGGTTTATCTCTGGGCTTTCTATCCTGTTCCACTGATCTATCTTTCTGTTTTTGTGCCAGTACCATACTGTCTTGATTACTGTTGCTTTGTAGTATAGTCTGAAGTCAGGGAGCCTGATTCCTCCAGCTCCTTTTTTCGTTCTCAAGATTGCTTTGGCTATTCGGGGTCTTTTGTGTTTCCATACAAATTGCGAAATTTTTTGTTCTAGTTCTGTGAAAAATGCCAGTGGTAGTTTGATAGGGATTGCATTGAATCTGTAGATTGCTTTGGGTAGTAGAGTCATTTTCACAATGTTGATTCTTCCCATCCAAGAACATGGTATATCTCTCCATCTATTTGTATCATCTTTAATTTCTTTCATCAGTGTCTTATAATTTTCTGCATACAGGTCTTTCGTATCCTTAGGTAGGTTTATTCCTAGATATTTTATTCTTTTTGTTGCAATGGTAAATGGGAGTGTTTTCTTGATTTCACTTTCAGATGTTTCATCATTAGTATATAGGAATGCCAGAGATTTCTGTGCATTAATTTTGTATCCTGCTACTTTACCAAATTCATTGATTAGCTCTAGTAGTTTTCTGGTAGCATCTTTAGGATTCTCTATGTATAGTATCATGTCATCTGCAAACAGTGACAGCTTTACTTCTTCTTTTCCGATTTGGATTCCTTTTATTTCCTTTTCTTCTCTGATTGCTGTGGCTAAAACTTCCAAAACAATGTTGAATAAGAGTGGTGAGAGTGGGCAACCTTGTCTTGTTCCTGATCTTAGTGGAAATGCTTTCAGTTTTTCACCATTGAGGATGATGTTTGCTGTGGGCTTGTCATATATGGCTTTTATTATGTTTAGGAAAGTTCCCTCTATGCCTACTTTCTGGAGGGTTTTTATCATAAATGGGTGTTGAATTTTGTCGAAAGCTTTCTCTGCATCTATTGAGATGATCATATGGTTTTTCTCCTTCAATTTGTTAATATGGTTTATCACATTGATAGATTTGCGTATATTGAAGAATCCTTGCATTCCTGGAATAAACCCCACTTGATCATGGTGTATGATCCTTTTAATGTGCTGTTGGATTCTGTTTGCTAGTATTTTGTTGAGGATTTTTGCATCTATGTTCATCAGTGATATTGGCCTGTAGTTTTCTTTCTTTGTGACATCCTTGTCTGGTTTTGGTATCAAGGTGATGGTGGCTTCGTAGAAGGAATTTGGGAGTGTTCCTCCCTCTGCTATATTTTGGAAGAGTTTGAGAAGGATAGTTGTTAGCTCTTCTCTAAACGTTTGATAGAATTCACCTGTGAAGCCATCTGGTCCTGGGCTTTGGTTTGTTGGAAGGTTTTTAATCACAGTTTCAATTTCAGTGCTTGTGATTGTTCTGTTCATATTTTCTATTTCTTCCTGATTCAGTCTTGGCAGGTTGTGCATTTCTAAGAATTTGTCCATTTCTTCCAGATTGTCCATTTTATTGGCATAGAGTTGCTTTTTGTAATCTCTCATGATTTTTTTTATTTCTGCAGTGTCAGTTGTTACTTCTCCTTTTTCATTTATAATTCTATTGATTTGAGTCTTCTCCCATTTTTTCTTGATGAGTCTGGCTAGTGGTTTGTCTATTTTGTTTATCTTCTCAAAGAACCAGCTTTTAGTTTTATTGATCTTTGCTATTGTTTCCTTCATTTCTTTTTCATTTATTTCTGATCTGATTTTTATGATTTCTTTCCTTCTGCTAGCTTTGGGGTTTTTTTGTTCTTCTTTCTCTAATTGCTTGAGGTGCAAGGTTAGGTTGTTTATTCGAGATGTTTCCTGCTTCTTAAGGTGGGCTTGTATTGCTATAAACTTCCCCCTTAGAACTGCTTTTGCTGCATCCCATAGGTTTTGGGTCGTTGTGTCTCCATTGTCATTTGTTTCTAGGTATTTTTTTATTTCCTCTTTGATTTCTTCAGTGATCACTTCATTATTAAGTAGTGTATTGTTTAGCCTCCATGTGTTTGTATTTTTTAAAGATCTTTTCCTGTAATTGATATCTAGTCTCATGGCGTTGTGGTCGGAAAAGATACTTGATACAATTTCAGTTTTCTTAAATTTACCAAGGCTTGATTTGTGACCCAAGATATGATCTATCCTGGAGAATGTTCCATGAGCACTTGAGAAAAATGTGTATTCTGTTGTTTTTGGATGGAGTGTCCTATAGATATCAATTAAGTCCATCTTGTTTAATGTATCATTTAAAGCTTGTGTTTCCTTATTTATTTTCATTTTGGATGATCTGTCCATGGGTGAAAGTGGGGTGTTAAAGTCCCCTACTATGAATGTGTTACTGTTGATCTCCCCTTTTATGGTTGTTAGTATTTGCCTTATGTATTGAGGTGCTCCTATGTTGGGTGCATAAATATTTACAATTGTTATATCTTCTTCTTGGATCGATCCCTTGATCATTATGTAGTGTCCTTCTTTGTCCCTTTTAATAGTCCTTATTTTAAAGTCTATTTTGTCTGATATGAGAATTGCTACTCCAGCTTTCTTTTGGTTTCCATTTGCATGGAATATCTTTTTCCATCCCCTTACTTTCAGTCTGGATGTGTCTCTAGGTCTGAAGTGGGTCTCTTGTAGACAGCATATATAAGGGTCTTGTTTTTGTATCCATTCAGCCAATCTGTGTCTTTTGGTGGGAGCATTTAGTCCATTTACATTTAAGGTAATTATCGATATGTATGTTCCTATTTCCATTTTATATATTGTTTTGGGTTCGCTACTATAGGTCATTTCCTTCTCTTGTGTTTCGTGTCTAGAGAAGTTCCTTTAGCATTTGTTGTAAAGCTGGTTTGGTGGTGCTGAACTCTCTCAGCTTTTGCTTGTCTGTAAAGGTTTTAATTTCTCCATCAAATGTAAATGAGATCCTTGCTGGGTAGAGTAGTCTTGGTTGCAGGCTATTCTCCTTCATCACTTTCAGTATGTCCTGCCACTCCCTTCTGGCTTGTAGGGTTTCTGTTGAGAGATCAGCTGTTAACCTTATGGGGATTCCCTTGTGTGTTATTTGTTGTTTTTCCCTTGCTGCTTTTAATATGCTTTCTTTGTATTTAATTTTTGACAGTTTGATTAATATGTGTCTTGGCGTGTTTCTCCTTGTATTTATCCTGTATGGGACCCTCTGTGCTTCCTGGACTTGATTAACTATTTCCTTTCCCATATTAGGGAAGTTTTCAACTATAATCTCTTCAAATATTTTCTCAGTCCCTTTCTTTCTTTCTTCTTCTTCTGGAACCCCTATAATTCGAATGTTGGTGCGTTTCATGTTGTCCCAGAGGTCTCTGAGACTGTCCTCAGTTCTTTTCATTCTTTTTTCTTTATTCTGCTCTGCAGTAGTTATTTCCACTACTTTATCTTCCAGGTCACTTATCCGTTCTTCTGCCTCAGTTATTCTGCTATTGATCCTATCTAGAGTGATTTTAATTTCATTTATTGCATTGTTCATCGTTGCTTGTTTCATCTTTAGTTCTTGTAGTTCCTTGTTAACTGTTTCTTGCATTTTGTCCATTCTACTTCCAAGATTTCGGATCATCCTTACTATCATTATTCTGAATTCTTTTTCAGGTAGATTGCCTATTTCCTCTTCATTTGTTAGGTCTGGTGGGTTTTTATCTTGCTCCTTCATCTGCTGTGTGTTTTTCTGTCTTCTCATTTTGCTTATCTTACTGTGTTTGGGGTCTCCTTTTTGCAGGCTGCACTTTCGTAGTTCCCGTTGTTTTTGATGTCTGTCTCCAGTGGCTAAGGTTGTTTCAGTGGGTTGTGTAGGCTTCCTGGTGGAGGGGACTAGTGCCTGTGTTGTGCTGGATGAGGCTGGATCTTGTCTCTCTAGTGGGCAGGTTCACGTCTGGTGGTGTGTTTTGGGGTGTCTGTGGCCTTATTATGATTTTAGGCAGCCTCTCTGCTAATGGGTGGGGTTGTGTTCCTGTTTTGCTAGTTGTTTGGCATAGGTTGTCCAGCACTGTGGCTTGCTGGTCGTTGAGTGAAGCTGGGTGCTGGTGTTAAGATGGAGGTCTCTGGGATATTTCCACCGTTTAATATTATGTGGAGCTGGGAGGTCTCTTGTTGACCAGTGTCCTGAAGTTGGCTCTCCTACCTCAGAGGCAGAGCCCTGACTCCTGGCTGGAGCACCAAGAGCCTTTCATCCACACAGCTCAGAATAAAAGGGAGAAAAAGTAGGGAGAATTAGTAGAAGTATGAGTAAAGAAAGAAGGAAAGGAGGAAAGGAAGGAAGGAAGAAAGAAGCAAAGAAGGAAAGAAAGGAGGGAGGGAGGGAGGGAGGGAGGAAGGAAGGAAGGAGGGAAAGAAGGAAAAAAGACAGAAAGAAAGATGATACAGTAAAAATAAAATAAAGTATAATATAGTTATTGAATTAAAAAATATTTAGAAAAAAAAAAAAAAAGGGACGGATAGAACCTTAGGACAAATGTTGGAAGCAAAGTTATACAGAGAAAATCTTACACAGAAGCATACACATACACCTTCACAAAAAGAGGTAAAGGGGGAAAAATCATAAATCCTGCTCCCTGAGACCACCTCCTCAATTTGGGGTGATTCGTTGTCTAAAGGAGGGAAGGAAGGAAGGAAAGAAAGAACGAAGGTAAAGTATAATAAAGTTATTACAATTAAACTTAATTATTAAGAAAAAGAATTTTTTAAAAAAAGTCATGGACGGATAGAGCCCTAGGACAAATGGTGGAAGCAAGAGTATACAGACAGGATCTCACACAGAAGCATACACGTACACATTCACAAAAAGAGGAAAAGGGAAAAAAATCATAGATCTCGCTCCTAAATTCCACCTCTTCAATTTGGGATCATTCCTTGTCTATTCAGGTATTCCACATATGCAGGGTATATCAAGTTGATTGTGGAGCTTTAATCCGCTACTTCTGTGGCTGCTGGGAGAGATTTCCCTTTCTCTTCTTTGTTCTCACAGCTCACAGGAGCTCAGCTTTGGATTTGGCCCTGCCTCTGCGTGTAGGTCGCTGGAGGGCGTCTGTTTTTTTGCTCAGACAGGACGGGGTTAAAGGAGCCACTGATTCGGGGCCTCCGGCTCACTCAGGCCAGGGGTTGGGGGATGGGGGTAGGAGGGGCACTACGTGCGGGGCGGGCCTGCGGCTGCAGAGGCAGCGTGACGTTGCGGCAGAGGCCGGCGTGATGTTGCACCAGCCTGAGACCCGCCGTGCGTACTCCCGGGGAAGTTGTCCCTGGATCCCGGGAACCTGGCAGTGGCGGGCTGCACAGGGTCCGCGGAAGAGGGGTGTGGAGAGTGACCTGTGCTCGCACACAGGCCCCTTGGTGGCGGCAGCAGCAGCCTTAGCGTCTCCTGCCTGTCTCTGGGGTCCGCGGTTTTAGCCGCGGCTCGCGCCCGTCTCTGGGGTTTGCGCTTTCAGCCGCGGCTCGCGCCCGTCTCGGGGGCTCGCGCCCGTCTCTGGGGTTCGCGCTTTTAGCCGCGGCTCGCGCCCGTCTCTGGAGTTCCTTTAAGCAGCGCTCTTAAACCCCTCTCCTCGCGCGCCAGGAAACAAAGAGGGAAGAAAAAGTCTCTTGCCTCTTCGGCCGGTGCAGGCTTTTCCCCGAACTCCGTCCCGGCTAGTCGTGGTGCACTAACCCCTTCAGGCTATGTTCAAGCCGCCAACCCCAGTCCTCTCCCTGAGCTCCGTCCAAAACCGAAACCCGAGCCTCAGCTCGCAGCCCCGCCCGCCCCGGCGGGTGAGCAGACAAGCCACTCGGGCTGGTGAGTGCCGGTCAGCGCCGATCGTCTGTGCAGGAATCTCCCCGCTTTGCCCTCCGCACCCGTCGCTGTGCACTACTCCGCGGTCCCGAAACTCCCCCCTCTGCCTCCCGCAGTCTCCGCCCGCGGAGGGGCTTCCTAGTGTGTGGAAACTTTTCCTCCTTCACAGCTCCCTCCCACTGGTGCAGGTGCCGTCCTTATTCTTTTGTCTCTGTTTTTTCTTTTGCCCTACCCAGTTACGTGGGGAGTTTCTTGCCTTTTGGGAGGTCTGAGGTCTTCTGCCAGCCTTCAGTAGGAGTTCTGTAGGAGTTGTTCCACGTGTGGATGTATTTCTGGTGTATCCGTGGGGAGGAAGGCGATCTCCGTGTCTTACTCTTCCGCCATCTTCAAGGTCCCCCTGTGCATTAATTTTATATCCTGTTACTTTACCAAATTCATTGATTAACTCTAGTAGTTTTCGGGGAGCATCTTTAGGAAGCTCTGTGTATCAGATCATGTCATCTGCAAACAGTGACATCATTACTTCTTGTTTTCCAATTTGGATTCCTTTTATTTCTTTTTCTTCTCTGATTGCCGTGGCTAAAACGTCCAAAACTATGTTGAATAAGAGTGGTGAGAGTGGGCAAACTTGTCTTGTTCCTGATCTTAGTGGAAAAGTTTTGAGTTTTTCACCATTGTGGACAATGTTGGCTGTGGGTTTGTCATATACGGCCTTTATTATGTTGAGGAAAATTGCCTCTATGCCTACATTCTGCAGGGTTTTTGCCATGAATGGGTGTTGAATTTTTCAAAAGTTTTCTCTGCATCTATTGAGAAGATCATAAGGTTTTTTTTCTTCAATTTGTTTATATGTTTTATCACGTTTGCATTCCTGGAATAAAACCCACTTGATCATGTTGTATGATCCTTTTAATGTGCTGTTGGATTCTGTTTGCTAGCATTTTGTTGAGGATTTTTGCATCTATGTCCATCAGTGATATTGGCCTGTAGTTTTCTTCCTTTGTGACATCTTTGTCTGGTTGTGGTATCAGGGTGATCGTGGCCTCGTAGAATGAGTATGGAACTGTTCCTCCCTCTGCTATATTTTGGAAGAATTTGAGAAGGATAGGTGTTAGCAATTCTCTAAATGTTTGATAGAATTCGCCTGTGAAGCCATCTGGTCCTGGGCTTTTGTTTGTTGGAAGATTTTTAATCACAGTTTCAATTTCAGTGCTTGTGATTCGTCTGTTCATATTTTCTATTTCTTCCTGGTTCACTCTTGGCAGGTTGTGCTTTTCTAAGAATTTGTCCATTTCTTCCAGGTTGTCCATTTTATTGACATAGAATTGCATCTCTCATGATGCTTTGTATTTCTGCAGTGACAGTTGTTACTTCTCCTTTTCCATTTCTAGTTCTATTGATTTGAGTGTTCTCCCTTTTTTTCTTGATGAGTCTGGCTAATGGTTTATCAATTTTGTTTATCTTCTGAAAGAACCAGCTTTTAGTTTTATTGATCTTTGCTATTGTTTCCTTCATTTCTTTTTCATTTATTTCTGATCTGATCTGTATGATTTCTTTCCTTCTGCTATGTTTGGGGTATTTTTGTTCTTCTTTCTCTCATTGCTTTAGGTGCAAGGTTAGGTTGTTTATTTGAGATGTTTCCTGTTTCTTAAGGTAGAATTGTATTGCTATAAACTTCCCTCAGAATGCTTTCGCTGCATCCCATAGGTTTTGTATCATTTTGTCTCCATTGTCATTTGTTTCTAGGTATTGTTTGATTTATGTTGAGGCATGTTCTGTCTATGCCCACTTTATGGATAAATTTTATCATAAATGATTTTGAATTTTGTCAAAAGTTTTTTTTCTGCATCTATGAGATGATCATATGGTTTTTATTCTTCAATTTGTTAATGTGGTGTAAGTTATTTGCAGAATTTGAAAAATTTCTGGTATAAATCCTGCTTGACCATGGTGTATGATCCTTTTAACGTATTGTTGATTTTATTTTACTAATATTGTGTTGAGGATTTTTGCATATATATTCATCACTGATATTGGCCTGTAGTTTCTTTTTTGTGATAGTATTATCTGGTTTTGCTATCAAGGTTATGCTGGCTTCATTGCGTGCATTTGGAAGTATTCCTTCCACTGAAAAATTTTGAAATAGTTTGAGAAATATAAGTATTAACCCTTCTCTAAATGTTCAGTATAATTCAGCTGTGAAGTCATCTCATCCTGGAATTTTGTTTGCTGAGGTTTTTAAATTACTGATTCAATTTCATTCCTGTTTATATTTTCTATTTCTTCCTGCTTCAGTCTTGGGATATTGTACTTTCTACTAATTTGCCCATTTCTTCTAGTTTTCCTATTTTATTGACATATAGTTTTTCATAGTAGTCTCTTATGATCTTTTGCATTTCTGTGGTGTCAGATATACCTTCTCTTTTATTTCTGATTTTACTGATTTTTGTCCTTTCCCATTTGTTCCTGATGAGTCTGATTTATCAATCTTTGTTTAGCTTTTCAACGAAAATATTTTAGTTTCATTGATCTTTTCTATTGTTTTTTTTTAGTCTCTATTTCATTTATTTCTTCTTTGATCTTTACAATATCTTTCCTTATACTAACTTTGGGATTTGTTTGTTCTTCTTTCTCGAGTTCTGTTATGTGTAAGATTAGGCTGTGTATTTGAGATTTTTCTTGTTTCCTGAAGTAGGATTGTACTACTGTACACTTTCCACTTACAACTGTTTTGCTGCATCCTATAGGTTTAGTCTCATTGTGTTTTTCTTTTCATTTGTCTCTAGATATTTTTTAATTTTATCTTTGATTTCTTCAGTGATTCATTGGAGATTTAGTAGCATATTGTTAAATTCCATGTGCTTGTGGGTTTTGCAGTCTTTTTTTTTCTGTAGTTGATTTCTAGTTTCATAGCAGTGTGGTTGGGAAAGATGCTTGATATGATTTCAGTTTTTCTTTTTTTATTTACCAAGTTTTATACTGTAGTCTAGCTTGTGATCTCTCCTGGAGAATGATCCACATGCACTTGAAAAAAACTGTGTTTTGCTGCTTTCAGTTGGAATGCTCTCCTTATACCAATTAAGTGCATCTGGTCTAATGTATTATTTATGTGCAATGTTTCCTTATTGATTTTCTGTCTGGATGATCTGTCCATTGATGTAAGTGGGGTTTTACAGTCCCCTATTATTATTGTGTTATTGTTGATTTATCCTTTTGTGTCTGTTAATATTTGCCTTGTATAGTTAAGTACTGCTATTTAGGTGCTTATGTATTTATAATTATTATATTTTTTTGAATTGATAGTTTGATTATCATGTAATGTCCATCTTTTTCTCCTTTTGTCACATTTATTGATTTGTTTTGCATTTCTCTAATAATTAGCCATGTTGAGTGTCTTTTTACATTCCCATTGGCCATCTGTATGTCATCTATGGAGAAATCTCTATCTAGGCCTTCTGCCAATTTTTTGATTGGATTCTTTGTTTTTTCAATATTGAGTTGTATGAGCTGTTTGTATATTTTGGATAATAACTTTCTCTTGGTCACAAAATATGCAAATATTTTCTCTCATTCCTTTTCTAGAAACCTGTCCATTTCTTCTAGTTGTCCATTTTGTTAGTATATAACTGATCATAGTATTCTCATCATTTTTTTTGTATTTCTCTACTATTAGTTATTTCTACACTTTCATTTCCTATTTTGTTTATTTGAGTCCTCTTATTTTACTTCTTTGTGAGCCTGGCTAGAAATTGGATGGTTTTGTTTATCTTAAAAAAAGAACAACACAAACACAAGAAAAACCAGCTCTTGGTTTTATTGATCTTTTGTATACTTTTTCTCTATTTTATTTATTTGCTCTCTGATCATTGTTATTCCCTTCTTTCTCCTGATCTTTGGTTTTCTTTGTTCTTTTTTCCTAACTATTTTAGGTGGTATGGTAGGTTGTTTATTTGAGATTTTTCTTTAGGAAGTCTTGTATCATTATGAACTTGCCTCTTCAAACTGCTTTTGCTGCATCCTATAAATTTGGTGACTTTCTGTTTTTATTTTCGTTTGTCTCAAGGTATTTTCTAATTTCTTTTTTATTGTTACTCCCACTTACATCTTCATGCTTATCCTTTTATTTTTACTTGTAGTTTTGATAACTTTTACAATTTTTAAAATTGTTTTGTAATCTATGTACAGGCCTTTTTTACCTGGCATTCAAACCTTTATATATTTGCCTTTCTCACTGTGATTTACACTTTCATATATATTCTTTCTTCTTTTATATTTAGATAAGACCCTTCAATATTTCTTTTGAGGTACCTTTAGTATTGCTGAGTTCTTTGAGTTTTTGCTTGTCAAAGAAATTCTTTATCCCTCCTTCTACTCTAAATGATAATCTTGCTGGATGTAGTATTTGCAGTTGCAGATTTTTCCCTTTCAGGACTTTGAATATATCATGCCACTCTGTTCTGACCTGCTAAGTTTCTTCACAGAAATCAGCTGATAGCTTTATGCTGGTTCCCTTATAACTGACTCCTTTTTTCACTTGCTGCCCTCAGAGTCCTCACTTTATCTTTAACATTGGTCATTTTAACTATGATATGTCTTGGTGTGTGTCTGCTAGTGTTCATCTTGTTTAGGACCCTCTGTTTTCTTGTACTTAGATATCTGTTTCCTTCTTCAGGCTTGGGAAGATTTCAGCCATAATTTCTTCAAATACATGTTCAATTCCCCTCTTTCTCTCTTCCTGCTCTGGAAACCTCATTATGTTTAGGTTGGCATGCTTCATTATATCCCATAGATCATGTATGTTGCTTTCCTATCTTACGTTTTTCTTCCTGTCTGTTGTTCTGATTGGGATATTCCCATTAGTCTATCTTCCTGATTACTTATTCATTCTTCCATGTCACTTACTCTGCTATTCATTTCTTCCTTTTGGTTTTAACTCAGCAAGTGAATCATATATTTTTGATTGGTTCAGGTTTATAGTTTCTAGTTCCTTACTACATTAATCTGCAATTCTTTTTTTTATTTTTATTGGAGTATAGTTGATTTCAAATTTTGTGTAACTTTCTGATTTATAGCAAAAAGAATCAGTTATACATACACTTATATCCATTCTTTCTTAGATTCGTTTCCCATATTGGTCATCACAGAGTATTGAGAAGAGATTCCTGTGCTATACACTAGGTCCTTAGTAGTTATCTATTGATATTTTACATATAGTAGGGTGCATATGTTAATCCCAATTTGTCAGTTTATCCCTCCTACTTTTTCCCCTGGTAACCAGAGATTGTTTTCTACATCTGTGACTCTATTTCTGTTTTGTAAATAAGTTCCTTTGTATCATTTTTAAGATTCCACATATAAGCAATATCATATCATATTTGCTTTCTCTGTCTGACTTACTTCACTTAGTAAGATAATCTCCAGGTTTATCTATGTCACTGCAAATGGCATTTTTATTCGTTTTAATGGCTGAGTAATATTCCACTGTACATATACCACATCTTTCTTATCCATTCATCTGTCAATTGACGATGGACATTGTGGTTGCTTCCACGTCCTGGCTATTGTAAACAGTGCTGCAATGAACATTAGGGTGCATTAATCATTTCAAAGCATGTTTTTCTCCAGATATATGCCCAGGAGTTCGATTTCTGGATCATATGTTAGCTCTCTGTTTAGTTTCTTAAGGAACCTCCATACTGTTCTCCATAGTAGCTATACCAATTTACATTCCCACCAACAGTGTAGGAGGGTTTCCTTTTCTCCACACCCTCTCCAGTATTTATTGTTTGTACATTTTTTGATGATGGTCATTCTGATTGATGTGATGTGATATCTCATTGCAGTTTTGATCAGCATTTCTCTAATAATCAGCAATGTTGAGCATCTTTTCATGTGCCTCTTGGCTATCTGTATGTCTCCTTTGGAGAAATGTCTATTTAGGTCTTCTGCCCATTTTTGGATTGGGTTGTTTGAGTTTTTTTCTTATTGAGCTGCAGGAGCTGTTTGTATATTTTGGAGATTAATTCTTTGTCTGTTGCTTCATTTGAAAATAATGTCTCCCATTCTGAGGGTTGTCTCTTAGTTTTGTTTATTGTTTCCTTTGTTGTGCAAAAGCTTTTAAGTTTAATTAGGTCTCATTTCTTTTTTTTATTTTTAATTTTCATTACTCTGTGAGGTGGATCAAAAAGATCTGGCTGTGATTTATGTTAGAGATTGTTCTGCCTATGTTTTCCTCTAAGAGTTTTACAATATCCAGTCTTATATTTAGGTCCTTAATCCATTTTGAATGTTTTTTGTGTATGGCATTAGGGAGTGTTCTAATTTCATTCTTTTACATTTAGCTCTCCAGTTTTCCCAGCACTACTTATTGAAGAGACTGTCTTTTCTCCATTGTATATTCTTGCCTCCTTAGGTAGCCATAGGTGCATGGGTTTATATCTGGACTTTCTATCTTTTTCCACTGATCTATATTTCTTGTTTTGTGCCAGTACCATACTGTCTTGATTACTGTAGTTTTGTAGTATAGTCTGAAGTCAGGGAGCCTGATTTCTCTAGCTCTGTTTTTCTTTCTCAAGATTGCTTTGGCAATTTGGTGTCTTTTGTGTTTCCATACAAATTGTAATTTTTTTTGTTTTAATTCTGTGTAAAATGCCGTTGGTATTTCTATAGGGATAGCATTTAATCTGTAGATCGATTTGGCGAGTATAGTCAATATTGATTCTTCCAATCCAGTAACATGGTATATCTCTCCATTTGTTTGTATCATCTTTGATTTCTTTCCTCACTCTCTTATAGTTTTCAGAGTATAGTTCTTTTGCATCCTTAGGTAGGTTTATTCCTAAGTATTTTATTCTTTTTGTTGTGATGATAAATGGGATGGTTTCCTTAATTTTGCTTTCTGATATTTTGTTGTTGGTGTATAGGAATGCAAGCAAATTCTGTATATTAATTTTTTAGTCTGCAACTTTACCAAATTTGTTGTTGAGTTCTAGTAGTTTACTGGTAGTATCTTTAGGTTTTTCTATGTATAGTATCATATCATCTGCAAACAGTGACAGTTTTATTTCTTTTTTTCCAATTTGGATTTCTTTAATTTTCTTTCTTCCCTGATTGCTGAGGTTAGGAATTCCAAAACTTTGTAGAATAATAATGGCAAGAGTAGACATCCTTTTCTTGTTC
The DNA here is from genome assembly GCF_008692025.1 of Phocoena sinus. Classification (NCBI taxonomy): domain Eukaryota; kingdom Metazoa; phylum Chordata; class Mammalia; order Artiodactyla; family Phocoenidae; genus Phocoena; species Phocoena sinus. The sequence goes on from NC_045784.1 coordinate 49,419,840, forward strand.
ATGGTCTCAAAGGAAATGCTTTCAGTTTTTCACAATTGAGAATGATGTTTTCTGTGAGTTTGTCAGATATGGCCCTTATTAAGTTGAGGTAGATTCCTCATCTGCATTTCTATCAGTAATCTTTCTTCATTCCTTTAAATTTTTATTGCCACCTTTTTGAACTTGGTGTCCACTAGACTGATAGTCTCTGTTTTATTATTTGTTCTTTCAGGGGATCTCTCCTGTTTTTTTTAATTGGGAGTAGTTCTCTGCCTTTTCAGTTTCCTTAACTTTCTCTGTGAATTTAGGAGAAACTGTTGTCTACTTTGGTTTTGAATGGGTGTGTTTATGTAGGAGCATCCCTGTCTAGACTATTTGTGTTCAGTATTTTTGATGTGAGGGCTGGTTTTGGTATGAATACCAAGCAGAGTGTACTGGCTTTTATCCCTTTGATAGGAGGTGTAGTTGGTGTTGTAATATCTAGAGCTTGTGCTGGGTGTGTGGTGGGGCTTCCTGTCTACTCCAAGGCTGTCCCTACTCTCTCAGGGGTGGGTTCTGCTCCTCATTTGTTGGAGTAAAAGCCACGAGGGTTGGGTTTTATCAGGCTCCATTACCCTTGAGTGCAAGCTCTGCCCCAAAGGAGATGATTACTGAAGAAATTGAGGCCCATGGTTTCACAGAAAACCTATGTGCCACCTGTGTAGACATCTGCAGCTCTGCTCAGAAGCAACCTAAATTTATGTCCTTTTCTCTGTGTGTTCATCCCAAATCTAGTGCAAGGCTGTGGTGTGGAATAGGCTGAGGTTGGGGGTTGGGTTATTTTGGCTGCAAGAATTGTGGTTGCTGCACTGCCACTGAGATGTTGGCTGCTTTTGTGGCCGACTTCTCCCATGACCTGTTTCCTCCAGATCTAGTGTTAAGCTGTTGAGTGGGTGGGACTAAGGCACTCTCACTAGTAAATGAACTACTCTGTACTCCTGCCCAGTGTCTGTCTGCCTAAGATTCAGAGCTCAGCCACTGTGCCCTCTTCTGGAACTGCCCCATGTGTGCACTGACAAAGTTTGCTGAAACCCCACCTGCTACCCCATGCTGACAATGGGCTCTGTGGTTCCACCCAGATCATACACCAGGTCCTCTGTGTTGTCTCTGCATAGCTATATTGAGTCCTCTCCCATGGCCTGTCTGCCCAAGATTCCACTAGTGCTTAGCCATTGCTTCTTCTTTAGACTCACTGTGCCCTTCACATGCTGAAAATGTCCTCCGTGCTTCTGCTGAGTTCACAGCCCAGGCAACCCTTATCTCTCTCTGCATAGCAGGAATGAATCTTTGTCAGATCTTGCACCAGCCTCTGGTGTAGCGTGCGTGGGTCAGGATGTTTTCACTTTGGATGACGAAAGGCGACAGGGAAGAAGCCACCATTGCAAATCTCTCTCTGTCCTGATTGTTAGCAAGGCAGCATGCATGCACTCCTTGTGAGTAGAGTCTAGGCTTCCCCAGCCCTTCTGTCTTTGACTATTCGAGGTCTTTTATGTTTCCATACAAATTTAAAAATTATTTGCTCTAGATTCTATGAAAAATGTCATTAGTAATTTGATAATGATTGCATTGGTTAGTATGGTCATTTTGGCACTGCTGATTCTTCTAATCCAAGAACAAGGTATATCTTTCCATCTGTTTGTGTCATCTGCAACTCCTTTCATCAGTGCTGTATAGTTTTCAGAATACAAGCCTTTTGCTTCCTTACGTAGGTTCGTTCCTAGGTATTTTATTATTTTTGATGTGATGGTAAATAGGGTTATTTCCTTAATTTCTTTTTCTGATATTTCACTGTTAGTGGATAGAAATGCAACAGATTTCTGCATATTAATTTTGTATCCTGCAAGTTTACTGAATTCATTGACGAGCCCAATATCTTTTTTTCCATCCTATCTGTGAGAATTTTTCCACATGTATATGTAATTTTAAATTGCTTGTGAGGGGAGTTGAGTTCCAAGTTCTTCTCTGCCACCATCTTGATCCCTCTGCCCAGCGATAGTTCTCTGTATTTAATGTTGCCATTAATTACTATAAACTTCCCTCTTAGACCTGCTTTTACTACATCTCATAAGTTTTGATATGTTGTGTTTTCATTTCCAAATATTTTTTATTTTCTTTTGATTTCTTTTTTGACCCGTTGTCCAGGAGTGTGTGGCTTCTTTTCCACATATTTGTGAATTTTCCAATTTTCCTGTTGTTATCAATTTCTAGTTTCATGCCATTGTGCTCAAAAATATACTTGATATGATTTCAATCTTCTTAAATTTGATAATACTTGCTTTGTGACTCAACATATCCTGGAGAATATTTCTTTGGGTTTGAGAATATGTATTCTGTTGTTGATGAATGGAATGTTGGAATATGTCTGTTAGTTTCATTTGGTCTATAGAGTTATTCAACTGCACACTTTCCTTATTGATTTATTGTCTGGATACATTGTTGAAAGTGGGGCTTTTTTTTTTTTTTTTTTTTTGCGGTACACGGGCCTCTCACTGTTGTGGCCTCTCCCGTTGCGGAGCACAGGCTCCAGACGCGCAGGCTCAGCGGCCATGGCTCACGGGCCCGGCTGCTCCACGGCATGTGGGATCTTCCCGGACTGGGGCACGAACCCGTGTCCCCTGCATCAGCAGGCAGACTCTCAACCACTGCGCCACCAGGGAAGCCCGAAAGTGGGGCATTGAAGCCCCATGTGATTATTGTATTGCTATCTTCATTTCATTGTTCCCATTATTTCATTTAATATTTGCTTCATATATTTAGGTGTTTCATTGTTGGGAACATATATATTTAGAATTTTATATCCTCTTGATGAATTGTCCTTTTTATCACTATACAATGATTTTCTTTGTCTCCTCTAACTGTTCTTTATGTAAAGTCTACTTGCTCTGATATATAGTCACACTTGCTCTCTTTTGGTTATCTTTTGCATGAAATACTTTCATTAATTCGTTTAGTGTTAAGGCATGTGTGTTCATAAAGCTAAAGTGAAACTCCTGAGGGCAGTGTATGGTTGAATATTTTTATCCGTTCAACCACTCTGTGTCTTTTGAAGAGAGAATTCTTAAAATAAATGATGTATATTTTTATTGAAATATATTAAATAAATAATACAGTGCAAGTTTAAGGTATACAAGTTGAATTGATGTTTATATACTGTAATATTATTGATATTGCAGTGTTAGCTATCACCCCTATCACATCACATAATTGTGTGTGTGTGTGTGCATGCATGTGTGTGTGTGTGTGTAATGATTAAGGTCTAGTCTATTACCAAGTTTGAGGTTCATGATATAATGTTGTTATCTATAATTATTATAACGTACTTAGATTTCCAGGACTAATTTATCTAATACCTTTAAACTACATCTCTCTTATTCTCCTGTCCCCCACCCAGGTAACCACCATTTTACTCTCTGTTTTTACGAGTTTGCCATTTTTTAAGATTCCACATGTAAGTGATACCACATAGTATTGGACCTTCTCTGTCTTATTCAGTATAATGTCCTCAAAATCCATCCATGTTGAAGTAAATGGCAGGATTTCCTTCTTTCTCATAGCTGAATAATATTCTTTTCTATTTAAACCAATCGTCTTTATCCATTCATCTACTGATGCACTTAGGTGGAGGTGGTCTTCAGATTTGGCTATTTTGAATAATATTGCAATAATCATGGAAATGCACACATCTTTTCAATATCCTGTTTTCATTTCCTTTGGATATATACTCAGATGTTGATTTTTCTGGATCATATGGAAGTCTATTTTGAATATTTAAGGAACCTTGATAGTGTTTTCCAGGTTGGCTGAACCAATTTATATACCCACCCTCATTGCACAGGGTTTTCTTTTCTCCACATCCTCACCAACACTTGATATCACTTGTCTTATTGATGATAGCCATTCCAAAATGTGTGAGGTGATATCTCATTGTGATTTTAATTTACATTTTCCTAGTGGTTTAGGGAAGTTTAGCATCTTTCTTATACCTGTTGGTCATTTGGGTGTCATCTTTGAAAAAATGTCTATTTAAATTTTCTGCTCACTTTCTAATCTGATTGTTTTGGGGTTTTGATTTTTGGTTTTTTGTTGTTGTTCTTTGTTTTGAGTTGTATTATATGTATTTTTTTGATATATGATATTTATTTTATATAAGGTTTGCAAATATATTTTTATCAATCTGTAGGTTGCCTTATCATTTTGTTGATTGTTTTTCTGTGCAGAATCTTTCAAGTTTGGTGTAGTCCCACTTGTTGATTTTTGCTTTTGTTGTTTGTGCTTTTGGTGTCATATCCAAAATAATGCCATTACCAATGTCAAGGAGCTTATTCCCTATGTCTTCTTCCAGGAGTTTTACAACATCAGGTCTTATGTTTAAACCTCTGATCCATTTCAAGTTCATATGTGTGAGAAGTGTAAGAGAGTTGTCCAGTTTTATTTTTCTGCATGTGTTTATCCAGTTTTCCCAATATCATTTGTTGAAGAAAAATACTTTCACTTTTGAGTATTCTTGGCTCCCTTATTGGATATTGATTGATTGTATATACAACGGGTTAATGTTGAACTCACTATTCTGTTCCATTGGCATAGATGCCCATGTTTTTGTTTTTTTGCCAGTACCATAATGTTTTAATTACTATAGCTTTGAAGTATAGTTTAAAAGCATGATGTGTGATGGCTCAACATTTGTTCATCTTTCTTACTATTGCTTTGGCTACTTGGGGTCTTTTGTGGAACTATAAAAATTAAGAATTGTTTTTTCTATTTCTATGAAGAATGCCATTGGAATTTTAATAGAAATTACACTGATTCTAGAGATGACTTTGGGTGGTATAGAAATTTAAACAATTTAAATTCTTTCAATCCATGAACACAAGGTGATGGCTTCTTATTAGTTTGTATCTTCTTCAATTTCTTTTTTCTTTTTTTAACATCTTTATTGGAGTATATTTGCTTTACAATGATGTGTTATTTTCTACTTTACAACAAAGTGAATCAGTTTTACATATACATATATCCACATATCTCTTCCCTCTTCCGTCTCCCACCCTCCCACCCTTCCTATCCCACCCCACTAGGTGGTCATAAAGGACCGAGCTGATCTCCCTGTGCTATGCGGTGTCTTCCCACTAGTTTTCTATTTTATATTAGGTAGCATATATAAGCCCAATAAACTCTCTCACTTTGTCCAAACTTACCCTTTCCCATTTGGATGTTCTCAAGTCCATTCTCCAGTAGGTCTGCGACTTTATTCCCATCCTGCCCCTGGGTTCTTCATAACCATTATTTTTTCTTTGTTTTTAGATTCCATATATATGTGTTACCATACTGTATTTGTTTTTCTCTATCTGACTTACTTTACTCTGTATGATACTCTCTAGGTCCATCCACCTCACTACAAATAACTCAATTTCATTTCCTTTTATGGCTGAGCAATATTCCATTGTATATATGGGCCACACCTTCCTTATCCATTCATCTGTTAATGGACATATAAGTTGCTTCCATGTCCTGGCTATTGTAAATAGAGCTGCAATGAACATTGTAGTACATGACTCTTTTTGAATTATGGTTTTCTCAGGGTATATGCCCAGTAGTGGGATTCCTGGTTCATATGGTAGTTCTATTTTTAGGATTTTAAGGAACTTCTACACTGTTCTCCATAGTGACTCTATTAATTTACATTACCACCAACAGTGCAAGAGGGTTCCCTCTTTTCCACACCCGCTCCAGCATTTATTGATTGTAGAATTTTTGATGATAGCCATTCTGAAAGGTGTGAGGTGATACCTCATTGTAGTTTTGATTTGCATTTCTGTAATGATTAATGATGTCGAGCGTTCTTTAACGCACTTGTTGGCAATCTGTATAACTTCTTTGGAGAAATGTCTACTTAGGTCTTCAGCCCATTATTGGATTGGGTTGTTTGTTTTTTTGATATTGAGCTGCTTGTAAACTTTAGAGATTAATCCTTTGTCAGTTGCTTCATTTGCAAATATTTTCTCCCATTCAGAGAGTTTTCTTTTTGTCTTCTTTATGGTTTCCTTTGCTGTGGAAAAGCTTTTAAGTTTCATTAGGTCTCACTGGTTTATTTTTGGTGTTATTTCCATTTCTCTAGGAGGTGGGTCAAAAAGGATCTTGCCATGATTTATGTTATAGAGTGTTCTGCCTACGTTTTCCTCTAAGAATATGATAGTTTCTTGCCTTACATTTAGGTCTTTAATCCATTTTGAGCTTACTTTTGTGTATGGTGTTAGGGAGTGTTCTAATCTCATACTTTTACGTGTACCTGTCCAGTTTTCCCAGCACCACTTACTGAAGAGGCTGTCCTTTCTCCACTGTACATTCCTGCCTCCTTTATCAAAGATAAGGTGACCGTACATGTGTGGGTTTATCTCTGGGCTTTCTATCCTGTTCCACTGATCTATCTTTCTGTTTTTGTGCCAGTACCATACTGTCTTGATTACTGTTGCTTTGTAGTATAGTCTGAAGTCAGGGAGCCTGATTCCTCCAGCTCCTTTTTTTGTTCTCAAGATTGCTTTGGCTATTCGGGGTCTTTTGTGTTTCTCTACAAACTGTGCAATTTTTTGTTCTAGTTCTGCGAAAAATGACAGTGGCAGTTTGATAGGGATTGCATTGAATCTGTAGATTACTTTGGGTAGTAGTCATTTTAACAACGTTGATTCTTCCAATCCAAGAACATGGTATATCTCTCCATCTATTTGTATCTTTATTTTCTTTCATCAGTGTCTTATAATTTTCTGCATACAGATCTTTCTTCTACTTAGATAGGTTTATTCCTAGGTATTTTATTCTTTATGTTGTGATGGTAAATGGGACTATTTCCTTAATTTCCCTTTTAGATTTTTCATCATTAGTGTATAATAATGTAAGAGATTTCTCTGCATTAATTTTATATCCTGCTACTTTACCAAACTCATTGATTAGTGCTAGTAGTTTTCTGGTACCATCTTTACGATTCTTTATGTATAGTATCATGTCATCTGCAAACAGTGACAGCTTTACTTCTTTTCTGATTTGGATTTCTTTTATTTCTTTTTCTTCTCTGATTGCTATGGTTAAAACTTCCAAATCTATGTTGAATAATAGTGGTGAGAGTGGGCAACCTTGTCGTGTTCCTGATCTTAATGGAAATAATTTCAGTTTTTCAACATTGTGGACGATGTTTGCTGTGGTTTTGTCACATATGGCCTTTATTATGTTGAGGTAAGTTCCCTCTATGCCTACTATCTGGAGGGTTTTATCATAAATGCGTTTTTAAATTTATCAAAAGCTTTCTCAGCATCTACTCAGATGTTAATATGGTTTTTATTCTTCAATTTGTTAGTATTGTGTATCACATTGATTGTTTTGCGTATATTGAAGAAACCTTGAATACCTGGGATAAACCCTACTTGAAGACGGTGCATGATTCTTTTAATGTGCTCTTGGATTCTGTTTGCTAATATTTTGTTGAGGACTTTTGTATCTATGTTCATCAGTGATATTCGTCTGCAGTTTTATTTTTTTGTGACAACTTTGTCTGGTTGTGGTAACAGGGTGACTGTGGCCTCGAAGAATGAGTTTAGGAGTGTTCCTCCCTCTGCTATATTTTGGAAGAGTTTGAGAAAGATAGGTGTTAGCTATTCTCTAAATGTCTGACAGAATTTGCCTGTGAAGCCATCTGGTCCTGGGCTTTTGGTTTTTGGAAGATTTTTAATCACAATTTCCATTTCAGTGCTTTTGATTGGTCTGTTCATATGTTCTATTTCTTCCTGGTTCAGTCTCGGAGTGTTGTGCATTTCTAACAATTTGTCCATTTCTTCCAGGTTGTCCATTTTATTGGCATAGAGTTGCTTGTAGTAATCTATTATGATCCTTTGTGTTTCTGCATTGTCAGTTGTTACTTTTTCGTTTCTAATTCTATTTATTTGACTCTTCTCTTTTTTTTTTTCTTGCTGAGTCTGGCTAGTGGTTTATCAGTTTTGTTTATCATCTCAAAAAAACAGCATTTAGTTTTATTGATCTTTCCTTTTGTTTCCTTCATTTCTTTGTCATTTATTTCTGCTCTGATTTTTATGATTTCTTTCCTTCTGCTGTCTTCAGGGGGTTTTTGTTCTCTCTCTAATTGCTTTAGGTGTAAGGTTAGGTTGTTTATTTGAGATGCTTCTTTTCTCTTAAGGTAGGAGTTTATCGCTATAACCTTCCCTCTTAGAACTGCTTTTGCTGCATCCCATAGGTTTTGCGGCATCGTGTTTTCATTTTCATTTGTTTCTAGGTATTTTTTTATTTCCTCTTTGATTTCTTCAGTGATCTCTTGGTTATTGAGTAGTGTGTTGCTTAGCCTCCATGTGTTTGCATTTTTTACAGACTTTTTTCCTGTAATTGATATCTAGTCTCACAGCCTTGAGGTAGAAAATGTACTTGATATGAGTACAATTTTCTTAAATTTACCAAGACTTGATTTCTGACCCAGGATATGATCTATCCTGGAGAATGTTCCATGAGCACTTGAGAAGAAATTGTAGTCTGCTGTTTTCAGATGGAATGTCCTATAAATATCCATTAAGTCCATGTTGATTAATGTAACATTTAAAGCTTGTGTTTCCATATTTATTTTCATTATGGATGATCTGTCCATTGGTGAAAGTGGGCTGTTAAAGTCCCCTACTATGATTCTGTTACTGTCGATTTCCCCTTTTCTGGCTGTCAGCATTTTCCTTATGTATTGAGGTGTTCCTATGTTGGGTGCATAAATATTTACAATTGTTATATCTTCTTCTTGGATTGATCCTGTGATCATTATGTATTATATTTCTTTGTGTCTTGTAATAGACTGTATTCTAAAGACTATTTTGTCTGATATGAGAATTGCTACTCCAGCTTTCTTTTGATTTCCATTTGCGTGGACTGTCTTTTTCTATCCCCTCGCTTTCAGTCTGTATGTGTCCCTACGTCTGAAGTGGGTCTCTTGTAGAGAGCATATATATGGGTCTGGTTTTTTATCCATTCAGCCAGTCTATGTCTTTTGTTTGGAGCATTTAATCCATTTACATTTAAGGTAATTATCGATATGTATGTTCCTATTACCATTTTCTTCTTTCTTTTGGGTTTGTTATTGTTGGTCTTTTTTTTGCTCTTGTGTTTCCTGCCTATAGAAGTTCCTTTAGGAATTATTGTAAAGCTGATTTCATGGTGCTGAATTGTCTTTGCTTTTGCTTGTCTTTAAAGGTTTTAATTTCTCCATCGAATCTGAAAGAGATCCTTGCTGGTTAGAGTAATCTTGGTTGTAGGCTTTTCCCTTTCATCACTTTAAGTATATACTGTCACTCCCTTCTGTCTTGCAGAGTTTTTGCTGAATGTTCAGCTGTTAACCTTATGGGAATTCCCTTGTGTGTTATTTGTTGTTTTTCCCTTGCTGCTTTTAATATTTTTCCTTTGTATTTAATTTTTGAACGTTTGCTTTATATGTGTCTTGGTGTGTTTCTCCTTGGATTTATGCTGCATGGGAATCTGTGCTTCCTGTACATGATTAACTATTTCCTTTCCTATACCAAGGAAGTTTTCAACTGTAATCTCTGAAAATATTTTATCAGTCCCTTTCTTTTTCTCTTTTTCTTCTGGGACCCCTATATTTTGAATGTTCATGCGTTTAATGTTGTCCCAGACATCTTTGAGACCGTCCTCAATTCTTTTCATTCTTTTGCCTTTTTTTCTGCTCTTCCATAGTTATTTCCACTATTTTATCTCTCAGGTCACTTATCCTTTCTTCTACCTCAGTTATTCTGCTATTGATGCCTTCCAGAGAATTTTAAATTTCATTTATTGTGTTGTTCATCATTGTTTGTTTGCACTTTAGTTCTTCTAGGTCCTTTTTAAACGTTTCTTTTATTTTCTCCATTCTATTTCCAAGATTTTGGATCATCTTTACTATCATTATTCTGATTTTTTTCTCAGGTAGACTACCTATTACCTCTTCATTGTTTTGGTCTGGTGGGTTTTTACCTTGCTCGTTCATCTGCTGTGTGTTTCTCTGTCTTCTCATTTTGCTTAACATACTGTGTTAGGGGTCTCCTGTTCGCAGGCTGCAGGTTTGTAGTTACTGTGGTTTTTGGTGTCTGCCCCCTGTGGCTAAGATTGGTGAAAAGTGTTGAGTAGGCTTTCTGATGTAGGGGACTAGTGCCTGTGTTTTTGTGGACAAGCCGTGATCTTTTCTTTCTGTTGGGCAGGTCTGCGTCCAGTGGTGTGTTGTAGGCATCTGTGACCTTATTATTATGATATAGGGCAGCCTTTCTGCTAGTGTCTGTTGTTGTTTCCTGTCTAACTCATTGTTTGGTATCGGGTGTCCCCCACTGTAGCTTGCTCCTCATTGAATGGAGCTGGGTTTTGTGGTTGAGATGGAGATCTCCTGGAGATTTCCTTTTTTAACATTTTTATTGGAGTATAATTCCTTTACAATGGCGTGTCAGCTTCTGCTTTATAACAAAGTGAATGTGTTATACATATACATATATCCCCATATCTCTTCCCTCTTGCATATCCCTCACTCCCACCCTCCCTATCCCACTATTCTAGCTGGTAAAAAGCACCGAGTTGATCTCCCTGTGCTTTGCGACTGCTTCCCACTAGCTAGCAATTTTATATCTGGTAGTGTATATATGTCCATATATACACTACCTCTCTCTCACTTTGTTCTAGCTTATCCTTCCCCCTCCCTGTGTCCTCAAGTCCATTCTCTAGTAGAACTGCATCTTTATTCCCATCTTGTCCCTAGGTTCTTCATGACCTTTAAATTTTTTCCCTTTAGATTCCAAATATATGTGTTAGCAAATGGTATTTGGTTTTCTCTTTCTGACTTACTGCACTCTGTATGACAGACTCTAGGTCCATCCACCTCACTACACATAACTCAATTTCGTTTCAATTTATGGCTGAGTAATATTCCATTGTATATTTGTGCTACATCTTCTTTATCCATTCATCTGTTGATGAACATTTAAGTTGCCTCCAATTCCTGGCTATTGTAAATAGAGTTGCAATGAATATTGGGGTACATGACTGATTTTCAATTATGGTTTTCTCAGGGTATATGCCCAGTAGTGGGATTGCTGGGTCATATGGTAGTTCTATTTTTAGGTTTTTAAGGATCTTCCATAATGTTCTCCATAGTAGCTGTATCAAATTACATTCCCAGCAACTGTGCAAGAGGGTTTCCTTTTCTCCACACCCTCTCCAGCATTTACTGTTTCTAGATTTTTTTCCTTTTTCTATTTTGTATTGAAGTATAGTTGATGTACAATGTTATATGTTCTAGGTATACAACAGTGATTCACAATTTTTAAATGTTATACTCCATTTATCATTATTATGAAATGTTGGCCATATTCCTCATGTTGTACAATATGTACTTGTAGTTTACTTATTTTATTGATTTATTTTTTAACATCTTTATTAGTGTACAATTGCTTAACAGTGGTGTGTCGGTAACTGCTTTATAACAAAGTGAATCAGTTATACATATACATATGTCCCCATATATCTTCCCTCTTGCGTCTTCCTACCTCCCACCCTCCTTATCCCACCCCTATAGGTAGTCAGAAAGCACCGAGCTTATCTCCCTGTGCCACGCGGCTGCTTTGCACTAGCTATCTATTTTACGTTTGGTAGTGTATATATGTCCATGCCACTCTACCACTTTGTCCCAGCTTACCCTTCACCCTCCCCATATCCTCAGTTCCATTTTCTAGTCAGTCTGCATCTTTATTCCCACCTTGTCCCTAAGTTCTTCAGACCATTTTATTTCTTAGAATCCATATATATGTGTTAGCATACAGTATTTGTTTTTCTCTTTCTGACTTACTTCACTCTGTATGATACTCTCTAGGTCCATCCACCTCTCTACACATAACTCAGTTTTGTTCCTTTTTATGACTGAGTAATATTCCATTGTGTATATGTGCCACATCTTCTATATCCATTCATCTGTTGATGGACACTTAGGTTGCTACTGTATCTTGGCTACTGTAAATAGAGCTGCAATGGAATTTGGTACATGACTATTTTTGAATTATGGTTTTCTCAGGGTATATGCCAAGTAGTGGGATTCCTGAGTCTTATGTTAGTTCTATTTTTAGATTTTTAAGGAATCTTCATACTGTTTTACATAGTGGCTCTATCAATTTACATTTCCACCAACAATGCAAGAGGGTTCCCTTTTCTCTACACCTTCTCCATCATTTATTGTTTGTAGATTTTTTGATTATGGCCATTTTGACTGGAGTGGGATGATATTTCATAGTAGTTTTGATTTTTTAAAAACATCTTCATTGGAGAATAATTACCTTACCATGGTGTGTTAGTTTCTGCTTTATAAAAAAGTGAATCAGTTATACATATACATATCTTCCCATATATCTTCCCTCTTGTATCTCCCTCCTGCCCACCCTCCCTATCCCACCCCTCTAGATGGTCACAAAGCACCGAGCTGATCTCCCTGTGCTATGCGGCTGCTTCCCACTAGCTACCTATATTACGTTTGGTAGTGTACATGTGTCCATGCCACTCTCTCACTTTCTCACAGCTTACCCTTACCCCTCCCCATTTCCTCAAGTCCATTCTATACTAGGTCTGTGTCTCTATTCCCGTCTTACCCTTAGGTTCTTCATGACCTTTTTTTTCTTTTTCTTAAATTCCATGTATATGCGTTAGCATATGGTATTTGTTTTTTGCTTTCTGGCTTACTTCACTCTGTATGACAGATTCTAGGTCCATCCACCTCACTACAAATATCTCAATTTCACTTCTTTTTATGGCTGAGTAATATTCCATTGTGTATATGTGCCACATCTTCTTTATCCATCCATCCTATGATGGACACTTAGGTTGCTTCCATCACCTTGCTATTGTAAATAGAGCTGCACTGAATATTTTGGTACATGACTCTTCTTGAATTATGGTTTTATCAGGGTATATGCCAGTAGTGGGATTGCTGGGTCATATGGTAGTTCTATTTGTAGTTTTTTTAAGGAACCTTCATATTGTTGTCCATAGTGGCTCTATCATTTCACATTCGCACCATCAGTGCAAGGGTGTTCCCTTTTATCCACACCCTCTCCAGCATTTATTGTTTCTAGATTTTTTGATGATGACCATTCTGACCAGTGTGAGATGGTATCTCATTGTAGTTTTGATTTGCATTTCTCTAATGACTAATGATTTTGAGCATTCTTCCATGTCTTTGTTGGCAATCCGTATATTTTCTTTGGAGAAATGTCTATTAAGACTTCTGCCAATTTTTGGATTGCGTTATTTGTTTTTTGATATTGAGCTATATGATCTGCTTGTATATTTTAGAGATTAATCCTTTGTCAGGTATGCCATTTGCAAATATTTTCTCCCATTCTGAGCATTTTCTTTTTGTCTTGTTTATGATTTCCTTTGCTGTGCAAAAGCTTTGACGTTTCATTAAGTCACATTTGTTTATTTTTGCTTTTATTTCCATTTCTCTATGGGGTGGGTCAAAAAGTATCTTGCTGTGATTTATGCCATAGAGTGTTCTACCTATGTTTTCCTCTCAGAGTTTTATAGTGTCTGGCCATACATTTAGGGCTTTAATCCATTTTGAGTTTATTTTCGTGTATGGTGTTAGGGAGTGCTCTAATTTCATTCTTTTACATGTAGCTGTCCAGTTTTTTCAGCACCACTATTAAAGAGGCTGTCTCTTCTCCATTGTATGTTCTTGCCTCCTTTATCAAAGATAAAGTGATCATATTTGCGTGGGTTTATCTCTCGGCTTTCTGTCCTATTCCATTGATCTATATTTCTGTTTCTGTGCCAGTACCATACTGTCTTCATTCCTGTAGCTTTGTAGTATAGTCTGAATTCTGGGAGAGTGATTCCTACTGCTCCATTTTTCTTCCTCCAGATTTCTGTGGCTATTCAGGGTCTTTTGTGTTTCCATACAAATTGTGAAATTTTTTGTTCTAGTACTGTGGAAAATGCCATTGAGAGTTGGAGAGGGATTGCATTGAATCTGTAGATTTCTTTGTGTAGTATAATCATTTTGACAATGTTGATTCTTCCAATCCAAGAGCATGGTATAATTCTAGATCCACTTGACTCATCTTTAATTTTTTTCAACAGTGTCTTATTGTTTTCTGCATACTGGTCTTTTTCGCCCTTGTTGGGTTTATTCCTAGAAATTTTATTCTTTTTGTTGTAGTGGTAAATGGGAGTGTTTCCTTAATTTCTATTTCAGATTTTTCATCATCAGTGTGTAGTAATGCAAGAGATTTCTGTGCATTAATTTTGTATCCTGCTACTTTACCAAATTCATTGATGAGCTCTAGTAGTTTTCTGGTAGCATCTTTAGGATTCTCTAAGTATTGTATCATGTCATCTGCAAACAGTGACAGTTTTACTTCTTCTTTTCCAGTTTGGATTCCTTTTATTACTTTTTCTTCTATGATTGCTGTGGCTAAAACTTCCAAAACTATGTTGAATAATAGTGGCGAGAGTGGGCAACCTTGTCTCTTTCTTCTCTTAGTGGAAATGGTTTAAGTTTTTCACCATTGAAAATGATGTTGGCTGTGGGTTTTTCATATATGGCCTTCATTATGTTGAGGTAGGTTCCCACTATGGCTACTTTCTGGAAAGTTTTGATCATAACTGGGTGTTGAATTTGTCAAAAGGTTTTTATGTATCTATTGAGATTATCATATGGTTTTATCCTTCAGTTTGTTAATATGGTGTATCACATTGACTGCTTTGTGTATATTGAAGAATCCTTGCATTCATATTATAAACCCCACTAGATAATGGTGTATGATCTTTTTAATGTGCTGCTGGATTCTGTTTGCTACTATTTTGTTGAGCATTTTTGCCTCTATGTTCATCAGTGATATTGGCCTGTAGTTTTCTTTTTTGTGACATCTTTATCTTGTTTTGGTATCAGGGTGATGGTGGCCTTGTAATGAATTTGGTAGTGTTCCTCCCTCTGCTATATTTTGGAAGGGTTTGAGTAGGATTTGTGTTAGCTCTTCTCTAAATGTTTTGTAGAATTTTCCTGTGAGGCCATCTGGTTCTGGGCTTTTGTTTGTTGGAAGATTTTGAATCACAGTTGCAATTTCAGTGCTTGTGATTGGTTATTTTATATTTTCTATTCCTTCCTGGTTCAATCTCGGAAGGTTGCGCTTTTTTAAGTATTTGTCCATTTCTTTCAGGTTGTCCATTTTATTGGCATATAGTTTCTTGTTGGAGTCTCTCCTGACCCTTTGTATTTCTGCATTGTCAGTTGTTACTTCTCCTTTTTCATTTGTAATTATGTTGATTTGAGTCTTCCCTCTTTTTTTTTCTTGATAAGGCTGACTAATGGTTTATCAATTTTGCTTATCTTCTCAAAGAAACAGCTTTTAGTTTTATTGATCTTTGCTATCGTTTCCTTAATTTCTTTATCATTTATTTCTGATCTGATCTCTAGATTTCTTTCCTCCTGCTAATTTTGGCTTTTTCTGGTTCTTTGTAACCTACATGCTTTAGTTGTAAAGTTAGGTTGTTTATTTGGGAGCATTCTTGTTTCTTGAGGTAGGATTGTATTGCTATAAACTTTCCTCTTAGAACTGCTTTTGCTGTATCCCATAGGTTTTGGGTCATATTGTTTTCAGGTATTTTTTTTTATTTCCTCTTTGATTTCTTCAATGATCTTCTAGTCATTTAGTAGCATATTGTTTAGCCTCCATCTGTTTGTATTTTTTACACTTTTTTTTTTTTTGCTGTAATTGATATCTAGCCTCATAGCATTGTGGTCAGAAATGATGCTTGATATGATTTCAATTTTCTTAAATTTACCAAGGCTTGATTTATGACCCAAAATGTGATCTATCCTGGAGAATGTTCCATGAGCACTTGACAAAATTGTGTATTCTGTTGTTTCTGGATGGAATATCCTATAAATACCCATTAATTCCATCTTGTTTAATGTATCATTTAAAGCTTGTGTTTCCTTAATTATTTTCTTTTTGGATGATCTGTCCATTGGTGAAAGTGGGGTGCTAATATCCCCTACTATGATTGTGTTACTGTCGATTTCCTCTTTTATGACTGTTCATATTTGCCTTATGTATTGAGGTGCTCCTATGTTGGCTGCATAAATATTTACAATTGTTATATCTTCTTCTTGGATGGATCCCTTGATCATTATGTAGTGTTCTTATTTATCTCTTGTAATAGTCTTTGTTTTAAAGTCTATTTTGAGTGATATGAGAATTGCTACTCCAGCTTTCTTTTGATTTCCATTTGCATGGAATATCTTTTTCCATACCGTCACTTTCAGTCTGTATGTGTCCCTAGGGCTGAAGTGGGTCTCTTGTAGACATCATATATACAGGTCTTGTTTTTGTATCCATTCAGCCAGTCTATGCCTTTTGGTTGGAGCATTTAATCCATTTACTTTTAAGGTAATTACCAATTGGTTGTTCCTATTACCATTTTCTTAATTGTTTTGGGTTTGTTTTTCTAGGTCTTTTCCTCTCTGTTGTTTCCTGCCTAGAGAACTTCCTTTCACATTTGTTATAAAGCTGGTTTGGTGGTGCTGAATTCTCTGAACTTTTGTTTGTCTGCAAATGTTGTAATTTCTCCATGAAATCTGAATAAGATCCTTGCTGGTTAGAGTATTCTTGATTGTAGGTTGTTGTTCCCTTTCATCACTTTAAATATGTCCTGCCACTCCCTTCTGTCTTGCAGAATTTCTGCTGAAAGATCACCTTTTAACCTTATGAGGATTCCCTTGAATGTTATTTGTTGCTTTTACCTTGCTGCTTTTAATATTTTTTCTTTGTATTTAATTTTTGATAGTTTGATTAATATTTTTCTTGGTATATTTCTCTTGGGATTTATGCTGTATGGGGCTCTCTGTGCTTCCTGGACTTGATTGACTCTTTCCTTTCCCATATTTGGGAAGTTTTCAAGTATAATCTCTTCAAATATTTTCTCAGTTCCTTCCTTTTTCTCTTCTTCTTCTGGGACCCCTAGAATTCAAATGTTGGTGCATTTAATGTTGTCCCAGAAGTCTCTGAGACTGTCCCCAGTTCTTTTCATTCTTTCTTCTTATTCAGTTCTGCACTAGTTATTTCCACTATTTTACCTTTCAGGTAACTTATGCGTCCTTCTCCCTCAGTTATTCTGCTATTGATTCCTTCTAGAGAGTTTTTAATTTCATTTATTTTGTTGTTTATCATTGTTTGTTTGCTCTTTATTTCTTCTAGGTCCTTATTAAACGTTTCTTGTATTTTCTCCATTCCATTTCCCAATATTGGATCATCTTTCCTTTCATTACTCTGAATTCTTTTAAAGGTCAACTGCCTATTTCCTCTTCATTTGTTTGGTTTGTGGATTTTCACCTTGCTTCTTTGTCTGCTGCATATTTCTCTCTCTTCTTCTTTTGTGTAACTTACTGTGTTTGGGGTCTCATTTTTGCAGGTTGTAGGTTTGCAGTTCCCGTTGTGTTTTTTCTCTATCCCCAGTGGGTAAGTTTGTTTCAGTGGCTTCTGTAGGCTTCGTAGTGGAGGGGACTGTTGCCTGTGGTCTGATGTGTGGGTCTGTATCCTGTCTTTCTGGTGGCAGGGCCGCATCTGATGGTGTGTTTTCGGGTGGCTTAAAGTTATTATGACTTTAGGCAACCTCTATGCTAGTGAGCAGGGTTGTGTCCTGCCTTGCTAGTTGTTTGGTGTGGGACATCCAGCACTGGATCTTTCTGGCCATTGGATGGAGCTGTGTCTTTGCACTGAGACAGAGGTTTCTGGCTGTGATCTTGGTGATTGATATTATGTGGGGCCTAGTGACCTCTTTTTGTCCAATGTCCTGAACTCTGCTGTCCCTCCTCAGAGGCTCAGGTATGACACCAGGCCAGAGAACCAAGACTCATCAGCCACACAGCTTGGAGTGCTTTATGTTAAGCATGACCAGAAAGCCAGGCACTTTTAGCCTCAGTTTTTCAGTTGGGAAATAAAAGGGAGTTGAAGGCTCTGTATTGTTTTCCACTTGCTGGAACTGCTTCACTTTGGGGGTGTCTCCTGGGTGCTGCACCCCAGAGTCTAATGCAGTCATGGAGGCAGTGCACATGCTCTCAGGTGCACAGGGGTGCTGGACACCACCGTTCAACAGTAAAGGCCAGACCCCTGGTGGGCTCGCCTGCAGAGTTTTGCACACACTTGGCTTCAGCGTCTGTGAGGAGGTGCTGTCTGGGTCTGCGACTCAATGGCTACAGATGACTCATGCAGGAGGGAGGGCGAGCTGATTTTCAAGATGTCAACTGGAGTTCCTTTCACTCCTAACAAAGGTGCAGGCCTAACGTATTAATGGGTAGGTATTTATTGCAGTTTTGTTACTTGTTTTCTGGTTGTTTTGTAGTTCTCTACTGTTTTTTAATGAATCATAGTTGATTTACAATATTATACTAGTTCCAGGTGCAGAGCATAGTGATGTAGTGTTTTCACATTTTATACTGCATTAAAAGTTTTTGAAGATGCTGGCTATAATTCTCCATGCTGTATGACCTATCCTCATTGCTAATGTATTTTATATACAGTAGTCTCTATCTCTTAATCCATAGCCCTAACTTTCTCCTTCCTCTTTCATTCTCCTCTCTGGCAATTGTTACTTTGTTTTCTCTCTCTGAGAGGCTGCTTCATTTTGATATATACATCCTTTTATATCATGCAGTATTTTCCTTCCCAAACTTATTTCCCTAAGCATAATATTCTCTATATCCATTACAGTGCTTCAAATGACAAGAGTTTAATTTTTAGGAGTGAGTAGTCCATTCTGTGTGTGTGTTTGTGTGTGTGTGTGTGTGTGTGTGTGTGTGTATATATATATATATATATATATATATATATATATATATAACATCTTTGTTAATAGACACTTTGGATATTTAAGTTGCTTCCATACCTTGGCTATTATAAATAGGGGCGCTATCAACATTGTGGTGCCTATAACTTTTACAGTTAGTGTTTTCATTTTTTTCAGGATACGCACTCAAGAATGGAATTGCTGAATAATATGGTAAATCTCCCATTCTTTATTATTTCTAAATCATCATAAAATTTCATTTTATATTTTAACAATAGTTGATTTACAATGTTGTGTTAGTTTCAGGTGTACAGCACAATGATTCAGATATATATATATATGTGTGTGTGTGTGTGTGTGTCCTGTGTCCCCTGCATATATACACACACACATATATATATTCCATTTTAGATTCTATTCCCTTGTAGATTATTATAAATTATTGAGTATAATCCCCTGTGCTATATTGTAAGTCCTCATTGTTTATGTATTTTATATAGAGTAGTGTGTATATCTTAATTCCAAACTCCTAATTTATCCCTCCTCCCCTTCCCCTTTGATAAGCATTAATTTCATTTTCTATGTCTGTGGGTCTGTTTCTATTTTATATATATGTTCAATTATATCTTTTTTTAGATACCACATATAAGTGATATCACATGATATCTGTCTTTCTCTGTCTGGCTTACTTCACATAATATAATAATCTCTATGTTCAATCTGTGTTGCTGAAAATGGAATTAGTTCATTCATTTTTACAGCTGAGTAATATTCCATACTGTATATATAACACATCTTCTTTATCCATCCATCTCTTAATGGGCATTTAGGTTGCTTCCATGTCTTGGCTATTGTATAGTGCTGCAGTGATCATTGCGGTGTATGTATATTTTCAAATTAGAGGTTTCCCCAAATATATGCACAGGGCTGGTATTGCTAGATCATATGGTAAGTCTATTTTTAGTTTTTTCAGGAACCTCCATACTATTTTCCATAGTGGCTGCACCAATTTACAATCCCACCAACAGAGTAAGAGGGTTCCTTTTTCTCCACATGCTCTTCAGCACCTATAATTTGTAAACATATTTTTTGGGGCTGTGTTGTGTCTCTTTTTTTGTGCCTGGGCTTTCTCTAGTTTCAGAGAGCTGAGGCTACTCATCATTGCAGTGCATGAGCTTCTCATGGTGGTGGATTCTCTTGTTGCAGAGCATGAGCTCTAGGCATGTGGGTTTCAGTAGTTGTGGCATTCAGTAGTGCCACAACTACAGAAACGACAGTAGTTGTGGTTTCAGTAGTTCTGGGCTCAGAAGTTGTGGCTTGTAGGCTCTAGAGTGTAGGCTCAGTAGTTGTGTTGCATGGGCCTAGTTGCTCCATGGCATGTGGGATCATCCCGGACCAGGGCTCAAACCCATTTCCCCTGCATTGTCAGGCAGATCTTAACCACTGCACCACCAGGGAAGTCCTGTAAACTTTTTGATGGTGGCCATTCTGACTGGAGTGAGGTGATACCTCATTGTAATTTTGATTTGATTTCCTTAAAAATAAGTGATGTTCAGTATCTGTTTATGTGTTTTGTGGCAATCTGGTATCTCTCCTTTGGAAAAATGTCTGTTTAAACCCTCTGCCAACTTTTTTATTGCATTGTTTATTATTTTGGTGTTGGGCTGTATGTGTCATTTGTATATATTGGAAATTAATCCCTTGCTGTTTGTTTCATTTGCAAATATTTTCTCCCATGTTGTAGGTTGTATTTTACTTGTGTTTGTGTCTTCCTTTTCTGTGAAAAAACTTTTAAGTTTAAGTGGTCCCATTTGTTTATTTTTGTTTTTATTTCATTACTCTAGGAAACAGATCCAAAAAGATATTGTTGTGGTTTATGTCAAACTGTGTTCTGTCTATGTTTTCCTCTAGGAGTTTTATACTATCTGGTCTTACAGTTAGGTCTTTAAACCATTTTGAGTTTTTTTTTTTTATGGTATTAGAGATTGCTCTTATTTGATTCTTTTACATATAGCTGTCCAGTTTCTCCAGCAACACTGACTGAAGCAACTCTCATTTCTCCATTGTATATTCTTGCCTCTTATGCCATAGGTTAATTGACCACAGGTGCTTGTGTTTATTTCTGGGGTTTCTGTCATGTTCCATTGATCTATGTGCTTGTTTTTGTGCCAATACCATGCTGTTTTGATTATGCTAGATTTGTAGTATAGTCTGGGATCAGAGAACATGATTCCTCCACTTCTGTTCTTTCTCATTATTGCTTTGGCTATTCAGGGTCTTCTGCATTTTTCATATACATTTTAAGATTTTTTGTTCTAGTTCTGTGATAAATGGCATTGGTAACATGATAGGAATTGCATTGAATATTTAGATTGAATTGGGTACGATAGTCATTTAAAAATATTTATTTTTCTAATCCTAGATCATGACACACCTCTATCTGTGTCACCTTCTATTTCTTTCATCAATGTTGTATAGTTTTCAGAGTACAGGCTTTTGCCTCCTTAGATAGGTTTATTCCTAGGTATTTTATTATTTTTGATGTGATGGTAAATTGAACTGTTTTCTTAATTTGTTTTTCTGACGTTTCATTGCTAGTATAGAGAAATGCAACCAATTCCTGTGTATTAATCAAAATTAACCCTGCAACTTTATAAAACACATTGATGAGCTCTAGTAGTTTTCTGGTATTATCGTTAGGATTTTCTGTATATAGTATTATGTCATCTGCAAACAGTGACAGTTTTACTTCTTCTTTTCCAATATGGATTCCTTTTCTTTCTTTTCCTTCTCTGATTGGCATGGGTAGGACTTCTAAAACTATGTTGAAAAAAAGTGGCAAGAGTGAGCATCCTTGTCCTGCTCCTGATCTCAGAGGAAATGCTCTTAGTTCTTCGCCATTAAGAATGATGTTTGCTGTGGGTTTGTCATATATGGCCTTTATAATGTTGAGGTAGGTTCCCTGTATACCCAGTTTCTGGAGAGTTTTTATCATAAATGGATATTGAATTTTATCAAAAGCTTTTCTGCATCTATTGAGACGATCATATGGTTTTTATTCTTCAGTTTGTTAATGTGATGTACCACACTGATTGATTTGTGGATATTGAAAAATCCTTTTATTCCAGGGATAAATCTCATTTGATCATGTTATATGATCCTTAGTGGATTGTTCGATTCAGTTTGCTAGTAATTTGTTTAAGATTTTTGTGTCTATGTTCATCAGTGATACTAGCCTGTAATTTTCATTTTTGTAGTACCTTTTTCTGGTTTTGGTATAAGGTGATGGTGGCTTCAGAGAATGAATTTGGAAGTGCTCCCTGCTCTGCTATTTTTTGAAATAATTTCTGAAGAATAGGTATTGGAGGAGGAGTCAAGATGGCAGAATAGAAGGACATGGAATTCTCATCTCCTACAAGTACATGAAGAATACATCTACAGATGAATGGAACAATTCTTACAGAGCACCTACTGAACAGTAGCAGAAGATCTCAAACACATAAAAGGACAAGAAGAATCCCCCACAAAACCAGGTAGGATGAAAGAAAGAAAATTATAAGGAAAAGAGGAAACAGGCAGCACCCACAACCCTGGTGGGAAACTGAAGGTAAGGAACGGTTCCCACACCCAGAAAAGCCCATTCACAGCAGGAAAATCACCTGGGACAGCAAGGAATCTTTGGGTGATTGGAGGAGAATGCAGCAAAGAGTCTCTAGAAGGCAGGACAAAGAACTGCACACATGGTCTGTGCTGCAGTCTTGCACACCCCAGTCTCAGTTGTGTGTCTCTTGGTGTGGATGGGGGTTGGGTGCTAGAAAGTGGTGTTTGGAGAGAAGACCCAGGGAGGGGACAGCTGTTCACTGTGAAGAGACCAGCTTGAAGAGACTGGACTAAGGAGCTGCACAAGTGGGAAATTTTTCTGAAGAAGCCCAGGCCACTATAGAAGCAAGGTGCCATTTTTGTGTGATGTGCAAAGGGTGAGGCCACCATTGTAACTCCTTGCCCCACCCGCCAGACCCTGCCTCCATGGGTACTGGGAAGGGCACCCATCTGAGCAGCCTTGACCACACTTCAAGCCAAGGCCTCCTCCGCCTCTGTAGGCTCCAGGGTCCCAAGCACCACCACCACCAAAGCCTTCTTTCACCACACAGGCACTGGTGGGACTGTGCATGCCACCCCCAGCAAAGCCTCCTCTGGAATCAGAACGGGTTTCCCAGCCTGAGATGGGAAGCTGTCAATGCTGCTGGGGATAAGTGCTACAATGTGGAGTTAAGAGAGAGGATCCGGGAAGAGGACCATTGTTGGCTGTACAGAGAGAACCTGAAGGGAGAGGAGTGAGGGGCTCCAAGGCCAGGAATGCTCCTAGAGGAAGTGTGGTCTGCCTTGGAAATGAGGTGCCATTGTTGAGTGGCACATAAATGATGGGGCCCCCGTTGGAACCCCCTTCCCCACACGGCAGCCCCTGTCTCCATGGGTACTAGGAGGACTCCCACCGGAGCGGCATCTCCCAGTCTTTTGAAACTCCTGCTGGTCTCTGCTGGCACAGGCGATTCGTGCACACCCCAGTTGTGGCTATCTTATCCAACCCTGTTATGAACAAGTAAGTGCCCAAGTCACTCTGAGTGCCCCAATAAACCACTGCTTTTGCCCCATCTGGCCTGGGGAGGAAACAGATGCCTGAGGGCCATGCACACATAGAGGTGAGGCCAAAACCAAAACTGAGCCCCAAGGGCCACGTGACTAAGGAAGAGGAACAGAAATCTCTCCCTGTAGCTGCACAAGGCACAGATTAAATCCCTCTGATCTGCCTGGTAAACCCTGAGTCTGTGGAATATCTGAATGGACAAGGAGTGGTCCCAAAACTGAGGTTGGTCTAGCTTTAGCAGCTAGAATTTGGTGGCAAGTACACATGGGAGTTGGATCAGGTGAGAGTAAAAGCTGTCCCCACAGTGCCCTCAGTTTGTCCAGAGACCTACCTAGAGGTATTGGAGGGCTTTGTGGGGAAGCAGGGGTTGGCTGTGGCTCACTGTGGGGTCATGGACACTAGAGTGGAGCCTTCAGGAAAATGTTATTTCTATTATTTTTGTTTCATTTTGTTTTGTTGTTTTTTTAAAATTATTTTCAATGTTTTATTTATTTTCTCTCTTCTTTCCTCTTTTAAAATTTTTTATTGTATATTAATTTTTCTATTTTTACTTTACTTTTTTGTTGTCTTCAGTTTTTTCTTGTTTTTGTTCTTTGTTTAACATTTTGATTTCTTGATTTTCGTTTTTTTAATTTTAAAAATGTATTTATTTTACTTTATTTCTTGTATTTTAATTATTTTATCTTTGGTTGTGTTTTGTCTTTGTTGATGCACTCAGACTTTTCTCTAGTTGTGGCAAGCAGGGTCTACTCTTCATTGCAGTGCATGGGCTTCTCATTACAGTGGCTTCTTTTGTTGCAGAGCACAGGCTCTAGGTGTGTGGGCTTCAGTAGTTGTGACTCGCAGGCTCTAGAGTGAAGGCTCAGTAGTTGTGGTGCATGGACTCAGTTTCTCCATGATATGTGAGATCTTCCTGGATGAGGGCCCAAACCCATGTCTTCTGCATTGGCAGGCAGTTTCCTAACCACTGGGACACCAGAGAAGCACTGTTTTTCTAGATTTTCTTTATCATTTTTGTGTTTGGCTTATGTTTCCTTTGCTTTTCTTTTAGTTTGCTTTCTGTTTTTGTGTTGCTTTTTGTTTTTGTAAGTTTTGATTTTATTTTTTGTTTTACTTTTCAGGTTCTTTGTTGGGTTGTTCTCTTGTTTTCTTTGTTTATTTTTCTGTTGTTTTTCTTTATGGTTGGTTTTGGTATTTGTCTTGAGTTTTTTTTTTTGGCTGTGCTGCATCACCTGTGTGATCTTGGTTCCCCAGCCAGGGATCAGGACTGAGCCTCTGTGGTAAGAACAATTAGTCCAAGATGCTGGACCCCCAGAAAATTCCTGGCACCAAGGAATATTAAACAGTGTCAGTTCTCCTGGAGGTCTCCACATTGACACAAAGACCCAACTCCACCCACCTGCCTGCATGAATCAGTGCTGGACTCTTAATACCAAACAACCAGCAAGACAGGAACACAGCCCCACCTACCGGCAGGCACGTTTCGTAAAGTTGTACTAAGCTCACAGACAACCCAAAACACAACACCTGATGCAGCCCTGCCCACCAGATGGACAAGACTCTGCTCCACCCACCAGAGCACAGGCACAAGTCCTTCCCACCAAGAAGCCTAAACACACCCTTGAACCAAACTCACCCACAAAGGGCCTAACACCAGAAGCAAGAGGAACTATATCCCTGAAGCCTCTGGAAAGGAGACCACAAAAAAAGATAGTGAAATGAGATGACACAGAAATATATTCCAGACAAAGGAGGCAGGTTAAATTCTGCAACACCAAAAAAATGAAGAGTAAATAGGGGATCTACGTGAAAAATAATTCACAGTAATGATAGTAAAGATGACCCAGGATCTCGGAAATAGACAGGAGGTATGGACTGAGAAGATACAAGAAATGTTTCAAAGGACCTAGAAGAACTAAAGAACAAACAGTCAGTTATGAACAACACAATAAGTGAAATGAAAACTACACTCAAAGCAATCAAGAAAAGAACAAATGAGGCAGAATGATGGATAAGTGAGTTGGAAGATAGAATGGTGGAAATAACTGCCAAGGAGGAGAATGAAGAAAAAAGAAACTAAAGAAATGAGGACAGTCTCATAGGCCCATGACACAGTATTAAAATCATCAACATTCAAATTACATGGGTCCTAGAAGAAGAAGAGAAAGAGAAAGGGCCTGAAAAAATATTTGAAGAGATTGTAGTCAAAAACTTCCCTAACATGGGAAAGGGAATAGTCACCCAAATCCAGGGGTAACAGAAAGTCATGAACAGGATAAATCCAAGGAGCAGCATGCCAAGAAACATATTAAACAAACTAAAAACAAGTAAATACAAAGAAAAAATATAAAAGCAGCAAGGGAAAGGCAACAAATAACATACAAGGGAATCTCCATAGAATTAACTGCAGATTTTTCAGCAGAAATTCAGCAGGCCAGAAGGGAGTGGCATGATATATTTAAAGCGACGGAACAGAAAAACGTACACCCAAAATTAACCTTCCCAGAAAGGATATCATTCAGATTCAATGCAGAAATAAAAAGCTTTACAGACAAGCAAAAGCTAAGAGAATTCAGCACCACAAAACCAGCTTCAAAGCAAATGCTAAAGGAACTTCTCTAGGCAGGAAACACAAGAGAAATAAAAGACGTACCAAAACAAGTCCAAAACAATTAAGAAAATTGTAATAAGAACATACATATTGATAATTACCTTAAGTGAAAATAGATTAAATGCTCCAAACAAAAGACGTAGACTGATTGAATGGTTGCAAAGACAAGACCTGAACATATACTGTCTACAGGAGACCGACTTCAGAGCTACAGACACATACAGACTGAAAGTGAGGGTATGGAAAAAGATATTCCACACACAGAAATCAAAAGAAAGTTGGAGTAGCAATTATCATACCAGACAAAATAGACTTTAAAATAAAGACAATTGCAGGTGACAAGGAAGGACACTACATAATGATCAAGGGATCAATCCAAGAAAAGGATATAGCAAATGTAAATATTTATGCACCCAACATAGGAGCACCTAAATACATAAGGCAAATGTGAAGAGCCATAGAAGGAGAAATTGACAGTAGCACAATAATAGTGGGGGGCATTAATACTCCACTTGCCAAAATGGAAAATGCACCCACACATAATATTCAATAGGAAACACAAGGCTTAAATGACACATTAGAACAGATAGAATGAATTGATATAAATAGGTTTTCAATCAAAAATAGCAGAATACACTTTCTTCTCAAGCACACATAGAACATTCTCCAGCATACATTACATTTTTTTAACATCTTTATTGGAGAATAATCCCTTTACATTGGTGTGTTAGTTTCTGCTTCATAACAAAGTGAATCAGTTATACATATACATATGTTCCCATAACTCTTCCCTCTTGCATCTCCCTCCCTCCCACACTCCCTATCCCACCCTTCTAGGTGGTCACAAAGCACCGAGTTGATCTCACTGTGCTATGCAGCTGATTCCCACTAGCTATCTATTTTACGTTTGGTAGTGTACATTTGTCCATGCCACTCTCTCACTTTCTCACAGCTTACCCTTACCCCTCCCCATTTCCTCAAGTCCATTCTATACTAGGTCTGTGTCTTTATTCCTGTCTTACCCCTAGGTTCTTCATGACATTTTTTTCTTATATTCCATGTGTATGTGTTAGGATACGGTATTTGTCTTTCTCTTTCTGACTTACTTCACTCTGTATGACAGACTCTAGGTCTATCCACCTCATTACAAATAGCTCAATTTCGTTTCTTTTTATGGCTGAGTAATATTCCATTGTATATATGTGCCACAGCTTCTTTATCCATTCATCCAATGATGGACACTTAGGTTGTCTCCATCTCTGGGCTATTGTAAATAGAGCTGCAATGAACATTTCGGTACATGACTCTTTTTGAATTATGGTTTTCTCAGGGTATATGCCCAGTAGTGGGATTGCTGGGTCATATGGTAGTTCTATTTGTAATTTTTTAAGGAACCTCCATAATGTTCTCCATAGTGGCTGTACCAATTCACATTCCCACCAGCAGTGCAAGAGTGTTCCCTTTTCTCCACACCCTCTCCAGCATTTATTGTTTCTAAATTATTTTATGTTGGCCATTCTGACCGGTGTGAGATGATATCTCATTGTAATTTTGATTTGCATTTCTCTAATAATTAATGATGTTGAGCATTCTTTCATGAGTTTGTTGGCACTCTGTATATCTTCTTTGGAGAAATGTCTATTTAGGTCTTCTGCCCAGTTTTGGACTGGGTTGTTTGTTTCTTTGTTATTGTATTTCATGAGCTGCTTGTAAATTTTGGAGATTAATCCTTTGTCAGTTGCTTCATTTGCAAATATTTTCTTGCATTCTGAGGGTAGTCTTTTGGTCTTGTTTATGGTTTCCTTTGCTGTGCAAAAGCTTTGAAGTTTCTTTAGGTCCCATTTATTTTTTTAATTTCCATTTCTCTAGGAGGTGGGTCAAAAAGGATCTTGCTGTGATTTATGTCATAGAGGGTTCTGCCTATGTTTTCCTCTAAGAGTTTGATAGTTTCTGGCCTTACATTTAGGTCTTTAATCCATTTTGAGCTTATTTTTATGTATGATGTTAGGGAGTGTTCTAATCTCATACTTTTACATGTACCTGTCCAGTTTTCCCAGCAGCACGTACTGAAGAGGCTGTCCTTTCTCCACTGTACATTCCTGCCTCCTTTATCAAATATAAGGTGACCATATGTGCATGGGTTTATCTCTGGGCTTTCTATCCTTTTCCATTGATCTATATTTCGTTTTTTGTGCCAGTATCATACTGTCTTGATTACTGTATCTTTGTAGTATAGTCTGCATTCAGGAGCCTGATTCCTCCAGCTCCACTTTTCATTCAGAAGATTGCTTTGGCTATTCGGGGTCTTTTGTGTTTCCATACAAATTGTGAATTTTTTTGTTCTACTAATGTGAAAAATGCCAGTGGTAGTTTGATAGGGATTGCATTGAATCTGTAGATTGCTTTGGGTAATAGAGTCATTTTCACAATGTTGATTCTTCCAATCCAAGAACATGGTATATCTCTCCATCTATCTGTATCATCTTTAATTTCTTTCATCAGTGTCTTATAATTTTCTGCATGCAGTTGCTCTCTCTCCTTATGTAGGTTTTTTCCTAGGTATTTTATTCTATTCGTAGCAATGGTAAATGGGAGTGTTTTCTTGATTTCACTTTCAGATATTTCATCATTAGTGTATAGGAATGCTAGAGATTTCTATGCATTAATTTCATATCCTGCTACGTTACCAAATTCATTGATTAGTGCTAGTAGTTTTCTGGTAGCATCGTTCGGATACTCTATGTAAAGTATCATGTAATCTGCAAACTGTGACAGCTTTACTTCTTCTTTTCTGATTTGTATTCCTTTTATTTCCTTTTCTTTTCTGATTGCTGTGGCTAAAACTTCCAAAACAATGTTGAATAAGAGTGGTGAGAGTGGGCAACCTTGTCTTGTTCCTGATCAAAGTGGAAATGGTTTCAGTTTTTCACCATTGAGGACGATGTTGGATGTGGGTTTGTCATATATGGCCTTTATTATGTTGAGGAAAGTTCCCTCTATGCCTACTTTCTGCAGCATTTTTTATCATAAATGTGTATTGAATGTTGTTGAAAGCTTTCTCTGCATCTATTGTGATGACCATATGGTTTATGGCCTTCAATTTGTTAATATGCTATATCACTTTGATTGATTTGTGTATATTGAATAATCCTTGCATTCCTGGAATAAACCCAACTTGATCAAGGTGTATGATCCTCTTAATGTGCTGTTGGATTCTGTTTGCTATTATTTTGTTGAGGATTTTTGCATCTCTTTCCATCAGTGCTATTGGCCTGTAGTTTTCTTTGTTTGTAACATGTTTGTCTGGTGTAGGTATCAGGTTGATGGTGTCTTCGTAGAATGAATTTGGGAGTGTTCCTCCCTCTGCTATATTTTGGAAGAATTTGAGAAGGATAGGTGTTAGCTCTTCTCTAAATGTTTGATAGAATTCGCCTGTGAAGCCATCTGGTCCTGGGCTTTTGTTTGTTGGAAGATTTTTAATCACAGTTTCAATTTCAGTGCTTGTGATTGGTCTGTTCATATTTTCTATTTCTTCCTGATTCAGTCTTGACATGTTGTGCATTTCTAAGAAATTGTTTCTTCCAGGTTGTCCATTTTATTAACATAGAGTTGCTTGTAGTAGTCTCTCATGATCTTTTGTATTTCTGCAGTGTCAGTTGTTACTTCTCCTTTTTCATTTCTAATTCTATTGATTTGACTCCTCTCCCTTTTTTTCTTCATGAGCCTTGCTGATGGTTTATGAATTTTGTTTATCTTCTCAAAGAAACAGCTATTAGGGCTTCCCTGGTGGTGCAGTGGTTGAGAGTCCACATACCAATGCAGAGGACACAGGTTCATGCCCCGATCCAGGAAGATCCCACATGCCACGGAGCCGCTGGGCACGTGAGCCATGGCCACTGAGCCTGCGCGTCTGGAGCCTGTGCTCCACAACGGGAGAGGCCACAACAGTGAGAGGACCATGTACAGCAAAAGAAAAAAAAAAAAAAGAAACAGCTTTTAGTTTTATTCTTCTTTGTTATCGTTTCCTTCTTTTCTTTCTCATTTATTTCTGATCTGATCTTTATGACTTCTTTCCTTTTGCCAACTTTGGGGTTTTTTTGTTCCTCCTTCTCTAAATGCTTTAGGTGCAAGGTTAGGTTGTTTATTCTAGATGTTTCCTGTTTCTTAAGGTAGGATTGTATTGCTGTATACTTCCCTCTTAGAAGTGCTTTTGCTGCATCCCATAGATTTTGGGTCGTCGTATCTCCATTGTCATTTATGTCTAGGTATTTTTTGTTTTCCTCTTTGATTTCTTCATTGAACACTTCATTATTAAGTAGTGTATTGTTTAGCCTCCATGTGTTTGTATTTTTTACCGATCTTTTCCTGTAATTGATATCTAGTCTCATAGCGTTGTGGTCGGAAAAAAATACTTGATACAATTTCAATTTTCTTAAATTTACCAAGGTTTGATTTGTGACCCAAGATATGACCTATCCTGGAGAATGTTCCATGGCACTTGAGAAAAATTTGCCTTCTGCTGTTTTTCGATGGAATGTCCTATAAATTTCAATTAAGTCATCTTGTTTAATGTATCATTTAAAGCTTGTGTCTCCTTATTTATTTTCATTTTGTATGATCTGTCCATTGGTGAAAGTGGGGTGTTAAAATCCCCTACTATGAATGTGTTACTGTCGATTTCCCCTTTTATGGCTGTTAGTATTTGCCTTATGTATTGAGGTGCTCCTATGTTGGGTGCATAAATATTTACAATTGTTATATCTTCTTCTTGGATCGATCCCTTGATCATTATGTAGTGTCCTTCTTTGTCTCTTCTAGTAATCTTTATTTTAAAGTCTGTTTTTTCTGATATGAGAATTGCTAATCCAGGTTTCTTTTGGTTTCCATTTGCATAGAATATCTTTTTCCATCCCCTCACTTTCAGTCTGTATGTGTCTCTAGGTCTGAAGTGGGTTTCTTGTAGACAACATATATATGTGCCTTGTTTTTGTATCCATTCAACCAGTCTGTGTCTTTTCGTGGGAGCATTTAATCCATTTATATTTAATTATCGATATGTATGTTCCTATTCCCATTTTCTTAACATTTTGGTGTTTGTTATTGTATGTTTTTTCCTTCTCTTGTGTTTCTTGCCTAGAGAAGATCCTTTAGCATTTGTTGTAAAGTTGATTTGGTGGTGCTAAACTCTCTCTGCTTTTGCTTGACTGTAATGGTTTTAATTTCTCCATCAAATTTGAATGAGGTCCTTGCTGGGTAGAATAATCCTGGTTTTAGGTTTTTCTCCATCTCGTTAAATATGTCCTTCCAGTCCCTTCTGGCTTGCAGAGTTTCTGATGAAAGTTCAGCTCTAAACCTTATGGGGATTCCCTTGTGTGTTAATTGTTTTTCCCTTGCTGCTTTTAATATGCTTTCTTTGTATTTAATTTTTGAAAGTTTGATTAATATGTGTCTTGACTTGTTTTTCCATGGATTTATCCTGTATAGGACTTTCTGTGCTTCCTGGACTTGATTAACTATTTCCTTTCTCATATTAGAGAAATTTTCAATTGTAATCTCTTCAAATATTTTCTCAGTCCCTTTCTTTTTCTCTTCTTCTTCTTGAACCCCTATAATTCGAATGTTGGTGTGTTTAAAGTTGTCCCAGAAGCCTCTGAGACTATCCTCAGTTCTTTTCATTCTTTTTTGTTTATTCTGCTCTGCAGTAGTTATTTCCACTACTTTATGTTCCAGGTCACTCATCCGTTCTTCTGCCTCAGTTATTCTGCTATTGGTCCCTTCTGGAGTATTTTAAATTTCATTTATTGTGTTGTTCATTGTTGCTTGTTTCCACTTTAGTTCTTCTGGGTCCTTGTTAAATGTTTCTTGCGTTTTCTCTATTCTCTTTCCAAGATTTTGGATCATCTTTACTATCATTATTCTGAATTCTTTTTAATTTAGACTGCCTATTTCCTCTCCTTTGTTAGGTCTGTTGGGTTTTTATCTTTCTCCTTCATCTGATGTGTGTTTTTCTGTCTTCTCATTTTGCTTATCTTACTGTGTTTGGGGTCTCCTTTTTGCAGGCTGCTGGTTCGTACTTCCTGTTGTTTTCACTGTCTGTTCCTAGTGGCTAAAGTTGGTTCAGTGAGTTGTGTAGGCTTCCTGGTGGAGGGGACTAGTGCCTGTGTTCTGGTGGATGAGGCTGGATCTTGTCTTTCTGGTGGGCAGGTCCACGTTTAGTGGTGTGGTCTGGGGTGTCTGTGGACTTATTATGATTTTAGGCAGCCTCTCTGATAATGGGTGGTGTTGTGTTCCTGTCTTGCTAGACTCTTGGCATAGGGTGTCCAGAATTGTAGCTTGCTGGTCGTTGAGTGAACCTGGGTGTTGGTGTTGAGATGGAGATCTCTGAGAGATTTTCGCCTTTTGATAGTACGTGGAACTGGGAGGTCTTTTGTGGACCAGTGTCCTGAAGTTGGCTCTCCCACCTCAGAGGCACATCACTGACTGCTGGCTCCAGCACCAAGAGCTTTTCATTCACACGGCTCAGAATAAAAGGGAGAAAAATTAGAAAGAAAGTAAGAAAGAAAGAAGATAAAAGAAAAAAACAAAATAATATAAAATAAAGTTATTAAAGTAAAAAATAATTATTAAGAAAAAAAATTTTTTTAAGTAAAAAAAAAAACCAAAAAACAGATGGATAGACCCCTAGGACAAATGGTGAAAGCAAAGCTATACCGACAAACTCTCACACAGAACCATACACATACACAGTCACAAAAAGAGGAAAAGTGAAAAAAATAAAAGTCTTGCTCTCAAAGTCCACCTCCTCAATTTGGGATGATTCGTTGCCTATTCAGGTATTCCACAGATGAAAGGTACATCACTTTGTGGAGATTTAATCCGCTGCTCCTGAGGCTGCTGGGAGAGATTTCCCTTTCTCTTTTTGTTTCCACACAGCTCCCAGGGCTCAGCTTTGGATTTGGCTCCGCCTCTGCCTGTAGGTCAGCGGAGGGTGTCTGTTCTTCGCTCAGACAGGACGGGGTTAAAGGAGCCGCTGATTCGGGGACTCTGGCTCACTCAGGCCGTGGGGAGGGAGGGCAACAATGCGGGCGAGCCTGCGGTGACAGAGGCCATCATGACGTTGCAACAGCCTGAGGCATGCCGTGCCTTCTCCCGGGGAAATTTTCCATGGATCCTGGGACCCTCGCAGTGGTGGGCTGCCCTGGCTCCCCGGAAGGGAGGTGTTGATAGTGACCTGTGCTCGCACACAGGCTTCTTGGTGGCGACAGCAGCAGCCTTAGCGTCTCATGCCTGTCTCTTGGGTCCGCGCTTTTAGCCGCGGCTCGCGCCTCTCTCTGGAGCTCCTTTAAGCAGCGTTCTTAATCCCCTCTCCTTGCACACCAGGAAACAAAGAGGGAAGAAAAAGTCTCTTGCCTCTTTGGCAGATCCGGACGTTTCCCCAGACTCCCTCCCACTCCCTCCCGGCTAGGTGTGGTGCAGTAACCCCTTCAGGCTGTGTTTACGCCACCAGTCCTCTCCCTGCGCCCCAACCGAAGCCCCGAGCCTCAGCTCCCAGCCCCGCCCACCCCAGTGTGTGAGCAGAGAAGCCTCTCGGGCTAGTGAGTGCCGGTGGGTACTGATCCTCTGTGCGGGAATCTTCCGCTTTGCCCTCCACACCCCTGTTGCTGCACTCTCCTCCGTGACTCTGAACCTCCCTCCCTCCACCACCCGCACTCTCAGCCTGTGAAAGGGCTTCCTAGTATGTGGAAAACTTTCCTCCTTCACATCTCCCTACCACTGCTGCAGATCCCGTCCCTATTCTTTTGTCCCTGTTTATTCTTTTTTCTTTTGCCCTACCCATGTATGTGGGGAGTTTCTTGCCTTTTGGGAGGTCTGAGGTCTTCTGTCAGCATTCAGTGTTCTGTAGGAGTTGTTCCACGTGTAGATGTATTTCTGATGCATCCGTGGGGAGGAAGGTGATCTCCGCTTCTTACTCTTCCACCATCTTCCCCCTCCTCCATTTTCATTTAATGTAATTATCGTTATGTATTTTCCTCTTACCATTTTCTTAATTGCTTTGGGTTTGTTATTGTACGTCCTTTCCTTCTCTTGATTTTCCTGCCTAGAGAGGATCCTTTAGTGTTTCTTGTAAAGTGGCTTGGTTGTGCTGAATTCTCTTAGCTGCTGCTTGTCTGTAAGGTGTTTAATTTCTCAGTCAAATCTGAATGAGATCCTTCCTGGCTAGATTAATCTTGGTTGTAGGTTTTTCCCTTTCATCACTTTAAATATTTCTTGCCATGCCCTTCTGGCTTGCCGAGTTTCTCCTGAAAGATCAGCTGTTTACCTTATGGTTATTCCCTTTTGTGTTATTTGTTGTTTTTCCCTTGCTGCTTATAATATTTTTTTATTTAATTTTTGATAGTTTGATTAATATTTGTCTTGGTGGGTTTCTGCTTGGATTTATCCTGTATGCGACTCTCTGTGTTTCCTGCACTTGATTAACTATTTCCTTTCCCATATTAGGGAAGTTTTCAACTATAATCTTTTCAAATATTTTCTCAGTCCCTTTTATTTTTCTCTTGTTCTTCTTGGACTTCTATAATTCTAATCTTGGTGTGTTTAATATTTTCCCAGAGTTCTCTTAGACGGTCCTCAACTGTTTTCATTCTTTTTACTTTATATGCTCTGCAGTAGTTATTTCCACTATTTTATCTTCCAGCTCACTTATCCATTTTTCTGCCTCAGTTATTCTGCTATAGATCCCTTCTAGAGAGTTTTAAATTTCGTATTGTGTTGTTTATGTTCGTTTTTCTGTTCTTTAGTTCTTCTATGTCCTTGTTAAACGTTTCTTGTGTTTTCTCCATTCTCATTCGAAGGTTTTGGATCATCTTTACTATCATTATTCTGAAACCTTTTTCAGGTAGTCTGCCTACTTTCTTTTCATTTGTTAAGTCAGGTGTGTTTTTACCTTGCTCCTTCATCTGCTGTGTGTTTCTTTGTCTTCTAATTTTGCTTAACTTACTCTGTTTGGGGTCTCCTTTCAACAGTCTACAGGTACATAGTTTCCGTTGTTTTTCGTGTCTGCCACCAGTGTCATGTTCGTTCAGTGTGTTGTATAGTCTTCCTGCCGGAGGGGACTAGTGCCTGTGTTCTGATAGATGAGGGTGGATCTTGTCTTTCTGGTGGGCAGTTCCACATCTGATGGTGTGTTTTGATGTGTCTTTGACCTTATGATTTTAGGTAGCCTCCCTGCTAATTGGTGGGGCTGTATTCCTGTCTTGCTAGTTGTTTGGCATAGGGTGTACAGCACTGTAGCTTGCTTGTCATTGAGTGGAGCTGGGTCTTTGTGTTGAGATAGATATCTCTGGAAGATTTTCGTCATTTGATATTACGTGGAGCTGGGAGGTCTTTGTGGCACAATGTCCTGATCTTGGCTCTCCCATCACAGAGGCACAGGCCTGTTGCCTGTCTGGAGCACAAAGAGCCTGTCATCCACATGGCTCAGAATAAAAAGGCGGGGAAAAGGAAAGCAAGCAAGGAAGAAAAACATTTTTTAAAAGTTATTAAAATAAAAACAATAAAATCAGTATTAAAATTAATTTTTTAAGTAATTTTAAAAAAGAAAGAAAGAAGAGAACAACGAAGCCAAAAAATTCCACCATTGTTAACAAGCGCTAAAAACGATACTAAGAAAAAAAAAGGACAGACAGAACCCTATGATAAATGGTAAAAGCAAAGGTATACAGACAAATCACACACAGAAGCATATGCATACACACTCACAAAAAGAGAAAAAGGGAATATATATATATATATGTGTGTGTGTGTGTGTATATATATATATATATATATATATATATATATATATATATATTTGCCCCCAACGTCCACCTCCTCAATTTGGGATGATTTGTTGTCTATTGAGGTATTCCACAGATGCAGTGTACATCGAGTTGATTGTGGAGATTTAATCTGCTGCTCCTTAAGCTGCTGGGAGAGATTTCCCTTTCTTTTCTTTTTTCACACAACTCCTGGGATTCAGCTTTGAATTTGGCCATGCCTCTGGATGTGGGTCACCTTAGGGCGTCTGTCCTTTGCCCAGACAGGATGGTGTTAAAGAGCAGCTGCTTCGGTGGCTCTGGCTCACTCAGGCTGGGTGGAGGGAGGGGTATGGAGTGCAGGACAAGCCTGCGGTTGCAGAGGTCGGCTTGACCTTGCACCAGCCTGAGTTGCACCCTGTGTTCTCCTGGGGAAGTTGTCTCTGAATCATGGGACTCTGGGAGTGGTGGGCTGCACATGCTCCCACCAGGGGAGGTGTGGATAGTAACGTGTGCTTGCACACAGGCTTCTTGGTAGCTGCAGCAGCAGCCTTAGTGTCTCATGCCTGTCTCTGGGGTCCATGCTGATAGCCACGGCATGACCCCGTCTCTTGAGCTCCTTTAAGCTGTACTCTTAATCCCGTCTCCTTACGCACCAGGAAACAAAGAGGGAAGTAAAAGTCTCTTGTCTTTTCAGCAGGTCGAGACCTTTTCCCAGACTCCCTCCTGGCTTGCTGTGACACACTAGCCCTCTTCAGGCTGTGTTCACACAGACAGCCCCAGTCCTCTCCATGGGATCCGACCAAAGCCGGAGCCTCAGCTCCCAGTCCCCACCCATCCCGGCTGGTGAGGAGAAAAGCCTCTTGTGCTGGTGAGTTCTGGTGTGCACTGATCCTCTGTGCGGGAATCTCTCCACTTTGTCCTCTGCACCCCTGTTGCTGTGCTCTCCTCCATGACTCTGAAGCTTCCCCCCTCCACCCCTCACAGTCTCCACCCAAGAAGGGGCTTCCTAGTGTGTGGAAACCTTTCCTCCTTCACAGCTCCCTCCCACTGCTGTTTCCTAGACAGAACCCTAGGAAAAGTGGTAGTAGCAAAGCTATACAGACAAAATCACACTCAGAAGCATACACATACACCCACCAAAAGAGAAAAAGGAAAAAATATATATATATATATACATTTTGCTCCCAAAGTCCACCACCTCAGTTTGGGGTGATTCGTTGTCTATTGAGGTATTCCACAGATCCAGGGTACATCAATTTCATTGTGGAGATTTAATCTGCTGCTCCTGAGGCTGCTGGGAGAGATTTCCTTTTCTCTTTTTTGTTCCCACAGCTCCTGTTGTTCAGCTTTTGATTTGGCCCCGCCTCTGCTTGTAGGTGGCCTGAGGGCGTCTGTTCTTTCCTCTGTGTGGGAATCTCTCCGCTTTGCCCTATGCACCCCTGTTGCTGTGCTCTCCTCTGTGGCTCTGAAGCTTCCCCCCCGCCACTCCCCATCCCCGCCAGTGAATGGGCTTCTTAGTGTGTGGAAAGTTTTCCTCCTTCAAAGCTCCCTCCCACTGGTGCAGGTCCCGTTCTTTTACTTTTGTCTCTGTTTTTTCTTGTTTCTTTTGCCTTACCCAGGTATGTGGGGAGTTTCTTGCCTTTTGGAAGGTCTGAGGTCTTCTGCCAGCGTTCAGTAGGTGTTCTGTAGGAATTTTTCCACATGTAGATATATTTCTTTTTTTTTACATCTTTATTGGGGTATAATTGCTTTACAATGGTGTGTTAGTTTCTGCTTTTTAACAAAGTGAATCAGTTATACATA
This sequence comes from Phocoena sinus, assembly GCF_008692025.1. Taxonomy (NCBI): domain Eukaryota; kingdom Metazoa; phylum Chordata; class Mammalia; order Artiodactyla; family Phocoenidae; genus Phocoena; species Phocoena sinus. The sequence goes on from NC_045784.1 coordinate 49,457,557, forward strand.
TGTTCCCATAACTCTTCCCTCTTGTGTCTCCCTCCCTCCCACCCTCCCTATCCCACCCCTCCAGGCGGTCACAAAGCACCGAGTTGATATCCCTGTGCTAGATATATTTCTGATGTATTTGTGGGGATGAAGTTGATCTCTGTATCTTACTCTTCTGCCATCTTGATGGTCTCTCCCCCTTCAATTTCTTTTAACAAAGTCTTGTTGTTTTCATTGTATATATCTTTCATTTCGTTGGTTAAATTTATTCCTATATATTTTATTGTTTTCGATACTATTGTGAATGGGATAGGTTGTTTTTTGTTTCTTTTTCAGATGTTTCATTGTTAGTGTATAGAAATACAATTGATATCAGTATGTTGATTTTACATCCTGTAGTTTACTGAATTTTTTGATTAGTTCCAAAAGTTTCTGTTTGGTTCTTTGGGGTTTCCATATATAAAATTATACAACCTGAAAACAATAACAATTTTATAGTTTTATCTGATTTGTTTGCCTTTTAATTCTTGGTCTTGCCTAATTGCTCTAGATAGCACTTCCAGTACTATATTCAATAACAGTGTGAGAGTATCTTTCTTTTTTTCCTGACTTAGGGGAAGACCTTTCCATTTTTCACCATTGCATATAATGTTACCTATGGGTTTTTTATATATAGTGTTTATTATGTTAGGTATGTTTCTTCTCTATCTAATGTAAGGGTTTTTATCATGAAAACATGTTATATATTGTCAAATGCTTTTTTGGCATCTATTGAGATTATAATGTGATTTTTTTATCATTCATTCCATTAACGTGGTATATCACACATTGATTTTTATATGTTGAACCATTCCCATTTTTATCTTTAGGGAATGTACTCTAGATTTTAGCTTTGTTTTTACCATGTGGCCTACATAAAACGTCTCATAGAAGAAACAGTCATCTTTATACATCATCAGTTGCCTGTGAAGATTCCCACATTTTATTCCCCCTTTATAATTTTTATTTCACATTTTCCTCATTTTATGCTGTCCACTAAGAAATTGTAAGAGCTATTGTTATATTAATACTCTTTCCTTTAACACGTATACTATATTTAAGTTGTGCATACACCATACTATTATAGATTTAGAGATTTTTTCTCCTTTACCAGTGTGTTTTATAACTTCATTTGTTTCATGTCACTGATTAGCATCATTTCACTTTAGCTTGAAAAACACATTTTAACATTTCTTGCAAAGCAGGTCTATTGGTGATAAACTTCCTCAGGTTTTATGTGGGAAAGTCTTTATTTCTCTTTCATAGCTAAATAATAACTTTGCGTGATAGAATATTCTTAGCTGGCAATTTTTATATTTGGCCATGTTGAATATGTCATTATACTCTCTTCTGGTCTTTAAGGATTCTGCTTAGAAATCTGCTGGTAGCCTAATGGGGGTACCTTTGTAGGTTATACTCTTTTTTTCTTGTTGTTTTCTTATTGCTGCCTTTAGTATTCTTTATGTTTGATTTTTGGTAGTTTCATTATAATGTGTCTTTGAAGAAGGTCTTTTGGCATTGAGATAATAGGGTGTTATATTAGGTTTGTGAACTTGGGTGTCTAAATCTCTCCCCAGGATTGGGAAATATTTTGCTATTATTTTTTAAATAAGTTTTCTACAATTTCCCCCACTTTTTTTTCCAAAAATTTCATTATTCTAATATTGTCTTCTCGATTGAGACCCATAGATCACACAGGCTTTCTTTGCTTTCTTTTATCCTTTTGTTGTGGTTACTTCTAACTTTATTAATTCAAAATTCTTATCCTATAGGTTACTTATTTTATCATCCATCTACTTTACTATGGATGCTCTTTATTGTGTTCCTCATCTCATTCATTGAGTACTTTAGCTCTCTAATTTCTGTTTGTTTGTTTTTTTATGATTTCTTACTCTTTGGTAAAGAGTTCATTTTGTTCACGTATTTCCCACCTGATGTCACTGAACTTTCTTTTTGTGTTTCCTAGTAGCTCACTGAGTTCCTTCAGAACAGCTATTCTGAATACTTTATCAGCTAGATCACAGTATAACATAGCTTTGAGCCCAGTTTTTGAATTATTGATGTACTTGAGGGATAACATATTTTCTTGATGCTTCATGCTTCTTGTATTTTTGCATTGCTGTTCTCTCATGTGAAGTAGTAGACACCTTCTTAAACACTTATTGGTTGCCTTCAGATGGGGTACTAATCATTCGTGCTGCTATATCTGGGGTTTTCTGTTTTTTAATGAGCAGAGCTGCTCCACTCTTCCTGCTCCCTCATGGCAGCATTCTTAAGCTTTTACGTTTGTTGTTGTTTTTGTTATTATTGTTCTTATAATTTACCAGGCCGGCTGCTGGAAACTCTTGTTTTCCAGAAGGTTGGTCTATAGCTGCAATTTGTTGTTTCTCCTTTGCCCACAGGCCTTAGTCTTTTTCTGAGAGCCTCCAATTACCCTTTTCCAGGCCTGCTCTTGCTGCCACAGTGGGAATAATGCACAAGGATCTGGCCATGGAGTGGTGGGAGGTGTGGTTTTAGGACTTTGGGTACTGGGGGTATCCATCAACCCAGTGAGGAGATATTTGAATTGGACATTCCCAGACCTTGTGGGAAAATTTCCTCCTGAAGTCCTGAAGCAGTTGGCAGAAACCACATTCTTTAATGACCTTTGATAGTCTTATCTTTTTCCTTCCTCTTCTCTTCTCTGGTCGTCGAGGTCCCGCCTCAGTAATCTGGGTGCTCCTGAAGAGAAATGGGTTTCTCCAGCTGTGACCCACAAAACCATTGTAGCAGGGCACTTCACTCACTGCTTACCATCTACTCTGAGGGAGCAGTCACCACTGCCTTGTAGCTCAGCCTAGTACAGTGTCACTATGGGGGAAGCAGCTTTTAGCAGAGTTTCTCACTCTCCACTGTGCACAAACTCTTATGCCCCCCAATTTGATGATGTGCTGGAATTTACTGTCAGTCAGGCTGGACTTCCACAAATTCTATCGCACCCATGGGTATATGAACAGTTCCAGGTTTTTTTTCCCTGATCACATTGAGTGGGAGTGTAGTCTCACTTACTCTCTTGGATCCACAGCCTTTACTATGTCTCTTTTTCTATTTTCAGAATCACAGATGGGTAAAAGTCCTCTAAGTTTCCTTGGCGTGGGTTGTTTTGTCCACAGCTCCAAATAAAAGACACTTTTGTTCATGTATGATTGTCTAATTAATTGTTTAAACGAGGAGAAACCAAAGGAGGAATGTCCTACACTGCCATTATGTTCTGGAGAAATTACTCCAATTACATTTAAAATAAAATTGATATATAAAGACTTAATAATGCAAACATTGTTTTCTGGCTGCTTGTTGGATTCAGTTTTTCTTTCTTCCTCTCTGTGTTTATTTGTGGATTTTGCTGTTGTGGTAGTGGTAGTATACTTTAATTCCTTTATCTTTTATGTGTCTAGTGGAAGGCCTTTTGTGGTTAACCTGAGGCTTATATAAAACACTTTACAGTTATAGAAGTCTAGTTTAAGCTGATTATAACTAAATTTAATTTCATATTAAACTCTAAACTTTGACTCCCCCCCATTTTCATCTTTTTATACTGTGTGTCAATTTAAAAATTATTCTAGCTGCGGTTACCTTAAATACTCTTTTTAAACTCTTATATTAGAGATAAAAATTATTTACCTGTACCTTCAAAAATGTAGGAAAATAATAATTTAGAGCTTTAGTATGCATTCAAATTTAAGTTGATACCAGCTTAAAATATACATTCTAAATATAAGATGTTTTCTGTAACCATCATGGTAACCACAAAGCAAAACCCAATAGTAGATATACAGAAGATAAATAAAAAGGAATCTAAGCATAACACTTAAAATACCAGAAAAAATCATGAAATCATAAAGGAAGAGAGCAGGGGAAGGAGAAAGAAACAAAAGAATTACAAAAGAAAAAAAGCAATTAACAATATGACAATAGCAGGTCCATCCCTATTGATAATAACTTTAAATATAATTGGACTAAATTATTCAATCAAAAGACACACAGTCGCTGAATTGATTTTGAAAATACCCATCTAGGGGGAGGAGATCAAGATGGCAGAATATGAAGACACTGAGCTAAATTCCCCCATGAATACATCGAAAATGCATCCACATGCGAAGCAATGCTTACTGAAAACAAACTGGAGACTGGCACAACAACTCTTCTACAAATAAGGCTATAAAAAAGAACTACACTGAGTTGAGTAGGAAGGGAAAAGAAGCGATAAGGGCAGATCAGGACCCATGCCCCTAGCAAGGGACAAAGACAAAGAGGGGTATATAACAGATTCAGTTATCTGCCCTGGAGAGTGGGGGATTCGAACCACATATTGGCCACCCCAACCCAGGAGTCTAACATTTGGAAGATGGGTCCCCTTAGGAAGTTTGAAAAACAGTGGGGTTTACGGGAAGACTGTAACAAATTTAGACTTTGCTTGTAAAGAGCATGCACACACTTGCTTACTCCCCCAAACAAGGTGAATTAAGTGGATTGAAATTGCCTAGGGCTCTGGAAGGTTTCCTGGGACTGTCCCAGCATGTGTCCCAGCCTCTCTAGCTCCAGTGCAGCTCCCCACTAGGGAGAGTGTGCACTGAGGAGGATGCACACTGGGGGGACATAGTTGGCTCATACCCTGCACTGCATCTGAACAAGGGGAGGGCAGACATTGCTAACACTTGTGAAGACTGTGGCTCAGGAGCTGTCTGGAACCCTGAATGGTGTGACAGAACCATCCCAGCATGTGGTGATTTGTACCAGGCACCCACTTCAGCACCTCTTTCTTCAGCACTGCTCCTCTATGGGAGAAAGGTGCCATTGCAAGGAGGGGGTAAAGTGCACACATGAAGGAAATGGAAGCAGGTCAAAACTGACCCACAGTTTCTGCTCCAGCACCTTGAAACCTGATGCCATCCCCAATAGGGTGGTGATGGACACTGAGCAAAGTAAAAACGCTGGTTGTGGCTCTAACCACTCCACCACCAGCCTAATCTTGAAGGTGGCTACCAGCACACCCTGGGAAAAGACATGAACTGTGCTCCCTTAAGATCCAGCTGTCCCACCAAAGACACTGAAAACAGATTGCATAGGGGCACTCCAGAACAAGGGTGGGATAGGTAACTGTCTCACCTAATTCCATAGAGAAAAAGAAAGTTAAGTAAAATGAGAAGACAGAAGAATTTGTTTCAAATGAAAAACAAGAAAAAACAAACAAAAACAACTAATGAAACAAATAAATAATTTACCAGATAAAGATAGATGAATACAGTGAGAATTTTAAAAAGAAATTAAAAATATAAAAAAGAATCAATCAGACCTGAAGAGTACAACTGAAATGAAAAACACACTAGAAGAAATTAAGAACAGATTAGTGTGACCAGGGAGATAAACTAATGCAAGTCACCCAATCAGAATATGGATCAGCAAAAAGAAAAACAAATTTACAAAAATGAGCCCGGAGGAGGGTACTTCTGAGACAACATCAAGCATACTAATATTTGCATTATATGTGTCCCAGAAGCAGAAGAGACAGAGAAAGTATTTTTAAAATGTATTTGATGAGATTATAACTGAAAACTTCTCAAACATGAAAAAGAAAATAGATATTGCAGTATGGAAAGCACAGAGAGTTGCAGAAAAGATGAATCCAAAGAGACCCACTCCAAGACATATTATAATTCAAGTGGCAAAACTTAAAGAGATAATTCTAAAGGCAGCAAGAGGGGAACAAAGAGTCACACACAAGGGAACACTTAAAGGCAATCAGCTGACATTTCTGCAGAAATTTTGCAAGCCAGAAGGGAGTGACATGATATACTTAGAGTGCTGAAAGGGAAGAACCTACAACCTAGGATACTATACCTAGCAAAATTTTCATTCAGAATTGAGGGAGAGATAAAGAACTTCCAGACAAGCAAAAACTAAGAGTTCAACAGTACTAAACTGAACTTAAAATAAGTGTCCAAAGGTCTTCTCTAAGTGGAAAAGAAAAACTAAAATGAGAAGAATTTAAAGGAAAGAAAAAATCTAAATAGTAAAGCCAAATACATAGTAAGGCTGTGAAATAACCAATTAAATAAGCTAGTACATGGACTAAAAGAGAAAAAATTATAAAATCAACTCTAACCACAATGAACAGTGAAGGGATAAATATGAAGATGTAAACTATGACCACAAAATGTGGGAAAAGGGAGTAAAGATTTTACATCTTTTAGAATGTGTTTGAACTTAAATGACTACCAATTTAAAGCAAGTAGATATAGATATAGATCAACATATATAAAACTCATAGTAAGCACAAATCAAAAAACCTACAATAGATATACATAGGGTGGAAGGAACAAAAGAGTACAACTAAAGAAAATCATCAAACCACAAAGGTGAAAACTAGAAGAAGAAAAGAACAAAGGACTATAAAAACAACCAGAAAACAAGTAACAAAATGGTAATAAGTACATATCTATCAATAATCATTTTAAAAGTCAATAGACTAAATATTCCAATTAAAGGACATAAGGTGGCTGACTGGGTACAAAAATAAGATCCATCTATATGCTGCTTATAAGACATTCAATTCAGTGCTAAAAAAACAAAGAATCTGAAAGTGAGGGGATGGGAAAAGGTATTTCATGCAACTGGAAATGAAAAGAAATCTGGGTAGCAATATTCATATTAGACAAAGTTGAGTTTAAAACAACATCTAGAGCAAAGCAAAAATATGGGCATTATACAATGATAAAGGAATCAATACAAGAAGAGAAAATAACATTCGTAAACATATATGCACCTAATACAGGAGCACCTAAATATATAAAACAAATCAACACATATAAAGGGGGAAATTAACAATAATACAAAAATAGTAGGGAACTTTAACAACCCACTTACATGAATGGACAGTTCATCCAGACAGAAAATCAATAAAACAGTGCCTTTAAATGACACATTAGAGCAGTTGGACTTAAAATATATCCACAGAACATTTCATTCAAAAAGAGCAGAATACACATTTTTTTCAAGTGCACATAAAACTTTGGCAGGATAGAACATATGCTAGGCCACAAAATAAGTCTCAACAAATTTAACAGAACAGAAATTATATCAAGCATTTTTTCCAAGCACAATGCTATGAAACTAGAAATCAATCACAGGAAGAAAAATGAGAAAAACAAAAACACATGGAGTCTAAACAACATGCTACTGAAAAACCAGTGGGCCAATGAAGAAATCAGGAGGAAATCAGAAAATACCTTGAGACAAACGAAGGTAAAAACACAACTTTCCAAAATCTATGGGACACAACAAAATAATTTCTTAGAGGGAAGTTTACAGCAATGCACGCCTACTTCAAAAAGCAAGAAATGTCTCAAACAAACAACCTAACCTATCATCTAAAGCAATTAATAAAAGAGCAAAGAAATCCAAAAGTCAACAGAAGGAAGGAAATAAAAAAGATCATACTGGAAATAAATAAAATAGAGACCTAAAATTCAATATATAAGATCAAAGATACTAAGACCTGCTTTTTTTAAAAGATAAACAAGCTAATAAGCCTTTACCCAAGCTTATTTAAAAAAAAAAAGAGGATCCAAATGAACAAGATAAAAGAAAGAGGAGAAATAACAACTTATATCAGAAATACAAGAAAATAATATGAGAATATTATAAAGTTATATGTCAAAAAATTGGACAACCTTGAAGAAATAAATTTCTAGAAACATACAATCTCCAAAGAGTCAATCAGGAAGAAATAGACAATCTAAAGAGACCAATAACTATTAGTGAAATTGAATTAGTAATCAACAAACTACCAGCAAACAAAGCTCCAAGACTGTATAGATTCACAGGGGAATTCTACCAAATAGATAGAGAAGAACTAATACCTATCCTTCTCAAACATTTCAAAAAACTGAAGAGGAGCAAATGTTCCTGAATTCATTCTACAAGGCTACCATTCACTGATATGAAAACCAGCCAAAGACATTACATGAAAAGAAAATTACAGGCCAATATCTCTGATGAAAATAGGTATATAAATCCTCAACTAAATATTAGCAAACCAAATTCAAAAGTATATAAAATGGATCAGACAACATGATAAGGAGAGATTTATTCCAGGGATGAAAGGTTGGTAAAATACCTACAAATTAATCCATGTGATACACCACACAAAAAAAAGGAAGGATAAAAATCACCTGATCATTTCAATAGATGCAGAAAAAGGATCTGACAAAATTCAACATCAATTCATGATAAAATATCTTATTAAAGTTGGTATAGAGGGAACATATCTCAGTATAATAAAGGACAATTATGGCAAACCCACTACTAATACTATACTCAATGCTTTCAGCTTTTTCTCTATAATCAGGACAATGACAAGGGTGCTACATCTTGCCACATCTATTTACCATAATACTGGAAGTCCTAACCACAGCAATCAGACTGAGAAAGGAAATAAAAGACTTCTAAATTGGAAGGAATAAGTAAAATTGTCACTACATTAAACAGAGAAAATCCTAAAGTCTCCATCAGAAAACTATTAGTACTAATCAATTCAATAAAGCTTCAGAATAAAAGATTAATATACAGAAATCCATTGATTTTCTATACACTAGTAATGAACTATCAGAAAGAAAAAGCAAGGAAAAAGTCCTGTTTAAAATCACATTAAAAAAAAGAAAAAAACCCTAGGAATAAGCTTAATCAAAGAGGTACAAGACTGATCCCTGAAAAGTATAAAACATTCATGAAGTAAATTGAAGATGATAGCAAGAAATGGAAAGCTATTTCGTGCTTATGGACTAGAAGAATTAATACTGCTAAAATGTTGGTATTCCCCAAAGCAATCTACAGATTTAATACATCCTTATCAAAGTACCCATGACATTTTTCACAGAACTACAACAAATAATTTCATATTTTGTTTAGAAATACAAAATATCTTGAACGACCAAGTGAATTGAGAAAAAAGAACAAAGCTGTAAGTATCATGGTCTCTGGCTTCAGACTATATTACAAAGATACATTCATAAAAACAGAATGGTACTGGCAAAAAAAAAACAGACACATAGATCAATGGAACAGAATAGAGAGCCCAGCATAAACCCAGACACTTATGGTCAATTAATCTATATCAAAAGATGCAAATATATACAATGGGGAAGAGACAGTCTCTTCAATAATTAGTGCTGGATAAACTGGGTAGCTACATATAAAAGAATAAAATTAGAACATTTTTTCACACCATACAAAAATAAACTCAAAATGGACTAAAAACCTAAATATAAGAGTGGAAACTATAAAATTCCTAGAAGAAAAACCATTTGGTCATAATAAATGCAGAGAAAGCTTTCGACAAACTTCAACACCCATTTATGATAAAAACCCTCCATAAAGTAGGCATAGAGGGAACGTTCCTCAACATAATAAAGGCCATATATGTCAAACCCACAGCCAACATCGTCCTCAATGGTGAAAAACTGAAAGCACTTCCACTAAGATCAGGAACAAGAAAAGGTTGCCCACTCTCACCACTCTTGTTCAACATAGTTTTGGAAGTTTTGGCCACAGCAATCAGAGAAGAAAAGGAAACAAAAGGAATCCAAATCGGAAAAGAAGAAGTAAAGCTGTCACTGTTTGCAGATGACATGATATTATACATAGAGAATCCTAAAGATGCTACAAGAAAACTACTAGAGCTAAACAATGAATTTGGTAAAGTAGCAGGATACAAAATTAATGCAGAGAAATCTCTGGCATTTCTATACACTAATGATGAAAAATCTGAAAGTGAAATCAAGAAAACACTCCCATTTACCATAGCAACAAGAAGAATAAAATATCCAGAAATAAACCAACCTAAGGAGACAAACGACCTGTATGCAGAAAATTATAAGACACTGATGAAACAAATTAAAGATGATACAAATAGATGGAGAGATATACCATGTTCTTCAATTGGAAGAATCAACGTTGTTAAAATGACTACTACCCAAAGCAATCTACAGATTTACTGCAATCCCTATCAAACTATGACTGGCATTTTACACAGAACTAGAACAAAAAATTTCACAATTTGTATGGAAACACAAAAGATCTCGAAGAGCCAAAGCAATCTTGAGAAAGAAAAACGGAGCTGGAGGAATTCGGCTCCCTGATTTCAGACTATACTACAAAGCTACAGTAATCAAGACAGTATGGTACTGGCACAAAAACAGAAAGATAGATCAATGGAACAGCATAGAAAGCACAGAGATAAACCCACACACATATGGTCACCTTATCTTTAATAAAAGAGGCAGGAATGTACAGTGAAGAAAGGATAGACTCTTCAAAAAGTGGTGCTGGGAAAACTGGACAGGTACGTGTAAAAGTATGAGGTTTGAACATCCATAACACCATACAAAAAAATAAGTGCAAAATGGATTAAAGACCTAAATGTAACGCCAGACACTATCAAACTCTTACAGGAAAACATAGTTAGAACACTCTATGACATAAATCCCAGCAAGAACCTTTTTGACCCACCTCGTAGAGAAATGGAAATAAAAACAAAAATAAACAAATGGGACCTAATGAAACTTCAATGCTTTTGCACAGCAAAGGAAACCATAAACAAGACCAAAAGACAGCCCTCAGAATGGGAGAAAATATTTGCAAATGAAGCAACTGACAAAGGATTAATCTCCAAAATTTACAAGCAGCTCATGCAGCTGAATAACAAAGAAACAAACAACCCAATCCAAAAATGGGCAGAAGACCTAAATAGACATTTCTCCAAAGAAGATATACAGACTGCCAACAAACACATGAAAGTATGCTCAACATCATTAATCATTAGAGAAATGCAAATCAAAACTACAATGAGATATCATATCACACCAGTCAGAATTGCCATCATAAAAAAATCTCGAAACAATAAATACTGGAGAGGGTGTGGAGAAAAGGGAACACTCTTGCACTGCTGGTGGGAATGTGAATTTGTACAGCCACTGTGGAAAACAGTATGGAGGTTCCTTAAAAAAAACTACAAATAGAACTACCATATGACCCAGCAATCCCACTACTGGGCATATACCCTGAGAAAACCATAATTCAAAAAGAATCATGTACCAAAATGTTCATTGCAGCTCTATTTACAATAGCCAAGAGATGGAAACAACCTAAGTGCCCATCATCGGATGAATGGATAAAGAAGATGTGGCACATATATACAATGGAATATTACTCAGCCATAAAAAAACGAAATTGAGCTATTTGTAATGAGGTGGATGGACCTAGAGTCTCTCATACAGAGTGAAGTAAGTCAGAAAGAGAACGACAAATACCATATGCTAAGGCATATACATGGAATTTAAGGAAAAAAATGTCAAGAAGAACCTAGGGGTAAAACAAGAGTAAAGACACAGACCTACTAGAGAATGGACTTGAGGATATGGGGAGGGGGAAGGGTAAGCTGTGACAAAGCGAGAGAGTTGCATGCACATATATACACTACCAAACATAAAATAGATAGCTAGTGGGAAGCAGCCGCATAGCACAGGGAGATCAGCTCGGTGCTTTGTGACCACCTAGAGGGGTGGGATAGGGAGGGTGGGAGGGAGTGAGATGCAAGAGGGAAAAGATATGGGAACATATGTGTATGTATAACTGATTCACTTTGTTATAACGCAGAAACTAACACACCATTGTAAAGCAATTATAGTCCAGTAAAGTTGTGTAAAAAAAAAACTTAGGCACTACACTCTGACAAAAGTGGTAACAATATTTTTTAATAAAATGTTTCTCCTCTGTTAAAGAAACAAAGGCAAAAATAAAGTAATTGGCCTAGTTAAACATATAAGTTTTTGCACAGGAAATAAAACTATTGACAAAATGAAAACACAACAAACAGAATGGGAGAAAATTTTGAAACAAAATAACTGATAAGGGGTTTATATCCAAAATATATACACAGCTCATACAATTTTTTAAAAACCTCGTTAAAAAAATGGGCTGAAAACCTTAGTAGACATTTTTCCATAGAAAACATACAGATGGCCAACAAGCACATAAAAAGATTGTGATAACACTACTCATCAGAGAAATGAATATGAAAACCACAGTGAGATACCAACTCACATGTGCCAGAATGCCTATCATTAAAATGACCAGAAAAAATTGTTGGCAAGGGTGTGGACAAAAGGGAACACTAGTACAATGTTAGGGGAATGTAAATTAGTGCAGCCACTATAAGAAATAGTAAAACTAAAATAGAACTACCATATGATCCTGCAATTCCACTTTTGGTATGAGTTCAAAGAAAACAGAAGCACTAACTTGAAAAAATACATGCACTCCAATTATCAACCTAAGCCATGATACTGAAGCAACCTAAGTGTCCATCAACAGATGAATGGATATAGAAGATATGATGCATTTGTATATTGAAATGTTAGCCATTAAAAAGAATAAAAGATTGCCATTTGCAACAACATGCATAGACCTGGAGATTATTATGCTTAGTGAAATGTCATACAGAGAAAGATACATAATGTATGCTATCACTTATATGTGGGGAAAAAAGGATTGAATATAATAAAACAGAAACAGGCTCACAGATATAGAGAAAAAAACTAATGATAACCAGTGGGGAAAGGGAAGGGGTAAGAAGCAAGATAGGAGTAGGGAATTAAGAGGTACAAACTACCATGTGAAAAATAAATAAGTTACAATGATATATGGCATAGCACAGGAAATATAGCCAATATTTTATAATAACTTTAAATGGATTATATCTATAAAACTGTTGAATCACTCTGTTGTACACTTGAAATTTATATAATATTGTAAATCAACTATACATCAATTTTAAAAATATTTTTTTTCCAAAATAAATCCCATCTCGGTGCTTCCCGTGATTCTTTCAACATTAAGCACACATACAGAGTGAAAATGAATTAATAGAAAAATATATTCCATGCAAATGGCAATCAAAAGGAAGCAGGAGTAGCTATACTTATATCAGACAAATAGACTTTAAGCCAAAACTTTAACAAGAGACAAAGAAGGTCATAATATAATGAGAAAGATTCAATCTAAAAAGAGGATATAACATTTAAAAATATTTGTACATCCAACATAGGAGAACAAAGCAAATATCATAATAGGAGAATAAAGCAAATATCAACAGACATGAAAGATGAAATATGTATCAATACATAATCAACAGACATGAAAGATGAAATAGATATCAATACATAATAATCTGACATTATAATACTTTCCATTCAACAATGGATATATCACTCAGTCATATCAATAAGAAAGCATTAGACTTGAACTATCAATACCTTAGAAAAGATGTACTTACCAGATATTTACAGAAATTTCCATCCAGCAGCTTCATAATATGTATTCTCCATAAGTGCACATAGAATATTCTCCAAGATAGATCATACGTTAGTCCACAGCATTTCTTAATATTTTAAGAAGACAAATCCTATCAAACATTTTTTCTTTCCAACCAAAATCGCATGAAATTAGAAATCAATTACAAACAGAAAAATGGAAAATTCACAAATATGTGCTTAAACAACCAATGGGTCAGTGAATAAATCAACAGAAATAAAAATATCTTCAGACAAATAAAAATATAAGCACAACATATCAAAAATTATGGAATGCAGCAAAAACACTTCTAAGAACGGAGTTCATGTCTACATTAAGGAAAAAAGAGATATTTCTAACACTAACTTTAGACCACAGGGAACTAGGAAAGGAATAAAAAACTAAGCCCAGAGTTAGTAGAAAGAATAAAATAACAAAGATCAGAGCTGAAATAAATGGAATAGAGACTAAAAAGACAACAGAAAAGACCAATGAAACTAAGGGCTGATTTTTGAAAGGATAAAAAAAGACAAACTTTTAGCTGTATTTACCAAGAGGAAAAGAGAGAGGACTAAAATAGAATTTTAAATGAAAGAAGAGATATTACAACTGATATCACATAAATAGGATCCTAATAACCTAATGTGAACAATTATACACCTAAAATTGGACAACCTTGAAGAAAGGGATAAATTCCTTGAAACTTTTAAACTGAACCATGAATAAATAGAAAATATGAATCAATCAGTTACTAGTAAATAGATTGAGTCTGTAATTAAAACCT